>NC_067207.1:0-91054 GCF_026262505.1 Trichomonas vaginalis G3 | reverse complement strand
GCTCATTGATGTGAACCAAGTAGGTGACACATATATTAAACGCAAAGTTAAAAGCAACTCTTAGTTTTAAAATAAAGCTTTCACATGTGATGCCGCTTTTAAATGCATGCGTTTATTCGTTGGTTACAAATCATCAAATCAAAGCTTTAAACAATTAGAAGTAGAAACTGAAAGAGGTGATGCCGGTTATCTTCAAATGGATTGCGCCCGTGAATCTTTCGCATTTGCAACCATATAAAACCAAATCAGAAAGGAAAGTTAAAAAGTTTGTTCATTCGTTATATAATAATGTTCAAAAATATGACTAACTCAGTATGTGGTAAATATATTGAGCCCTTCAGAAGTTTTCAAGAACGCAAATGAAGAAGTTGATATCACTTTTGAATATGATTATTCCGGTAAATGATTTGTTAGCATTTCAGGCGTTACGTATGGTTATCCTAAATCATTTGTGTGAAATCATTCTAAATATTATGTTTTCAGGCAGTACTATCTAGTATTTTGTCAGGTTACCCGGTAAGAGTTGCTGATTTACAAAATTACGTTATGAAAAGATAAACTGATTGAAAATTATGAGAAAGTTAGAAGCTCTTATACAGGGGTGAAAACATCTCTTTCATTCTTTCTGAACCATAATGGGTTATATTTTCACCAACTGTTCCACCTTTCATGCTTATCGGAATTGATATGTTCTGATAATAATTGTAATATCTACTGTTTCCCTGAAATCCATTTAATAATGAAAGAGAAGGCCGTGGCTTTGTAATCACATCAAATTCATAGTAGAATGATTCTGAATAGTGATAATCATCTTTAATGTATAATGTAATATTATGTTTTCCCTCATAAATATCCCATCGTTGAAAATATCCTAAATATGTTAGATTTCTGAATCCATCATTTATATATTTAAAAGATGAATAGTATTTGTTATCAACATTATAATAAAGATATGCGTACATATCACTATTTCCTACAAAATCAACATAAATTGTACTATCCTTGTAATATAATTGCTTCGGAGGAGTTATGATGTATAAAACTGGTTTTCTTCCTGTACAAAGAAACTTTGAAAAATAATTTGTAATGATAGCATCTTTCGTGACTGCCCATACATTGATAATCCTGGACGTTCTATATGATTCCAATATTAATTCAAATGAAAAATCAATTGTCCTCAATTCCTCTGAGACATTAAATTCATTTAGTTTGACGACTTGTCCCCAATTATATTGATAATATAAAGCAATTGTTTGGCCATTTTCATATCCTTCACATCGGCCTTCTAGTAACAAATTATGTTTAACTGGATATGTATCTTCTATTGGTGTATTCATTATTACATTTGGAGATTGCTTAATTTGGAGATTCGGAGTAAAAGTGACATATAAGTGAACTACTTCATCAACATCGATTAGTTTGTCTTTCCAGTATATTAAAAGATTGGTAAATTGAATATATCGTCTTGGATCCATATTTGTATAAAAATTGTATTCATAATACTGACTATGATAATTTGAATAAGCATTTGCGTATTCTCCACCTCTTGAAATCAGATACATTTCTTCATTTGTATTAGGATTAGAATAACGATATCCTTGATAATCCCCAAAAGGTTCGATTTGAAGCTTACCTTCATTGCCAAAGTAAAGACGAGTTCTAAAATATAAATCAATTTTCTTTGCTGTTGTGCCATTATTCTGAAGCGTATAATCTAAAATTATTTTATCTTCATTTTCTGGCAAAATAATGTTTGTATCAAGAATAATTCCTTGATAAAAATCAGATCCTCTTGCAGATGGTGATAAAACTCTATCACTTTGTCCGGAGATTTTCCAAAATGTCTTTATTCCTTGATGAATTCGTTTTCCATCATAATTCATTTGCAGTGTATACTCTGTGTTTGCAAAATCATATGAAAATTTGTTTGAAATGGATAAATATAATAAGAAATTAAGCATAAATTCTGAATACTAAAATTTTCAAAGCATTATCGAATTCAATAAATGTAAAGTTTGATAAAAAATTAATATTAATAGAATCAATACTATAACAATCATAGCAATTTGAATTAAAATTGAGAACTAATTACTTTGAAATTTTATTTAAATAATTATGTTTAGATATCTGTCACCCAACATATATTCTCACGACCAACTATCAATTTCAATATTTCAGAAAAAGCTCGAAAAATCTTTTAAATATGTATTTTTGAATGCGTTTTATGTTGGTTTTATATATAAAATTGAAATTCCATAAACGTATATTTTTGTGAGTTCATTGAAATTCTTTTATTTGTGTTTTCATAAGAATACACTTATAGATATGAAGACATCATGATGAGATTATTTTTTGTCGCATATTTGCGCATATTATGACACTTTTTCTGACATTTTTCTATAAATTGAGAGCAAAAGTATTCAAAATTTTGTCAAAATATGCGCAAAATTGAGAACTGCGCATATTATGACACACGATTATTTTTGTCCGTTACTGGAAACAAAATCTCTATGCATTGCTTTTCTTCATGTCTTTCGCCTAAAGGTATGTTTAAAACAATATGTATGAGATACGTATTATAAAAGATTTGAAAAACTCACATATTATTATCAAATTTTCAAATTTTTATCGAGAAAATATTGAAATCAAGACGAAAAAATATTGTTCATAACAAAATATTATAAAGATCTAGCATCTACAAGAGTTTCAAAGAAAAACAACCAACTTAAATTTTCTACTTCAAAAATAAGAACATCTTTCAAGTGTGACAAGCAAAAAAAGAATACATACGAATAGTTCAATTTGAAATGAATGATATGTTTATGTATAAGCTAGATTTACCTACATTCGATAATTGCTAAACGTTCATAACTTTGCGAGATATTAAAGAGAATTTATCGCTATTTACGTTATTTTCGACAATATATCAATATACGGCGATTGTTAAGTGAGTAACTGAGAAAAAAATAAAAGATTTGATTAATCTGAAGATCAAAAGAAGATAACAAGAGAAAAATATGAATAAATAAATGAATAATGAATAGAAAAAAGAAAGAAGAATATTGAAGATGATTAAATGAAGTTATTATAGGAAAATTAAAAAATATTACTAAAATTAAAGATATCTGACATGTTTACATATCTAATAATAATATATTTGTCATTTAAATCTATTTTGAATCATAGTAAACTATGATTGTCGTATGATTTAAAAGAATCTCTAAATTTGCTTACTAAAATTAAAGATATCTGACATGTTTACATATCTAATAATAATATATTTGTCATTTAAATCTATTTTGAATCATAGTAAACTATGATTGTCGTATGATTTAAAAGAATCTCTAAATATCAAGTCAATTTCTTATAAAATTGTTATCCATCTCTTACATTTTTTCATAATTACTACCTATATTATCAATCTCAACGATGACAATATCTTGTTATCAATATATTAAATTTAATTTATAAAATTCTTTTGTCTCATACTCGATTTTACTATATTAATACTATCGCATCGTAATATTTCTAATTTCATTGTTATTCATCGTTTCATCATCTTTTAACTATTTTAATTACATAATTTTTCATTAATTCTTTTTCTAATTAACAAATTAAATAATTATTAATAAATAAGGTTTTCACTTTTTTAAATCTGAAAATTACTTTTTTATGAAATTAACAATTAGATATCAAAAGAATGTAATTCTACTTCATTCTAACCAAGATGTTCATTGTTTAAGTTTATACCTTTATATAGCAAGGAAATTCAATCTGAATTTATATTCTTTTGTTATTAAATATAAAAGAAGGGAATTTCATTCAGTTGATATAATTAAATGTTTCAATGATATTGATTTAAAGGTTGTAAATGTTGATCCACCCACAGATGTTTTCAATTTGCCATTTTTTGATATGTATCAATTAAAAATTAGTAAATCACAAGAATATAATTCATTAACATCAATGGGATTCGACAAAAATGTTGCAAAAATAGCGCTTATTATAACGAAAAGTAATTTACAAGCAGCATTAAAAATTTTAAACTTTAATTTTGATCAAAAATCGGAGGATGAGTCAGAAGAGGAGGAATCCAAAGAAAATGGAACAGAATGTAAGAAAATGGAATCGGAAAGTAAAGATGCTACTATAGATGTTGCTGATAATGATAATGGTGATACAAAATCAATGGAAGATAAATGGCCATTAGGATATTCTGATGAATCACCATCATCATTGGCAGAATTGAAAAATACGGAATGCCAAATATTAAAATTTATTGAAAAACATTCGTCGGAAAACAGTCAAAAACAATCTGAACAAGAAGAACCATTTAATGAATTTGAGTTTGAAAATGAAAGTTGTAATAATATATTACAAAATAAAGATAGGAATCAAGAAAGAAGTTTACAATCCATTGAAAGAAATCAAAATTTGACAAATCAAGAAAGAAGTTTACAATCCATTGAAAGAAATCAAAATTTGACAAATCAAGAAAGAAGTTTACAATCCATTGAAAGAAATCAAAATTTGATAAATCTTCATGGAAATGTTCAAATTTCACCTTCTCGTTCTAAAAGAATTAATCGAACGGCAATTTTTAGGATACCTTCAAATCCTCCAACTTCTGCAAATCAGAGTTCCGTACAAAGGATTGTTTCTAATCCTCCAATTGCTGCAAATCAGAGTTCCGTACAAAGGATTGTTTCTAATCCTCCAACTGTAGATAGTACAGTTCCATTGCCATCACTTTCAAACATTACTCATTTTACTGATAATCTTCCCATTGATGATCTACTCAATTCAAACATTCTAATTCAAAATGCATTTCAATATCAAAAAACTAAATCAAAAGTCCAAAAGCTGCCATTACAGAAGATACATGCAAACAATGTGTTCCTAATTATATTATCATGAATCAAGATGAGCAAGACAAATGTAAAATAAGAATAAAAAAACATTCTAAGAACATATCATACTTTTCAAATATCTGATTCAGATAAATTGAAATATCAAAGTGTTATATATCCAGAAGGGATCCCTATTCGCTTTCAAATATATTATTCAAAAATTGATCGATTGGAAATTGTTTATTATTGCGCCAAAAAGAAAAGATGTTCTTATTCTCAACTTGTTACATTGTTCCCAGCAAATACAGGCAAAAAAGCTGAAGTTTGTGAAATTAATCCTCCACATCGATGTCCAAAACATACAAAATCTTCAATTATTGATGGTACTAACCAAAATAAATTAGAACTTGAGAGTGAGATACAAAATTTCATTCAGGTTAATCCTATTGTTTCATTAAGTCAGGTAATAGCATTTGCAAATCAGCTTGTGTTGGAATATAACGAATCTCACGATGATATTATTGAAATATTGTCTGATGTTATCAGAAGGTTGTACCAGGAAATTAAACCAAAAATGAAAATGAACGAAGATGAGTTGATTAAAAAATTACTTGAACATTATAACAATCAAAATTTCTATATTACAAAAATTTATTCCAATATTGATGATTCTAAGTTTTACTTTTTTGGATTGCCTTTATTCATTAATCGTGCACGAACTTTAAAACATTTGTTCATAGATGGTACATTCAAAGTGGTACCAATAAATCTCTCAAATGGTCAATTATTGAATTTCTTGGTATTTGATAATGCTACAAATTTATATCTCCCTTTTCTACATGTTTTGATGACGGAAAGAAGTGCTGATGATTATAATACTGTTTTCAATATGATGTTAACACATGAACAGATTAAAATTGGTCTTAATCAATTTTCCATCATCACAACAGATTTTGAAGCAGCTTTGATGAACTCTATCAAAGAAAAGATCAGCAAAGAGACAGTTCTTACTGGATGCATATTTCATTACATTGCTGCGCTTGTAAAGAACTTTAAGAAGTTGTGCAATCAAGATGATCATGCATCCAAATCTTTATTAAAATTATTATGTGGGTGCCCATTCGTTCCTAATTCAGTTTTTAAACTTATCTGTTCCAAGATACTTCAAAATTTGCCACTTATTTCCTTCGCACATGGAAATAAAAATACGAAGAAATAAATAAAATGAATGTGAAGGATATGATTTTTTCGAATAATGGCGTGGAATCATTTAACAAGGTACTGAACTCACACATAATATATCCACATCCAACAATTTTCCATATGATATATACTTTACTTCAAGTTGATACAGTAATCGCTCATAGATATTTAACCAATCAACGAAACCAGTATGATCATAAAAAATCGTACTATATCTCGTTAACTAAAATTAATGAAGAATTATTTACTTTTGAAAGAAATTTTAATCTCGAAATTTCAGAAATACCAAAAGAAGAAATTGACAAATACAAAAATCAATTTCATCCAGGAGATATTGATTATCGTGATATTGAAATTGAGAAATTTATGAACAGGAATGATTCAGAGATAAATGATTCAATTAAAATAAACTTAGAAAATGATGAAGATGGAAAAATCACAGAATTTACATTAAATGAATCAGATGTATTCAATTGAAATATTTTTAAATGTTATAAATATTGTGTTTATTGAACAATTGTTAAAGTGTTTTTAGAATTTAATATATGGAAAGAATAGATGGAAACATTGAATGTTAAGTTATAAATTAAATTTAATATATTGATAACAAGATATTGTCATCGTTGAGATTGATAATATAGGTAGTAATTATGAAAAAATGTAAGAGATGGATAACAATTTTATAAGAAATTGACTTGATATTTAGAGATTCTTTTAAATCATACGACAATCATAGTTTACTATGATTCAAAATAGATTTAAATGACAAATATATTATTATTAGATATGTAAACATGTCAGATATCTTTAATTTTAGTAAGCAAATTTAGAGATTCTTTTAAATCATACGACAATCATAGTTTACTATGATTCAAAATAGATTTAAATGACAAATATATTATTATTAGATATGTAAACATGTCAGATATCTTTAATTTTAGTAATATTTTTTAATTTTCCTATAATAACTTCATTTAATCATCTTCAATATTCTTCTTTCTTTTTTCTATTCATTATTCATTTATTTATTCATATTTTTCTCTTGTTATCTTCTTTTGATCTTCAGATTAATCAAATCTTTTATTTTTTTCTCAGTTACTCACTTAACAATCGCCGTATATTGATATATTGTCGAAAATAACGTAAATAGCGATAAATTCTCTTTAATATCTCGCAAAGTTATGAACGTTTAGCAATTATCGAATGTAGGTAAATCTAGCTTATACATAAACATATCATTCATTTCAAATTGAACTATTCGTATGTATTCTTTTTTTGCTTGTCACACTTGAAAGATGTTCTTATTTTTGAAGTAGAAAATTTAAGTTGGTTGTTTTTCTTTGAAACTCTTGTAGATGCTAGATCTTTATAATATTTTGTTATGAACAATATTTTTTCGTCTTGATTTCAATATTTTCTCGATAAAAATTTGAAAATTTGATAATAATATGTGAGTTTTTCAAATCTTTTATAATACGTATCTCATACATATTGTTTTAAACATACCTTTAGGCGAAAGACATGAAGAAAAGCAATGCATAGAGATTTTGTTTCCAGTAACGGACAAAAATAATCGTGTGTCATAATATGCGCAGTTCTCAATTTTGCGCATATTTTGACAAAATTTTGAATACTTTTGCTCTCAATTTATAGAAAAATGTCAGAAAAAGTGTCATAATATGCGCAAATATGCGACAAAAAATAATCTCATCATGATTTCACTTTTTCGAAAAAAATATCTGTTAACGGTTAATAACGGTTATCTGTGAAATATTAAAACATGAATTTCCAGTGTAATATCAATTTCAAATCATAATCTTGCTAATCATTATTCTTTTGAGAGATCAACAAAAATCATCTTTCTTTCGATGATGGATTCAAAGTAGTATATGTTGAAGGGTTTTGTGACTTTTTTTGTAAACGTAAGAATTCATACATTTTTGAGCGATTTTGTATCATTTTTTTTTACATATGAAGTAAAAAATGTATGATTTTTACGGTTTTTATTCTTACGTTTTTGAATAAATCAAGATTTAAAAATTTTCAGAATCGTAAGAAATTTTCACTAAACCCATACATAATGAAATAAAAAAAATAAAAAAAATAAAAAATAAACTTTAAAAATTCATTCATGTCTTACATTTTTTGAATAATTTATTTTTTTAATTCGTATGAAAATGAGTGGATCAAGATTCGTAACCGTCAATCAATTAATGGATGTTCTTTCACCAATTCTTGAAAATGTTAAACAAGTAGATGTTTATTTCGATGATTATGTAGAAAGTATATATTATAAAGGTAAGTTTAATATTAAACCTATTGCTTTTGCATTTGATAATAAATTAATTGAAAATGCAAAAATTTTGGGAATTAATTCCAGATATTGAATTTATAACAAATATTAATGATAAATGGTTTAAACGAATTCCAACCACAAAAAGTTCTTTGTAAATTAATGATCAAAACTGAGGAAAAAGAATTTAACGGGTTTAAATATCATCCAATAAAGTTTCAGAACTAGAAAATGAAAAACTTCAGAAAAAATTAAACGATAGACTTTCAAATGATCGTATTGAAAAAATAAATAAACTAGCAGAAGTTGCATTTAATAATGAAATATTTGATGAATATAACCTTGAACTCAGTGATGGACTTTAAGTCCTGGGCACTTTGTGCCTTGAGCTTTAAGGACCCGGGCTCAACGAGTCATGATTTATGAAATCAATAATTTGATTTATTCGCTCTTCAATAATTTCTATTCTTTTTGTTAAATCATCAATTTTCATTAATGAGGTGATTCTTGATTGAGGAATAGATTTTAAACTAACAACACCTTTTATTTTTGAAATTTTGAATCCATGACCCTCCGGGTCTTGGACTCTGTCCTCAACTTTAAACATTTTATTCAATTTACATGTTGTCAATTCTTCAAATAATTTTTTATTATTAGCATAATAGTCATTAAATTCATCAACAGATGAAAAAATTTTTATTTCAGTAATTGGTTTAACAACGTTTATTTTTTGTTGAACATTTTCACTTTCATTTATTTCTTCCTCCTCTGTTTCATTTATTTTTAAAATCGGTTTCATTTATCATTAAATAAAAAATTAGAATATAAGTGATGAAATATATTTTTTAATTAATATTAAATCAGAGATGGCGGCAGGATTCTTTAAAAAATTATGGGAAGGAATTAAGAAAGCTGCAAGTTGGGTTCATCAAAAGATTATTAAACCCGTTGCAAACTTTTTGGCACCAGTAGCGAAAACGGCAGGAACTATCATAGGAGGAGTATTAGGTGCTAAAGCAGGTAATCCGGCGATGGGAGCACAAGCAGGTAACGCAGTTGGTGGAATTGCTGAAGGAATACTTAATAAAATAGGGGGTAGATAGTGGAAAAATAAATAAATATTATTTTTATCTTAGTATCGGTTGTAGTCGACGATAAACCTTATCTCCTTTATTTAATACTTCCCTTACCGGAACATTAGGTGCTATTTGTTCAGCAACGTCACTAATTGCTTCTTTATTCTTAAATATCCAATTTGCTCCTTTCTTAATCCCTTCCCAAACTTTATGCGCTCCTCTTTTTACTTTATCCCACAGTTTCTTAAAGAATCCTGCAGCCATAGTTGATTATTTCATTAAAATTAAAAATTCATTTTCATCTTTTAATTTTGATTTTTTATTTAATAATAAATGACGACTAACTATTTAGTGCCAAACACTAAACCGATTAATGGAAATGTATTTCATTCATTCGAAAAGATAAATGAAATATTCGCAAAGAATGATGGAAGAAGATATTATAGAGAACTTGAAAGTTCATGCTATGACTCTGATGCTCCATATTTTGATGATAAACAAACTCATTTAAGAATTACAAATCCGGCTCATGATGTGAACCAATTAGGTGACACATATATTAAACGCAAAGTTAAAGCAACTCTAGTTTCAAATAAAGCTTTCACATGTGATGCCGCTTTTAAATGCATGCGTTTATTCGTTGGTTATAAATCATCAAATCAAAGCTTTAAGCAATTAGAAGTAGAAACCGAAAGAGGTGATGCTGGTTATCTTCAGATGGATTGCGCCCGTGAATCTTTCGCATTTGCAACATATAAACCAAAATCAGAAAGGAAAGTTAAAAAGTTTGTTCATTCGTTATATAATAATGTTCAAAAATATGATAACTCAGTATGTGGTAAATATATTGACCCTTCAGAAGTTTTCAAGAAAGCAAATGAAGAAGTTGATGTCACTTTTGATATGATTATTCCGGTAAATGATTTGTTAGCATTTCAGGCGTTCGATGATTATCCTAAATCATTTGGTGAAATCATTCTTAAATATTATGTTTTCAGGGATACTTTAGTATTTTGTCAGGTTGACCCGTTAAGAGTTGCTGATTTACAAAATTACGTTTATGAAAAGATAACTGATGAAAATTATGAAAAGATTATGAATCATGTTTATAAATATGATCGCAAATTCCAACAAATCGGACTTCCTGCCAAATTAATTACAAGCTTAGCCACTACATCTGCTGACGCAACAGTTGAAGACGTTATTATTTCATGCACAAAGATGGAAGTTTTAGAGGATAAATGCATTACACCAGGATACGGTTTAATTGAAGAATCAGTTAAAGCAATACCACGTTTATTTAGTAAGGAAGATCCATTCATGATTCCAGCTCAACATATTGACGTTCGTTCACTAAATGGAGGTTGCATCACTCCTGAAGGTATTAGCTCAGATTTCTCATACGCTCTTCATAATGTTACAGATGTTGTGTTAACATTTCCGAAGAATGCAATGCAAAGAACGGTTTTAGAAAATCCAATGCTTCGAGGTCTTCAGGTCACTATAGATTCCAGAAACTTCCCCGATCAAGCGATGACCACAGTGGGTGACATATTCTTTACACGTATGCTTCAAGCTTCTGATTTAGATGGAGTGAATGAATGCACAGAAGAATACGAGGACTCATTAACTAGACCACTGAATGATGATGATGGCACACCATTAGCTAGAACATGGAAAGACCAAACTTCATTCTTATGCACTATTCCAGTTCAACGTGATGGAGCGGGTATATTCTTTGATGGATTAGAAACTTTCAACTCACAAGTTACAGTACAAGTGAAAGCTTATCCAATCATTCAGGGTGAAAATGACACTTACTGTTCAAAAGTGACAAATCCTCCTCAGGTTTGGTTTACTAGGACTACATATTGGACATGGACACCGGATGAAGGTTTGAAATATCATCCAACAGGTACACCACCGCAGTATAGAAGTTCATATGATGAAATATTGATGAATAGAAATGTTTAAAATTATAAATTTATTTTTGATTAAATGGATTTAAATTCATCCACCCCTTATGAAGAATTAGCAGGAGTATATAATACATACGTAGATGATATGATTAATGAAGCATTGAGTGATAATAGAAATGCTCTATCTAAGGAAAAATTAATGAAAATTCCATATTCTGAATGTTACTTAAATTCAATCACTGCAGCAATTGGTAAACAAAATAAAGGTAAAACATTAACGATATTAAAACAAATTATCATTATTGCTAACACTTCACCCTATTCACATGTGTTAATTTATATCAACCGTTCAGGTTCACCTTCAGATGATACATTTGAATCTTTAAAGCATTTAATCAAAATTCCAATTATTTATTTATCACAAGAAGAAGCAGAAGATTATTTAAAAAACTTTGTAATGTATAAAGAATTATATAATACAATCAAGAAGCAAGGATTAGAGGATAAAATTATTGATAAACAACGGGATGAATTATTTGAAACACTTTCTATTTCAAATTTTGATAGAGAATTTTTGCATTCACTCATTTTTCTAGATGATGCGGTGAAATCAAAACTAATAACTAATGAGAAATCATATTTTAATCAATTATTAACTCAATGTCGACACATTCAGTGTTCATTCTTCATGGCTGTTCAATACTTTAAAGCATTAAGCACAAACATTAAATCAAACCTGTCCACCCTTTTCATTTTCAGTGGTTTTAGTCGTCAACAGTTGAACGTTATGCTTTATCAAGTGAATTTACCAATGAGCATTAATGAACTTTACACACAATATCAACAATTAGGAGAACATGGAAAAATAATAGTTGATTTAAATAAAGGTTCCATTAAATTCGAATAACTTTTTATAATTAATTTTTATTTTTTATTTATAATTAAACATGACAGAAATTGCAAATCTTCTACAGGTTCCATTAAAACAAGGAACAAACAAAAAGGGTGCATATAATAGAACTATGAAAGTTCCAGACGGAATGAAAGAATTAGTCCACATTGTTGCCGGTCTTCAAAAGGATGTTAAACAAATGAGAAACGTTTTAACATTACCAGAAGCTCAAGCATATGCCAAACGTCACGGACCAAATTGGGAAGCACACGAAGCAGACATTACGGGTCCAAATGGAAAACCTGATGGAATAAATGAAGTTTTCGTTACTGATGGTCAAGGAAATATTAAAGTCATAAATGGGTATAAATTAACAATGACGGATTATCCTAAACGTAAAGCATATAATGAACATTATCCTATGCAATTTGATGAAAATGGAAAAGCTGTTAAACAATACATTGGAGAAGGTGAAAATGGTCCAATTAATTCATACCGTCATAATCCATATTCTTACTTCAATGAAGAATTAAATGCTATTGAAGAGGGACCGGATGGATTACCACGATATTCTAACCAGTTTGATGGTCAATATGCAAATTTAAGACCTGAAATTCCAGCTAAGAAATTCTTTAAAGTTGCTTTATTCGATCCAGTTTTCGCAAATGTTAAAGATGAACTTAAACAGCAATTCCAACCAATTATAGTAGCAAGAATTGCATCAGGTGCTTTATCTCAAGCATTCAAAGATTTAATTAAGAAACCATTATATCAGCAACGAGGTTTAACTTATGATTTAGTTAAGGAATCAGATAAAAGAAAATTTGAGAAATCAGATGATTATAAGAATGCAATTAATGAATATATTCGGTCTATTAATTTCGATGAAAATGCTAAAAATCAACTTCATGAACAAATACAGGAAATAATAGATTCAAAAGTTCCAGCAAAATAAAAGTTTAAATATATTTTTTTATTCGAATATAAATGAGAAGACGTTTCACTAGTCAAAAGAACACTAACGCAAAAGCAGAGATTACGGTTGGTTATAACGTAAATGATGATAAATCACGAATTATTCAAAATGTTAAAGTTAATGTTAGTCCTGAATTAACAAGGTCAGCAACTCAACCAAATTTATTAACTCGTGACTTACCGAAGAATGAGGAGAATGAAGAAAACCGTGAGAATGGAGACCCAATCATTTTATCTGAACCTGGTAAAGAACCTGTTGAAATTCCCACTTATCCAACATACCCCCCACCTCTTTCATCAAACATCGAGAACCCAGGAATCTACGATTACAGTCGCAATGCGCCATATAAAATAGACATTAATTCTGAATTAATGAAAATTTACCGTGATATCATAACTGATAATTATGATTCAATAATAAATTTAATTGACCAATCCGGTTTAATTATTTTACCTTATGAATCATTAATTCACATTATCGCCATTCTTTGTGATGTTCAAGATTCAGACGTGAAGATTCAATTTTTCATAGATGATGAGGTTTCATGCTGCGGAACAGTTGCAAAAATAAATCCTATAAAGGATATTAGCACAATTAAGATATCAAAGAACGGAACAACAACTGAACTTCATTTAACATATAATGATATTTATAATAAAATAGTTGATGAATATAAAATATCACTTGAAAAATTCTTTGTTAAGGCTATTTAATATTCAAGCATTAACATTATCGAATAATAATCCTTTGAATCATAATCGATAATAATTGACCTTTCACCAGTTTCTATCGTTTGTTTTATTTCTTTTTGTTCCCCACTATCCGGATCGGTCATTGTAATTGTTTTTGTTATAGTATCAGCTTTATCTTTAACTTCAATCTTTTTTCCATCGGGATATTTAAACCAAAATTCCAAAAATTCGATATTGTCAATCTGTTCATATTTTAATCTATCAATTACATTTTTAATACCATCTGAAAATCTTATGAAATGGTCATTATATGGGTTTGATTGAACTAAATTTGAATGAAGTGAAATATAACCTGATGATGAATATGACATCGACTCATATTTTCTGAAAACACTAAAATTTATAACATGAATGAATTTCTTATTCGTTGAATTTATGAATTCTTGAGGTAATCTTATTCTAGTTTTATTTATCACTGGAAAATAACGCTTTACCATATTTTTAATCGTAATAAAAAAATGTCAATTATCAATATTATTTCGAATAATAACTGTGAATTAAATTTAACAGTTAGCGGAATTTATAATGTTACTCTCGTTTCTGTGAGTGGTAAATTTAATCCCATTCTTTTAGACCCTTCAGATTATATATCATTTATTAAAGATGACCATGAGCCGCATAGCGGCGGGGTCGTAGACCTAAAAACGTATGATATGTATATAAATAATGTGATAACGAAATGGGATATTAACATGATTTTAAGTTATTTAAATGAATCATTTATCGTATGGTATGAAGAAAATTTTAAATCAAAACCTGATAAACTTTTTGAACTTGATGAAATAAATAACCTTATTAAATTTCCGCTGAAAATTAAATTTTGTACTCCTCGTCTTCGTTCATTGTTGGGGATATTAAATTTTGAAAAAGATGTTGGGGATGTTTTGTATTCTGACACTGGTTCTAATTTCATTTTAATCAAATGTGATAAAGTTAATACCCCAATGAGATTTTCACATCAAACATTAGACCCTAACTCTTACCCATCAATACAAAACATTTTATCCATCAACTTAAACATATTTTCTTTATCATATCCGTTTCAATTATCCGGGAATTCATTTATTCTTCATTCAAAAGATTTATCAAATATTAAATTTAGAATAACTGACCTATTTGATTGTGATTTAGAATTTATGAATGAAATATTATGGCAATTTCAAATAGAAAAAATAGCTGATGAGATAACAGATTAAATATTTATTTTTAAATCGTAATAAATGATTAAACAACAGCAACCACAGACCATTACATACGCCATATATGCATATAATTCAAAGACGGCAGAACAAACGCAAATGTTGAAATATGGAGATTTGGAGATAGTATTGAAAAATGACCATTTCGAATTCGTTTGCAAAGGTGGTGCAGTGATATCAAATATAAAAGAAATTTTATTTATGAATTCAAAAATTAAAGGAATAACGGATGATATAACATCAATTCCACCAGAAGAACAAAGATATTACGCATTAAATGCATTTCCTAAAGTTTTGAAGATTGGAAGATTTAATTTAAATGAGGAATTCATAAAAGGTTTCCTAAATGACATAATGAAGAAAGCAGATAAGGAATATGTTAACGATGAGTTAGCAAAGAAAGCAGATAATCATTTGTTAACGATGAGTTAGCAAAGAAAGCAGATAAAACTTATGTTAACGATGAGTTAGCAAAGAAAGCAGATAACTTTGTTAACGATGAGTTAGCAAAGAAGGCAGATAAGGAATATGTTAACGATGAGTTAGCAAAGAAGGCAGATAAGGAATATGTTAATGAAAAAGATAATGAAATTATAGAAAGGGTTGAATGGTATCATGAACGGACATCGAAGATTCTTAAAACTAAAGCTGATACAGGATGGGTTTCAGAATGTTTAGACCTTAAAGCAGATATATCATTTGTTAACGATGAGTTAGGGAAGAAAGCAGATAAGGAATATGTTAACGATGAGTTAGCAAAGAAAGCAGATAAGGAATATGTTAACGATGAGTTAGCAAAGAAGGCAGATAAGGAATATGTTAACGATGAGTTAGCAAAGAAAGCAGATATATCATTTGTTAACGAAATATACCAAAGTTTAGTTGGAACAAAAAATATTGAAACTATTGTTGGCGACTTTTCTGTCAATGAAGAAAACAAATATTTTAGATGGGAGTTTGTACAGTCCTTAAGAAATGGTATACGGTATAAACTCATTCCGAAAAATAACAATGAAATGTATGTAGGCTATATAAAGAATAATGGCACACAAGTTAAAGTTCCATTAGACAACAACTGCTACTTAAACTTATATGGAGACGAACAAAAGAAATATTTAAGAGTTTATGAAATGACGGATATGACATTGTCTAACGTAGCTCCAGCACCGTATTATTATGACTATGGTGTTGACGCACATGTAGACCCAAAAAAGCAAACATTATATTTAGATTATTATAGATATAAAAGATATAATGCAATAGAAAAAACGAGAATAGTATACTATTATGAAGATGACAAAAATAAATATTATAGTCAAGATTTTACATACCCTGAAAACATAAGATTATATTATAAAAAATATTCTGACACAAACCAGAAGAAACCCGAAATAGTTACACTATATTTTAAGTTCAAAAGAGACAATCCTATAATATCTCATATGTTTGATTTAATGAACCCAGTAGGTTCTATTTATACATCTATGGATGTGAGAGGTCCTCAAGCAATGTTTGGTGTTGGTGCATGGGAACAAATAGTCGACAGGTTTTTGTATTGTGCAAACTCTTCAAAGGAAACAGGGGGAAGTAAAACAATTACGGGTGAAAATTTACCTGCACACAGTCACTACATAGATTTAAGCACATCTCAAGCAGGTTGGCATAAGCATAGATATTGGGATTGGTCAGGAATGACAAAAGGTAAAGGATATGATGTTAAAGATGATGTTAAATTTGCCATAAATTGTTACTGGAGTGACACTCAGGGAGAAGGAAACCATACACATCGCGTTTCAGGATATACACAAACAACGGGACAAAGTAAAGATTACATGCCACCATTTATGACTGTATTCGCATGGTATAGAGTTCAATGAACGCTCAATGTTTGTGAAACAAACTTTAGGAGCTCCAAAAGAGCAAACAGCATAATTTAAATTTTTATTTTAGTATAAATGAAGATTCTACCATATGGTGTTATTGGAAGAGATAAAGATGGAAACCCAATATTTGATCCAAAGTTAAAATTAAAGTTACTGACAAGACAACAACTTGAAAAGTTGCTGAAACCAAAACAGAATGAAAAATGAGAAAATGAGAAAATGAGAAAGAAAAAAAATTTAAATTATGCAATTTTATTTTTATCATAAATGACCAAATTAATTAAGCCAACTATTTCTAAATTAATGATACCAATGAAATCATTTCATGGAGTACTTATCCCAGGTTCTTCACAATTAGCCGGGGCAAGTGTTGTGACTCAAGGTGGAACATTAGCGAATCCATTCAAATTATTAACTAAAGATGAACTTAATAAAATGATGATAAAATAACTGATAACAAAATTTTATTTCACTACTACCATAAAAACAGGTGAAAAAACAGGTGATATCTCACCTCTTCACCTAAATTATATTTTAGGTCAAAGCTTCCACGAGAGAAAAGATTCCTCATTCGCTAAGGATTCCAAAAATGAAAAAATCATTGATTTCGGCTGAGAAAAAACAGCAAAACCCTTCTTCCACGGGAACAAAGAAATAAAGAAGAAATAAAGAAGAAATAAAGTAAATTTTTATTTATTCCCGTGGAAGATAGAGCACTTTTATGATACTTTTTATTCACGACAAACAAGACAAATAAAGAAAATAAGAAAATACGGCGCTGTCGCGGTTCGAACCACAGACCTTGACCCCTCCATAACACCACCTTAGACCACTGTGCTACGTAGCCTGTCGACATAAGATTTTATAAATTGCATATTTGACGTAAATTTATTTCCCAGTTATTCAAAAATAATTAATTATTGAATAACCTAAAAACATTCACGATAAAATAAGTGATAACAAATTTTTATTTTTATCATAAATGAATACCCCACAAGCTCAAAATTTACCACGAATCATAACAAGGGAGGAAATGATAAAAATGATGCAAGAACATGTTAAAAATAACAAACCACTAAAATTGAGAAAATGTGGTTATGCGGTAATGATGGAAAGAGAGATGTTGTCGAAGAGGAATAAAAATTAAATTTGGATAGAGTTTAAAAATTCATCTTTATTAAATTCATCTCTTCCAATCAATTTATTTATTCTATTAAATTCTTTTATTTTTGCTTCACTCAGTTTAAGGATTGAACGATAAGTTTCTAATTTTTCGATTATTTCTTTCCTCTCTTTATCGTTTTCAACCCCACCACATTGTGGCTTCTTTTTGTAATAACATATTTTTGATTTAATTCTGTTTAGTTTCTTTTTATATTCATCGTCTGGACTCTTGACTGCTTCGTTGTTACTCATTTCTTACGAAATAAAAAAATTAAATATTATTTAAATATAATGGAGTAATAAAATAAATCGGAATTTCTATTAATTTATTGTCAACTTCAACTAATGCATTGCCGTTAATATATCTAACAAATTCAGCTATTGTGTCAAATCTTCGTCTTCTTTTTGTCATTGATTTATCAGTTTTTCCATAATCGAGATGAATCAAAACTTTATCCCCTTGTTTAAAATTCATGAGCCCCGAATTAATTTGTTCACGTTTAACATCATTCAACCTTTCCATTTGCTTTCTAATATATTCCCATTCTTTTGAAATATCATTTTTCATTTCCACCGGTTTCATGTTTATTGTTCTATGCCATGTATTATTGTAATAATATACTAACTGCTGTATGATGGAGTCATGATTTCCATCCCAGTATATCTGACCATTAACCCCTAACGCATCTCTAAGAGTTCTCATTACCGCATCAACTATTTTATTATGAAACGTATATGGAGAGGATGAAAAGTAAAAATTAATTTGTGGGAAATAATGAGCCATAGCTGCCTGAAATCCTTTATCACCATCACCCCTTATATTATCTACTCTTTCATGATCTAGTAAGTATTGAATAGCTCTTCTTGTTTCCTGTTCTGTTTTCCCTTTCACCGGAATGCAATATAAATATCTGGTGTTAATGTTAATGGCAAATAAATAAGTAACGTTTCCTCTTGAATATTCTAAATGATCGATTTCGTATGAATATGGATATGGTGCAAATGAAGGGCGACTAAATTTTTCCTTTAACGGTTGAATTTTTGGGTCAGTTGGTTTATTTAATATTTTGAAATCCTTTTTAAAATCTTTTTGCTTCTTTAATGTTTGAAATGGATATAATAAAGTGAATGATGAAGGATTAACTGAAGGAGGAGGAGGTACTGTCGTTGGAGGGTTTGGTGTTGCAGGTGGTTTAATTTTATCTGCTTTGATTTTGGATTTCATTCCCCCTTCATTAATTCTGGATGTATTCTATTCATTTGTTTTAAATATGCTGTATATAAAGGTTTGATATACTTTCCCGCTTCGAGTTTATGTTGAAGGATGAATTCCAAAAGTTGATCTTCATTTAAAAGTCGGGCTGAATATGGTTTAACTAATGAATCATAAATTAAAGCTTGTGCTTCATTTATGGTCTGAAGGACCTGGGCGTTTTGCACCTTTTGTTTTTGTTCCTTTGGTTTTTGCGGCTCAGGATTATATAATTTATATAATTTATATAATTCATCAATATCTTCTTCTGTTAATACTTTATTTTTGAAATCTTTCAATTGTTTAAGTTGTGATTTACTTTTTCCCTTTGAATATTCATTATTTTTAATTTTGTCTTTAATTTTAGAAATTATTTTATCATGATATTTCAAAACTTCATTTTTATAATACGAATAATAATAATCCATATCATCACCCGTTATATTGTTATCATGTTTTTGGAGATATGATTTTAATTCATAATAATTAAGAAAATTTTGATTAAGTACTAAATCATCAATTAAATTTTTTAAATCTACGCTATTCATTTATATAAAAATAAAATAAGTGTTTTAAGGGTGCCCGCCTCTTTGAATCATAGTATCAAAACCATTATTTACGGTTCCTTTTGTCTCTTCTGTGGCATTTTATTAAATAAATGGCATACAACATCCATTTTCACAACATACAGCCTTAGTGTGTGCTCCTGTTAATGCAGTCTTACCGATTGTTAAGCGAGTCATTGACCCGTTTTTAAGTTGTAAATTAATATTCTGACCATCAAATATCACTTTATCATTTATTATATCCAAATAATTTTTAGGTGTTAATTGTTTATTTTGTCGTAAACTAACTCCTTTCATTTTTTGTGCAATCTTTTTAAAATCACTTCCATCAATTGAACCGTTGAATGAAGTATAACACTTAGGACATAAAGCAACCATGTTATCACCTTGTTTCTCAATTGCTAAACCCAATAACTTCTTCTCATGTGCTTTTTCTTCAGCTTTATTCTTTAATTTAGGTTTAAATTTCTCATTAAAACAGAAGAAATCAAAAGGTGCGAATTTGTAAATGTTTTTATCATAAAATTTTTTATCGGTTACAATTGCTTGAAATGCTTGAGTGTTAGGAAGATTTGGGTCGCCAGCGATTGCCCAATAAGATGAATCAGTATCACCTTCAATGAAATGAAAACGATTAACATCCATGCATTTATACATAAAATCATAAATGAAAACCAAATACCAGTATTTTGCGTTATCTAAAGTGAAGAATGCCTCTTGTAAACATGTATCACATCTATAAAATCTATCTTTAAGCATCACTTGATACGTATCCTCTCCTATTTCTCTTATGTTTTTAAACTTATTTGACATACATGCAACGCGTGCCTTCTGTGCATTCATTATTTTAGTCTTTGCGTAATTTTGTGTATTCATTGCATCGTAACCATATGATCCATTAAGTGAAATCTTGCAAAATAAACTTTTTCCTTTATTTCCTTCTAATTCAGCCTTTTGTCTTTCGTTCATAAATTCATTCGCAAATTCATTAAAACAAGTATTTTTCGTAAATGTTAAAATTGATTGAATGTCATCAATGATAAAATGAAATCTGTCTATTAGATACCAAAGATAATAAGAAGAAAATGGTTGATATTGGTTGTGTGTTGATGCTAACTGAGTTAATTTCCTCTGTTTCTGGTCAACTGGTAGATTGTTTGATTTCATGTAATTATACATAAAACCACCAATTGTTTTTTCATCTGTGATAATATCAAAGTTTCTTATTATTGGTAAAAAGTTTATGTAATCATTAATGTATTTTTCATCAATGTGACCCTTTACTTCAGCCACGAATAAAGTATTTTTCTTCTTAATTATTCCCAGTGCTTTTGCTTTCTTTGTTGCTGTATCACAAATGATAACACCATTCAATCTTCCCGGCATATACATTTTATGGTCAGTATATTGAATGAAATCATGAGGATTAGATGAAAATGATGAAGGATATAATGAATTAAAGTCAACACCAACGAAATGAGTCATAATGTTGGAAGTGTCCTCATTTGATACAGTTTTAGTTTCTGGATTATATGAAAGTTTATTAATGTGCGTGATTCCTTTAAGATTTACTCTATGTTGAACATTTGATAAACCACCAGTAATTCCATTACGGAGGATGTGATAAGCTTCAACTGAATCTAGAGTCATTGGTAAATTATTTTTTAATGTATAATTTCTTAAATTGATTCTTAAACGTTGAACATCTTCATCTTTATTTGATTTTACGACATTGCAATAACAACACATTAACTGACAATTTTCTTTGGTATGTGGTTTTTCATTATCGATTCTATCTAATGTTGGTTTATTAGCATATGTAAACGCTTTACCACACATTTTGCATTTAGATGAAAGGATTAAATCGTGATAGTATTGATAGTCATCCATTGAAACATTGTTTTTAGTATCCCTTTCTGCTTTTTCATCTTGTTTCTTATATGAATCAATTTTATATTTCCAATACTTTTTTGTTAATTCAAAACTTGATTCCACATTTTCTTCTTCTGGATATGTTTCGTTAGGATTGAAGTTCTTATATGCTAACGCGTAACGAATCATTGATGCATTCGATGATAAAGAAAGATTATGAAGCATGTCAATTTTATAAACAAATGTTTCTTCAATAATTTTATCAATTGGGTCAATCATAATTTCAACGTCTTTATTGCAATAATGAATAAAATATTCTAATCTATTCTCAAAATTTTTAGCATCATTGAGATATATTTGATAATCTGAATCGGATATTGTTTCTTGAGTTAATGCTGAATAAAATGAATCTTGAGTGAATGGTTCCACTTTATATAATTCATCTTCGTAATTCTCCCATGTGATGAATTGATAAGGGAAAAAGGATTTAACACGTGATTTATTGTTTCCGAAATCTTGAGTGAATTGGTCTAATGTTCCACCCGCTATATAATTTCTGATGTCAATAAATCTTAATTCATATGGACAGTTTGTTTTCTTTACAATGATTTGCTTAAATTGAGAAGAAGAACCCAGCATTGATTTTATTTTCCATTTTGCAGTGTTTAAATCACGAAGAATTAAATTTAAATCAAACTTTCCCGAATTAAAACCTATGATATTCACTTTATTGAATTCCTCATCTAGAAGTTCTTTAAATGCTTCCTTCTGTTTTTCATTTAATGTATGGGACAAAGTCCCCGCCGTTTGGTCCGTTTGCGGCTTCATTAATTCTTCATATTGTTCAATATTTGATTTAGCAACTAATGAACAGGTTGAAAATAAAAATTCAATCCAATCAGAGATGAACGAATCACTTGATGTTAAGCAAAAATTCCTCGTAAATGTTTTATCACGGTCTACGACCTCGCCGCTTCGGTCTGAAAGACCTTCAGGACTCAAAGAGTCCGTTTGCGGCTTTATTTTGACAGTTGATGATACCATAAATGGTTTTAAGTAAGCGTTCAAAGTTGCACATTCAGAAAGTTGAAGTTCTTCTTTAGTCTCTAATGTTTCGAAGTCAAAAGTAATATAATATCTTGTTGGTTTATAATATTCCTGCAAATTATGTGCTAATAGCCATTGATATATCTTCTGTTTCGTGATATGTGGTGCATATGGTTGTTGTGTGTTTTGCAATTGAACGTCTTGAATTAATCTTCCATTATTTTCTTTACATTTCTCACAATGCTTTAAAAATCTTCTTTGGTTTTTCCTTTCTGGGTCATCACGGATAGAATATACTTCTTCTTTGCAAAAGGGGCAAACTTTATATCCTGTGAGTGCTTCAACGTCTGTAATTCTGTCAGCGTGAAGTTTTCCACATGGACTCTGTGTTAATAAAATATTTACTGTTTCAAATTCTGGATCTATCATTATTGATTCCACTAATGGAAAGTCTACCTTATTTATGTCTACGTCTTCTGGTTGAGGGTCACAATAATAAAAATCAATATTAACGTTTAACATTCTTGCTAACCTCTCACTTTCTGATGAAATGTCAAATCCTTCATATGCATCTATGGCTTCATTTAAATAACTTCTACGAGTTTTAGGATTAACACCATCAGGAATGTTATAGAAGCGTTTAAATAACCTTCTACCTTCGGCTCTTATTTGATTATCATTCATTTTAGCTGTTCCGTTTTTGTTCATTTATGTAAGAATAAAAAATTAAAAAATAAATAAAAATAAAGTTTATTTTTTTAAAGTCCAGGGCTAAAGTCCATAAAATGAATTAAGAACACATAAATTTTTATCATCTGCGACGTGACGAATACATTTTAATTTACTCAAGAATGCGTACCCTGATACATTAAATCTAATTCCTGTCTTATTTAATTTCACAACTTTGAAAAGGAATGTATGAATAGCTATAAAATGATGAGATGATGTTTTATGGGTTGCTTCCATTTTTTCTGAAATAAATGAATAAATATAATGTTTATAAGTTTTCATATCTTTTATATTCTTAATAACGAATGGTATAGACCTTTCAACTTCGTCTTCCTTCGGTGCTGTTCTTTCATATGAAACATTATTAGTATCTTCAATAATGAAACCACAATCGCATAAAATTTTATATGTACCAATTGTTTCTTTTGATATTTTATCTAACAAATCAAAAACTTTATCAACACCTGCACATTTATTTAAATAATAATTTGTGTAAATATCATGGTCTTCTTTCTTAATCGTATTTGTTGCATATGTTACATTTTTCAGTGCTTTTTTGAATTTTTCAGAATCAAGAGGAGGTGAAAGTAATATACATGGATAATCTCCATCGTCAATAAATTGTAACTTATGTTTATGAATAAATTTGTGCCTTCTTCTGAAAGTGTTTCATCTATTTCACCATCTAATAAATTTTTAGTAGATTCCAAAAAGTAATTTTTATATCTTTCTTCATGAGATTTTTGAACTTCTGATTCTGAAGCTGGGATATTCATTAAACCCTCTACTTCATTCTCATTATATTTTTCAACTCTCTTAATTCCTTAATTTTTTCATCTATTTCATTCTTATTTTTTCCAGTCTTTCAATTTCATCAATATTCATCATCTTTAATCCGTTCTTCATAATATTCAGGGAAAACATCAGGTTCTTTAGGTTTTTCTTCTTCAGATGTGGGATATAAGAAATTTATAATCATCTTTATTCATTTTCCATCATAATCTAAATCATTTAATAACTCCGCGAATTTTTGACAATTTCTTAAATAATATTTATTAACTTCATAACTCGCCTCCTCTAATATATCCTTTATTTCCTCGTTTGTGAATCCCAATTTTTTAACGTCGTTAGTCTTGACACTCATTTTCATACGAATTAAAAAAAATAAATTATTTCAAAAAATGTAAGACATGAATTTTTAAAGTTTATTTTTCATTCATGAATGATAATTATATCTGATTTCTTTTACTCTCTCATACATACTAGATTTGAAGAATTCGGAACTTTTACCATAATCTCCTAAATGTTTTCTTATCCCCAACGTGTGCCAGTTATTATATGAAACTGAATAAACTTTATCTTTATCTTTACACCTTTCATCACTTCCAATATATTTATATCTCAGTTTTGATTTAGCATTTTCATATTCATTAACGTTTAATAATTCACAGTCTTCCTTTTTAAATTGATGTTTAAGATATTCAGGATTTAATACTCTACGTTTATATGCTCCTAACTTAGTTCTAAAGGTTTTTCTACAAAATTTAGGAATTCCATCCTCTTTAATGTCATCAATGATTTCCATTTCATTATTTTCAATTTCTTCTTCTCGTTTATGAGGTCTTTGATTATGACTCCATTGATTCCATGAAATTAAATATTCTTTATCATTATATTTATACCTCATTAGCTTATTTGGCTTTCATATTCATTTAATAATTCACAATCTTCATTTTTAAATTGAAGTTTAACCCATTCAGGATTTAAACAATGTTTAATTAATCGCGGAATATCTGACATCATCTATATATAGCTTCTTTTATAAAAGATAAAAAAATAAATTATTTTAAAATTAATGTTAATTTTTTTAATGATTTATAAATAAATATATTTTAATGCATCGTCTATATATAGATGAAACAAAAAAAGTCACTAAACCCGCACTCATATACTACTAGACACCATGGTGTCTTCAAAACGCTAATTTTTGATATTTTTAACAACCCTACATCATTACTCACCACTTTCAAGTTTTTCATACATATATCTTACCCATTCATTTGGAATACGAGGTCTCGAGTTTTCGTTCATTTTTTTACTTTACAAAACTGTTCATTTTTCAGAATTTTTAAATTTGAAAAAATCCATTCTATATCTGATAAATAATATATTATTTTTCAATCAAAATATTTTGATTATCATCTCAAAAGTGTTCTCAAAACCTAGTTTTTCTTATTTTGGATAATCTTAATATTTATATTATTATAAACTAATTGAACACCATATGTTTTTGTATACTTTTACAAAAAAATTGATAGATTTGTGATACTTCCCCCGACGATAGAATTGAATAGCTTACATTTTGACAGAACTTAATATGGAACAATACCATGATTTAAGAAATATATATTTGTTTGTGCTTTTAAATTTTGAAAGTTTAAGAAAAAAAAATTCTGACTTTGACTTTAAAGTTAAAATAATTTTGTATCCCTGCTAGCGGTTTGACATTTTTTTTATGCTTTGGTTATTCAACCTCGCAATAAATACATATTACATTGTTAAAGACCAACCTACTGAAATCAATGTTAAAGATGATTTTATTATCAATTTATCACAAAACGCATATAGTAATCTCTTAATATGCCATGGTTCTGATGATGATTGCATATTTGACCTTGATATTTATAAATTTAAAAGAGCAAAAATTGTATCGAAAACAGCTCAGTATCTATTTAAGGGAAAAGGAATTGATAAAGAAGTTACTTTTACATGTACTTGGAATTTCTTCGAAGATAGTTTAGCTCTAATTGATCCATTACCTGGTGACTATGTAATCAACACTTCAGTTTCCGATATTCACTTCATAAGTTTAAATAAGATGAATATTTATTATAATCAAAGAAAAGTGAAAATAATAGAATATAAAAACATCGGCCCTAAGACAGTCAAGTTTAAAGTTGTACAAAATGCATTACAGAACCAGGTAACAACTACGCCTGCATTCTATGGAAATTATGAATCTGAATTCAAAAGGGATACGGATTTTTCTATTATATTTACAGATGCAATGTTTAATAAAATTATCACGTGTCAAATTAGCAATTCAAGGAAAATAACTATTTATAATGATGTCAAGTCTAATTATATTTTCTATTTATACTTTCAAGATATAAGTGGTTTTAATTCAAACGAAATTCAGTTAACAAACTTTGTCGAGTGGAAAAATTATACGATCACTTGTAATGGGCAACAAACATTGAGGTTCAATTTATTTTCTTCATTTTTCTACAATAATAATATTGGATGTCTTTTTAAAAATTATATAGCTAGAGATTTTATTATCGATCGAAAACCGAAAAATTATGATGTCTTTGTTTATAATGAAATTCCATTTCAAATTGAAGATGTAAGTTATAAAGCAAATACTTTTTATGAATTACCTATGAAATTTATAGGTAGTAAATGGATTTTTCCAAAAATGTTCCCTAAAAATCCTGCAGATACAATCCCTTCAAAAGTAGAAGTTTTTAGTACAACACAGGAACCAGTAACAGATGACCCAATGCCCGAACCTTCTCCTAATGAATTCAAGTGGTATACAATAGGTCTTTTTACCCACAATTTTGATACGGTTAAATTTTCTACCATTGTATTTGATTTTTATGATACAAACATCATTACAAATCATAAAAATTTTGTTGATGAAGGCGGAAATGATCTTAAATTATTCTATCCAATAGGATCAAAAATAAGATTCAAAGCCAAAAACAGTCAAAAGAACTTAATGAAAGGATTTCAAATTTCCATAGATGAAAATTTATCGACTGCAATATTGATAAATTATTTTGGGAAAAATGTATATATAACAGCAGAAAAAACATCATTGATATTCATATCATCAATTAAAACAGATTTATTTATGAATTCTGAGTATCCTGTTGGTATTTACATTGATCAAGCGCAAAGTGATCAAGGTGGATCATGGAGTAATTACAATTATTTCCAAATGCAGACATCTCGGCAGCAAACAATAGGTTTAACTTATATCAAAAAATCGAAGAAAACAGACAATATAGAAAATGATGAGTTTTCAGGCATATTTTATCCTCCACATCGAAGACATTCTGAACCAACAATTGAAGACTTCAATCCATTATTTGAAAATATGACACTTAATCTTCCATTCGGAAAATATAATGTTTGGCCAATCTATGATGGTATAGAAGTTAATTGTAGCGCAGATACAGGCCTAATAATTAAGTCAGCTAATCTCTATGATATCTATTTCTTTAAACAAGAAAAATTACAATATTTGAGATTCACATCAAATTTCACACTTTTATACTTCCAAACCAATAAGCTTATAGAGTCTGCATTTAAATATTCGAACAAATTATCTGTTAAAAGTCAATATTTTGTGGCAATTCCTTATAACTTTTATTCCTATGCTCCTTATGCTCTTCTTTTTCAAACCAATGAAATCAATATTTATGGAAATGAACAAGTAAAAATTTATGATATTTTTACTGGAAATCAGGATCCATGCCCCAGTAAACTTGGTGCTGAAATGGGTGTAGCAATAATTATATTATACCGACAGAAAAATGGAATTAAATACACTTGCATTTGTGGCTCATCCTATTCAGTTAAATCTATTCTATCCGATGGAAGAAATTGGCCAGTGTTATATTCAATACCTGATAATTACTTGGTCATTTATAATAAGGAGATTTACACAAAATGGATTTATAAAGATGAATTCAAATCACATGAATTAATTAATTTTACCAATGCAGTAGGATATGATGTTTTATTGAATCCAGTAAATCGTGCATTTTCAGTTGATACAGAAAAGTTGGATGATAAGTCTAGCTATTGCTACTTTATTTATAATCCTGACATAAATTCAAATCTGACATTGAATATGTTCGATAGTAGGACATCAACATGGACAACAAAGAAAGAGGAAATTGATGTCCAAAAGAAGTATTGCATTAAAAAGTCAGATCAGATAAAAGCAATTTATATTGAAAGCTCAGATTCACAACAACAATATAAGAAAATATCAAATGGTACTTCGATTCTCACTGAAATTACAATAATTTCAAATGGAAACCTAATTCTTCAACCAAACAAGTATTTTATTAAACCTCAAACAATGGTTGCTTTATTCCCAGATTCTGAAAGCGAAAAAATTACAATTAATAATGGAAGCTCTAATTATTTATTCAAAGAAAGCGGTATCATTGAAATATCTGGTGAAGGATCAATTAAAGCAGCAGCATATAGTTCAGATATAGATTCTCAAAAGCAATATGTTCTGAAAGGAAATGGCCAAATAAAGATCGGTACCTCTGACAAGAATGATATTGTATTAACATCTGAACCAATATCCATTTTAGTTTATTCTGTTTCAAATGATTTTGCTGCATCAATTAAAGTTTTGTCTCAAAAGCTGATTGTTAGATTCTTCAAACTTGATGGAACAGAATTTACTTTTGGTTTGAGAAGAATCAGAGAAACTGAAATCAATGAACCATTTGTAGTTGTAATTGAAAATAATGCAAGTCCATCAGAAGATGTAAGTTTAACAATAACAACCACATCATCTTCTGATGAAAAAGCCAAAATTATATCAGAAGATGGTATTAAAGATGTCATTGAAGAGCCATTAGTTAATCCACCATCTAAGCCAAATGAAGAAACACCATCTAAGCCAGGCGATAACACATCATCGAAGCCAGATGAAAGTTCACCAGACGATACAAAATCAGAAACAAATGGAAAACCTAAGAAGAGTGGAGGAAAGATTGCAGGGCAAATCATCGGAAGCCTTATTGGAATTTACCTTGTAGTTGCTATTTGTTTCTCAGTTTACTATTATTACACTCGATATTACTTGAAATCTAAGAAAGAAGAAGCTGAAGAAGTAAGTCAGGAAGAAACAATTCTAACAGCAACTAATGAAGTAACAAATGAAAACATCATCACAGTTTTTGATGAACCACAAGATGAAAAATCAGATTCTCTTTCCTTCGATAGTGCTGAAGTTTAAACTGCTAAAAGTAAAAATCAATTTTATTATTCATAATTAAAAAATGACTTATTTTGATATTTAACTATTAATTCGAAAAATATATATATCAAATTAAAACAAAATATTAGAATAGAGAAAAATTATCTATATTTTATAGTTATTTATAAAATTTATTTCGTGAAGCTTTCGTAGCTCAATCGGTAGAGCGTAGGTCTCATAATCCTAAGGTCGCGCGTTCGAGTCCCGCCGAAAGCAAATTTCCTTTTTTCTTTTTTTCCTTTTGCAATTTCTGTCCATTTTTAGCTTATTTTAGTAGTTAGGTCATAGTTCTCAAGCATTTTAGTCAAAAGTCCAGCTATCTATCAAGTTCTCGAGCATTTTAAAGGAAAATACCAATTTTATATTCTCTTATTATTAAATATTATCAAAAATATTTTGGGAATTCATATATATCTAATTAAAAAATAACATTGCACACATTTATATATGATTTTTCAAAAGAAAATATGTTTTACCAAATTGTTGGCTATTTTTCAAAAAATCTAGAGGTAATTCAGTTCATCACATAAAAATTTATTATCAAATATAAAGTTTTAGACAAAAATATTAATAAAAAGAAAAAGATAATTAATTTCATGGCTTAAAATGATGAATAATCAGAGGATTCCTTCTTTGAATGCTTGTGCTTCGATTTACGTGTTGCTGATGATGTTGAACTATTCTTACGCTTTTTAGAACTTGATGAAGATGAAGATGACGAAGAAGAGGATGATTTATTGTCTTCCTCCTTTTCACTTTGATTATCATAATTCCTCTGTACCGGGACATGGTCTAACTTCTTTGCAATCAGCTCAGCTGACTCTTGCATGTCGAGAGAGCAGAATGTTTCATAAGCATTCTGATAGTAGTCATTAGCCTTGCTCTTATCGCCCATCTTGGTGGCAGCATCACCCATTTCATCGAAGAGAGTGGCCGTTTCTGGTGTTGGAGAACCGTTATTTGCTTGATCAAGGTTATCCCAAGCAGTTTGATATCTTTCCATAGCAGCTTTGTAATTCTGTCTATGGCAGTACATTCTCGCGATAACTAAATCGCGTCTGTATAGAAGTAATTTATCATCTGATTCGATATCTTGATATGGCTTCATAATTGATTCAGCATTAGAAAGCTGACGTGATTGTTCTGTTTTGTTAAGTGCTTTGGAGTCAAGATTTGCTGTTGCAAGCTCAATTGCAAGCGCAAGTCCAGAATCACTATCAACATCAATAGATTTGGATATTGAAAGTGCTTTGGAAAGATTCCTAAGAGCGCTTTCTGGTCTGTTTTGTTCGTTGTAGAATTTTCCAAGATCTATTAATGCTTGAAGAGATTCCTGAGAGTTTTCGCCATAAGCAAGCATGCAGAGAGATTTTCGTTGTATTAACAAATTAAATCTTTCGTTATCATCGATTCCATGATTATCTAAACGAATTTGAATTTCATCGAGTTTTTCTTGCGGTGATCTTTTATCTGGAACATGATCAGGATTATTTGAGAAATAGCTTGCTGCAAAGCTATCTTGCCCAGTTGTCTTTGCTGGCCTTAGAGAAGAATATTTTTGTGGTGCTCTCGATAATCTCTGAGCAGAATCGCTAATATCGCGTGAAGACATCTTTTTTGTTGGATAAGAGTCATAAGTTGGCTGTGGAATTGTTTTCCTTTTTGTTGCTTCTCTCTGAAGTCTTCCCGACATTTTTTTTTACAAAAAAAATTTCTTCAAAGAACGTTTATAATGAATAGAACAATTCATGATGGGAGTTTTAATTGCGGTACTCATAAGTAATGTAACATTCCTTTTCATTGTTTCAAAAATGATTCCTGAAATGTCCAGAAGTTGACAATAAGAGTTACTCAAATATATTACTGTACAAAATATAACCACTCTAGCATGCGATGTAAGTATTCAGGTATCCATTTAAAAATATGAAATTTACAATTATATCATTCAATTTTTGATGAAATATAAGGTTTATTCTGATTGAAAAAGATTCCTGGAAGTAAGTTTTAAAAAGGATGAATAAATAATATGGGGAGAAAGAGAATTCTATAAAAAAAATTAGATAAAAATGGAAAGAGAAGAAGTTGACATTTGCCCATTACTCAACAAACGATCTAACAATTTAAACTGCATCCTCTTTGATTATAATAATTACAGTGTTTTCATTCGATAAAATGAAAAATGTTGTACAACATGTATTTTATAAAAAAATGGCAGTCATGAATATAAAGATAATAAAATTATTATAAATGTCTCATTTTGATACATAATATTTTCACTCTTAAATTATTATTAGGGATTTTGGGATTTAATCCCAGTTTGATTAAAACATTTTGTATAAAGAATGCAACCGTTAATTTCATTAAGGTCGAAAGACCGATAATATAAATTGAATTGTCTTTATGTAAACTTCAGAATTTCCCGATAAAAAAAATCATTACTCATCAAAAATTGTCAGCATTGGCAGTTGTAGTTTTTATAACACAAGTCTTGAATCAGCAAATCTGAGCGAATGCAAAAAACTTATAATTCTTAATCAATCTGTTTTCAGATTTTGCAATCTCTTGAAATTAATTACACCCCCTCCAAATATTTCAAGAATTGGAGGTTGGTGCATTGATAATTGTAGAAACATAACATCAATTAATCTACCCAATACTATAATTACAATTGAAAATAATGCTTTTTCTTTTTGCATTTTGTTATCATATATTAAACTTTCAGATAAACTCCAATTTATTGGTATGTTTGCATTTTCTGATTGTTATTCATTAACAAGTATTACATTTCCAGGAAGCCTAACAGGATTTGACCTTTTGGTATTTCAATTAAGTGGATTAACAAGTATTTCATTCCAAAACAATATCAATCAAATAGAATTTGATACTCAACCATTCGCTGGGCTTTTTCCAATGAATATTTATATTCCAGGCAACTTTAATGTAGCATCTTATGATTCAAACTCATTTCCTGAGGGGAGTCATTTATATATAACAAGTAAAACTGTTTTATCAGATTCATGTAGATATCTATTTGGAAGTAAATCAGTGATAGTACATTTCTTAGATATGACACAAATTACACACGAAACAACGAAAAGTGTCATTGACTTCATTGCTATTAAAATAGTATATCCAAAAAGATCCAAAAACTTCATTCATGATAAATCTTCATACTTATTTCTAATAAATTTATTATCTAATGTAAATTTACTATCTAATGAATAAAATTTATCAACATATACATATATAATCATCTCCCTATCATTTTAAATGAATTGTTATATCTCAACTTTTTTATTTTTGAGAACAAATTTTAAAGATTGTTTTATATCATTTCAAGTTGAACAAATGATGAAATCACTATATTTAAAGGAGATATCTTTATGTGGTAAATAAATCTGAGTATATGAATCCATCTATTTACAACTAGATATTTTTTTTAAAAAAAAACAGTTTATACATAAAAGTAATTAAGGCATTCAAACAGATGTTTCTTACCAGCTTATTTTACACCAAAAAATCTTTGAGTAATATTTAATTGTCTTCTTGTAAACTTCAGAATTTTAAAATTCATGATCTCCAAATTTTCATTGCCTGGAAAGAAATAACAAGTTTGGAGTAACTTAGAAGTCATTGCAAACTGACCATTGATTGAATAATACATATTTTCTTATAAATTATCCCAATCTTAATTTTAAATCAATTTGAAATGGGCAAATATCATTAATGAAATTAAATTTAACATAAAACATAATTTGAAACTCATTACAAATAGTACAAATTATTCTCAAGATAGTCAAATCAAGTAATATTTTCGAATTTAAGTCTTTGGATAATTATACATCTAGCTCATATAAATTCATATTAGATCAATATTCAAATTACCTTTGAAACATAAGAATTTTGCAATTTATCATACTAAATTAAAATTTAAGCATGATATTTCTTCTTTATCAACAATCTCAAGCTAATTCTCTTGAATATGGTGACGATAATAAACTATCTGTTGTTAATTGCCCTTCAGACTTTTACGGTGAAGTATTTATTCCTCGTTCTGTCACATCAATCTTTGGCTATAACGCTTCTATTTATGCATTCAAAAAGTGCAAAGATTCTATTTCATCACTTCGATTTGAAGAAAATAGTGAAATTACTAATATAAGCAAATATAGTTTTTATAACACAGGTCTACGATCAGCAAATATGAGTGAATGCAAACATCTTACATTACTAGATACCTCAACATTTGACTCCTGTTTTTATTTGGAAACAGTTATTCTTCCACCAAATATTTCTAGCATCGGTTGGTTATGCTTTTATAAAGATATCAAGCTAACTTCAATTGATTTACCAGATTCTCTAGTTACATTGATATCCAGCTCATTTTCAGAGTCTGGTTTAACAACAATAAGCGTATCACCTAATTCTAAATTAGAAAAATTGGATCTGTATTGTTTTAGCTCAACAAAAATTTCTTCTTTTTTTATACCAAAATCCGTGAAATCGTTAATTGCACCATTCGAAGACTGTTCTCTAAAAAACATAACAGTTGATTCAAATAACCAAAATCTTAAAACTGATTCTAAATCTCTTTTTTCAGGAAAAGATAATTCAACATTAGTATTCGTTGTTCAGACATTTTTAGGAGATTATATTGTTCCTGATTTCGTTACAAAGATAGACGGAAAACTCAATTGAAGTAATACCATTTGGAAAAAATTTGCTCTAGTGGAATAAATTTACCTCCCCTAACACACAAATGATCAGATATAACAAGCACAGATTTTTAAGGTATAGCTTTGTTGAAAACCTTTCAAATAAAGAGAAATTTAAGGAGAAATTTGCCCGTTTGATGTATGGTGAGAAGCATATTTGAGAGTTTGGAGAGGCAAAGTGCAATCACCTATCAATATTGCACTTTGCCTGTCAAAAGTTCTTCGCATCTCTTGAGGTGTGAGGAAGTTTCTCGACAGAGGAAACTTTCATATCGAATGTTGCCTCTGTCGAGATGTATGTGACAGGCAAAGTGCAATCACCTATCAATATTGCACTTTGCCTGTCAAAAGTTCTTCGCATCTCTTGAGGTGTGAGGAAGTTTCTCGACAGAGGAAACTTTCATATCGAATGTTGCCTCTGTCGAGATGTATGTGACAGGCAAAGTGCAATCACCTATCAATATTGCACTTTGCCTGTCAAAAGTTCTTCGCATCTCTTGAGGTGTGAGGAAGTTTCTCGACAGAGGAAACTTTCATATCGAATGTTGCCTCTGTCGAGATGTATGTGACAGGCAAAGTGCAATCACCTATCAATATTGCACTTTGCCTGTCAAAAGTTCTTCGCATCTCTTGAGGTGTGAGGAAGTTTCTCGACAGAGGAAACTTTCATATCGAATGTTGCCTCTGTCGAGATGTATGTGACAGGCAAAGTGCAATCACCTATCAATATTGCACTTTGCCTGTCAAAAGTTCTTCGCATCTCTTGAGGTGTGAGGAAGTTTCTCGACAGAGGAAACTTTCATATCGAATGTTGCCTCTGTCGAGATGTATGTGACAGGCAAAGTGCAATCACCTATCAATATTGCACTTTGCCTGTCAAAAGTTCTTCGCATCTCTTGAGGTGTGAGGAAGTTTCTCGACAGAGGAAACTTTCATATCGAATGTTGCCTCTGTCGAGATGTATGTGACAGGCAAAGTGCAATCACCTATCAATATTGCACTTTGCCTGTCAAAAGTTCTTCGCATCTCTTGAGGTGTGAGGAAGTTTCTCGACAGAGGAAACTTTCATATCGAATGTTGCCTCTGTCGAGATGTATGTGACAGGCAAAGTGCAATCACCTATCAATATTGCACTTTGCCTGTCAAAAGTTCTTCGCATCTCTTGAGGTGTGAGGAAGTTTCTCGACAGAGGAAACTTTCATATCGAATGTTGCCTCTGTCGAGATGTATGTGACAGGCAAAGTGCAATCACCTATCAATATTGCACTTTGCCTGTCAAAAGTTCTTCGCATCTCTTGAGGTGTGAGGAAGTTTCATATTACAATTAAAATTACGATTTATATTTTTATTAACCATTAAACAAAATTCATTTAATTCTTCATTAAAATTTCAAATTGTATTTAATTTTTTAAATTTTCATTTTGCAAAATACCTGTTTGATTCTTATTCTATATCTCACCTTGCATTTAATCCAAATGCTAATTACATTTCAATTAAACATTATCTTCATATACCTTTTTCACCTCTTCAAATTTAATTAATTTCTCTAACTTTTTTTTTCAATAAATGTCGGCATTGGAGGATAATCAATAAAGTTTATTTCTTCCTTGTCCTCATTTATAATAACATATTTTGCATTTTTAACAATTTTGATTGTAATTTTCATTTCTTCATCTTCAAAATCATAGTTTTTAATGCAATACATATAATTATACCATTTTATGATAAGAGAAAAAACTTTTTCTCCTTCATCTCGATTTAATTTTTCGCATAATTCTTCCAGATTTTCAATTGTAATATAATACGAACCATCCGATCCCTCCCAAATTATGCTCAATACTTTTTTTGTGAAATCTAATGCCATTTCACTCTTAAAATTAAATTTGAAAAAATTCTTATAGTATTGAAATGTGGTGATTTCATCAATAGAATTCCGTAATTCCAAACAACATTATTTCAATTATTTCATCGATATTTAAAATTGGAAGAGGCAATTTGAACACTAATTCGTTGCGTATATTACAGTAGTCAAAAATACTTGATTTGATCATAGCTTCAATGCGGATATTATTCTCATTTGAATATTTCATTTCTCCACTTTGGCGAGTTATATAATTTATCTTGAATATAAGATTTAATTGCCTTTTGTACATGATTTTTTTTTGCTTGGCGTAATTTATGAAGAATTTACAGAGTAATTGAATTTGGAACTGAGTAATTTCGTTTGAATTAAGCATATTAAGTAATTTCTCTTGAATGTTTTCAAGATCTTTATAAACTGTTCTAATTTGTCCTTGATAATCTGGTAAAAAATAAATTAATAGTTCAACCAGATTAAAAAAGTCAATTACATTCTTCTTATATAATTGAATAGATAATTCCAAAGTATTAAGTTGCTCAAACATATTACTAGAAGCAAATGTTTGAATTTCTTGAGCATTCATTGGACAATGATTAATTTTTTCTGCGATTCTTATAGGTATTTTCACTTTACAATTCTTACTTCTGTTTGACTCTCCATAAATTTGACTGATTTCGAAACTCATTCCTCTGCGAAAAATGTCACGTTTTAATTTTTTTCAAATGGAAATAAATCAGAAACTCTTTTTGTCTTTGACATCTCTAGGTTACACTGAAACTCAAGTAAGAAATGCTTTAGAGATCTCTAATAACAATATTACAGAAGCACGACAGCATCTCTTTACAAATGTTTTCTTAAATAATCAAGACAAAAACACTCTTCAGTATCTCAATGAAATTGAAAAAGATATAATAAATGATGAGGAACCAAATAATGAAATTCCCGATTTTATCGATTCCAAAGAGCTAATCAAATTTGTCGCTGGATTTGCATTTTGCAGATTAAAATTTTTACGTCAATCCATTAAGGTTATAACATACTTAATTCAGAAACAAGAATTATTTTTAGAATTCAACGATAGTGATGATTATATTAAAGCATTTGTTCAGTCTGTTAATCAATATTTACATAATGATACAACTAATATATACTCACCATATTTCTCATCTTATCCACCACTGGATCACTCTTTTTATGATAATTTAATCAACGATTCATTAGATGTACCAAAATATAAGGGATATAATATCACTTTTATCGGAGAAGAAAAAAACATTCAATTAAAATAAACGAAATTGTAATTCTATTTGAAGCTAAAAATACTATTGCAAAATTGTCAGAGGGCGATGATTTCAATCAGTCCAGATCAAGCTATTCGAGAAAAAGTGAATAAAATATTAAAGCTTACACCTGATTTACTTGGCAATTATTTATATCTCTATTGCAATGTATGTGAAGAAGTGCTTTATTATACACCACAGAAAATTATTCCACTTTTTGTAAAACTTTATAGAATAACATCTATTTATCAGCCACATTCATTCTATTTATCATTTATTATGAATTATTCTGAAACCTTACTATACGAATCAATCATTCACCAAAATGTCACTTTTTACAGAATTCTTGCATCACCAAAAAATGTTGAAAAAGCTTTAAAAAAATACGACGGTTTAGCAAATATTATGAAAGAATGCAAATGGATAAAAAGCCATGACATCCCCGAAAAGTATCAGAGTTCCGAATTTCATGATGTTATGTTAGATAAACATAATGTTTATATCGAATTTTCCAAAAATACAATAAATTACGATAGAAAAAAATCATCTCAATTTATATTGGCAATGAAATGCATTCTCAATTTACTTTGCAGCAAATTCTTGATTTTGTAAAACATATGCCATCATTTTTAAAGTTGAAACAAAAACATACAGAAAGTGGTATTCAAATTTTGATCTTAAATGAGGAAGATAAAATATTTGAATTGGTCAGTGAGGATTGCTATTTATCATTTTCAATTTATATTTGCTCAGAATGTGCATGTGTTAGATCCTATTTTAATATTGAAATGAAAAAGCATGTTTTAACTACAAACTCATCTCAAGACAATATTGAATTTGTAAATAAAATTCTAGGAAAAGAATTCTATTCAAGCTTCAAAAACAATGCACTCGATAAGACATTATATTATGAATATATAAATGATGTTAATCCTCACAGAAATTCAAATGATATTGCATATCTCTTTGATCTAATCCCTGGATTTGTCAAATATCATTCAATTAGTGATGAAATGCCAATCAAGTTTAATAATAGTAATATTCAATGGCTCTTATATCTCCATCCAGAAGTGAAACTTTTCATAGAAAATGCCCAAGCTATCGAACTCGACGCGACATTTCCACTTGATGATTATATAGCTATATACCCCCATATTATATATGGTAACATGGGTTTCCCGTTGGGTGTATTTATAGGACCCTCGGAGTCGGCAAAATCTTATCAATTGATTTATGATACACTTAAGACAATTGTTGATGAAAGTATTATCAAAAAAATCCCATTCATAAACGATTTTGGAAAAGGTTTGGAATCGTTTACATCATTCAACCATTTGATTGTGTATTATTGCTTGAGACACTATTTAAATCGATTGGGGGCAGGCACCTGGATTTGTGCAATTGCGAGTACAATTGTTTTTGCGTGGAATATAAAAGAATATGATTATAAGTATGAATTATTTCTTCCAATTGTTGAGATTTACAAAAACTCAGGTGCCATCAATAGTGCGCAGTATGAAGCGTTTCTCGAATTAAAAACTCAGAAGAAAAATCTTGCACTCTGTTTGCGAAAACCAAGGATTTCGTGCTCAAACCATGTGGAAAGTTTTCATTCCCATAACAATGCAGTTATGTCAAGAGTAAAGTCATATGCAGGTAAAATGAATGAAACATTAAATTATATAATTGCAAGAGCAAATCAACTTCGAAAACCAGAGAATGAATGCGCATTAAAACTCTTTCGAAAAAACAAGAAGAAAAATGGGTCTATGAAAGAGGAGAATCGTTGTAAAACAATGATATGCCAAAGGTGCCAAGACAAAATGAAGATTTGGGAAGAGAAATATTTGACAACAATCCCTTGCCAGCACTGTGCCCATTTATATACAACGATAAGTCCACCTCCAGCCCTTAAATTCCACAAAATCAAAAAAGGAGGAAAATCTGAAATTGTGATTTCAGAAGTTGATAATCCAAAAGTGGCCGACCAGGCAAAATAACCTAATTACTCTTATTTTGAGTTCACTTCCACCATTTCGTCTTATGATAAAACAAAATCATTCATTATACTAAAATTTATCAAAGTTTGAATAATGAAAAAAAAAATATACCCTACGTTCCCAACTTCTGGAAAACGTTTTTTCACCCTTAGGATCAGTTTCAGCCACTTTGGGAATCTCCCAAACTTTGATATTTTGCATTATGATAGAGAAACGTGTCTAGTTTAACGCACAGTTGTTTTAAAGGCAAATGATGATATCACATGAAATTATCAAATTATCAAATTTTGAAGTACCAGTCCAAAGGGTTAATTAGATCCTACACAGATGTGCGATAGTGAAACATATGTGTTCTTGATTTGAGAAGTCCTACTGATAGAGGTATGAATCTCACAGCTTTGTGTGAGTGTGTCTGACACTTGTATAGAGTGGAATATGCGCCGACATATATTATATAATAACATGTAGTTGATAATTATGAAAAAATAGAATTTGATGCGAATGATATTGAAAGTTGTTTTGTAATTTGATATTTTTCTTATATGTGTTAATTAGTAAATGGCTTGTTTGTTGTGATCGTACTGTGAAAAATGAAAGGTATTTTAAATTAAAAAAATGAGATTTTGAGATATCTCTAGAATTAAGAATTTATTATGTATTTGACTTTTATATAACTATGTGTAAAGGATCTCGATGTCTATATGCTTTAAATAAAATTAAATAAAATGAGATAAAAAATTAAAATGGACAAGAAGATATATGGAAATGTAATTTGTATTGTATTGGTTGTTAGCAAAATGCTTTTAATACAGATTTAAGGATTTGGAATGGATTTGAAATTAAATGATTTTTATTCAAGGAATAATAAGATTTTGAACTGGTTTTTATTTTGAGAATGTAAACTCCTTCCATAGGATATGTATTAGAAAGATCAATTTTAAACTTTTTGAAAGAATTGTTTTTTTGTTGAGTGATTTTCTCTCATTTGATAATATTTTTAAGTTGGCGTATCTTACGCCCTTCCAAAAATATGTATTAGAAAGATCAATTTTAAACTTTTTGAAAGAATTGTTTTTTTGTTGAGCGATTTTCTCATATTTAATAATATATTTAAGTTGGCGTATCTTACGCCCTTCCAAAAATATGTATTAGAAAGATCAATGTCAAACTTTTTGAAAGAATTGTTTTTTTGTTGAGTGATTTTCTCTCATTTGATAATATATTTAAGTTGGCGTATCTTACGCCCTTCCAAATATTTCTTAAAAATTTAAATTTGTCTCATCTCCTACTCTTAATTTAAAAAAATTTCAAAATCCATAATAGTAAACATTTCTTATTTTTATTTAAATCTGAAAAAAATAAATTTAAACAATTTCTCTACACACGACGGTTTCGGCGGTTTTCAGAATGGTTGACAACTGAATTCATCAGGATAATGTCGGTTGGGGTGCCCTTCTTGGCCTCCTGAGTACTCACCAAGATACCCCCAGCTCCCGCAAAACACCTCCCATAGGTGAGCATTAACTGATGAAGTTATTGACAACTTTATCTGATTTTTTTCTTTGTTTTTTTGTTAAGATTTCTTAACCAAAGACTCGAAAACAAAACTTCGCTTCAAGTTGCTGTCTTCCCAGTTACTCTGTCGCAATCTTTTGTCTGATTGCGTGCAAAGTTCTGCTCCTTTGAGACTTTGCCCGACAGATGCATCTGGGAGACAGCACCCAAGCAGCTTATCGCTTCAAGTTGCTGTCTTCCCAGTTACTCTGTCGCAATCTTTTGTCTGATTGCGTGCAAAGTTCTGCTCCATGAATTATCAAATATGTGCCATTTCAGGAGAGATAACAAGCTCATGCCTCCTGGAATGGCGGATTGTTCAACAATCTTCTTCTGATTGCAGAACTTTCAACCGACAAGAGTGCACAATACACTCTTGTCGGTTGAAAGTTCTGCATTCAAGTTATGAATGGGGAACTTGATATCATTCTGGGAGACATGCAGTGACAATGTCTCCCGGAATGAGACATTGTGACCGACAGGAGTGTATTGTGCACTCTTGTCGGTCAAAGTTTTGCAATCACATTCTGATTGCAGAAGATTGTCTCATTCTGGGAGACATTCAGAGGCAATGTCTCCCGGAATGAGACACTGTGACCGACAAGAGTGCACAATACACTCCTGTCGGTCAAAGTTTTGCAATCACATTCTGATTGCAGAAGATTGTCTCATTCTGGGAGACATTCAGAGGCAATGTCTCCCGGAATGAGACACTGTGACCGACAAGAGTGCACAATACACTCTTGTCGGTCAAAGTTCCGCATTCAAGTTATGAATGGGGAACTTGATATCATTCTGGGAGACATGCAGTGACAATGTCTCCCGGAATGAGACACTGTGACCGACAAGAGTGCACAATACACTCTTGTCGGTCAAAGTTCCGCATTCAAGTTATGAATGGGGAACTTGATATCATTCTGGGAGACATGCAGTGACAATGTCTCCCGGAATGAGACATTGTGACCGACAAGAGTGCACAATACACTTAATGTTTTCAAATTTTCAGATTTAAATTTAATCTTTATTTTCATCATCATTTATAGTCTTGTTCCTTTATACAGTTATAATAAATTATCGTCAGATTCTAATATTTAAGATTCTTACTACTCAATTCAATATAATTATGTTAGTCACTCATATTCAGGAGAATAATTTAAAAATCTATAGCTCATATTTTGATAGTTATATATTTAGATGATATATATTGCAATTCCGGTTTCAACACGATCAAATGCCAAACCAAGACAAAATATATATGAATTTTCAAAATATCGATTTACATTAGAATCTATATCTAATTTTATCAATACACAAGTAGTGAATGTTCAATACATCTTTGAGCAACGTGAATAGCACAATTTTATAGGATTATTAGTTGATTATATAAAATATAAGCCAAATCGAATCTGCTGTATAGTACTTTAGTTTATCATTGAATGTTAAATGTGTTCATATAAATATTTGAGTCAGATATCGCATTTTCTAATTTCAAAATTTATCTCATGAAGTTAGAATTTATTTGATCATACAACATCATGTTAGTCAAACCAGAGTTCAATGGCGATTCTAAAATGGAACAAATGCTTGTTTTATCAAAATGTTAAAATATTAATCTAAAAAACTTAATATCTAACCAAACCATTCTAGAATTATTATATACAGGTATGGGCAATCTAAATGCACACGGAATTCGGAAAATTAAAAAGAATATTTATGAGATTATTAAATCTTATGTAATTCAATGAAAAGTAGATAATATGAATATCTATAGGCTATATATCAACATATGAGTTTTTGGTTTGACCAATACTATACTAATGTGATCAAATTAATCTGATTTCTTAGATTTTCATTTGAAGCATTTGCAGTAGTAGGGGTACCTTTATATATTAACATATTAAAAAATTGCGCTCCGATTCGCAGTTTCTTCATGATTTTGAGATTGCATTAGATTTCGCGATGCAGAAAAAAATCACTTTAGATTCCCGTCAAACTCTAAGTATAAGCATGTCTCTATATGTAGAAACTGTCTGCGCTATTTATTTCCCGGCTCAAAAAACCACGGTGTCTGTGTGAGGAAAATACCCATTTTAGGACCCTGGGTAGGGGGGTCATGAAAATTTTCCAAGAGTTGGAAATATAGGGTATTTTGAAAAAAAATTATTCATGATCAATTCATGATTTAACCAGTTCCTTCAAATTAGGAGAGCATATTCAAATATAATCGCTCATTAAAATCAATTTTTATTTTTTTTTTTAAATCGAAATTATCTCATCATAAACCATGCAAACTGACTATTTGTTCTTATCACCATGTTACCAATATCAGAATTGTCTTTACAGCCAAAATTTCGCTCGATAAAAGTCCATCCAATAGTGAGATAATTGAGCAACGAACATTTTTCCATATCACAAAAAACCTCCCCTCATCATTACATACACACAAGAAAGTCTCGAAGCCGCCCTGGGTGCATTTATGAACCCTCTGACACCTAATGAAGCTCGTATCGAAGCCGACAGCTTCATCAGTAGCTGGAAACGTTCAGAGGGTGCTCTTCCCTTAGCAATTGACATTTCTCAGAAGACTTCCAACGCGAACTTAAGGTATATTGCAATTACAACAATCAAATTTCAGATTATGATGATACATCACCAATTAGGTGAGGAAGAATACCAACAAATTTTCAATATCATGGTAACCATCCTTTCTAATGCAGCAACAAGCGATGAAAAGACCGTAAATGTTGTTTGCTCAGTTATAAGTTTAATATACATTTTCTATCCACCCTCATTATCAAGTGTTTCCCAATTTGATGCGAATATTTTAGCAATTATCTTCAACAATTTCCTCGATAACAAAGCGAATTACTCCGAAAAGGGTATCACATACGATGACCAGATTATTGAACTCCAAGAACTCATTTTCAATGTTTTATCAAATTGCGACTTATCTCCTAACTTCTTTAATCTTTTATCCAACTTTTACAGCATCTATGCTACAGACTCTCTTCGTTGCCTCATTCCTTTACTTCCAAAAGCCCAAGAAGCCGTAGATTATCCCGTATGTTATTCTGCGATCACCGCTTTTTACGAGAACCTTCTTAAAACAGATCCTCTCAACCTTGATGACTCAGATGACAAAGAATTTATCAATGTTATCATTCAAGTAATGATAGCAATCTCCGATCGCTTAATTAACCAGACAACCATCTCAGAAGTTGATTTTTCATTATCATCATTCATCATGTCAGAACTTATCGACTACGAATTCGACGAAAGCATCGATGCCGAGTTTTTACAACTAATATTAGCGAAATACAACGAATTAATGCAGATAATGGCCCAAGATCCAGAAGAATTCTTTGTCCTTATCGACAGAGGCGCCTGCAAATACAACAATTTCATAAATATGGGCGAACAAAATTATTTTTGGGATGAAATTTACACTTTTCTCAATACTCTCATAGATATCATTGACTCTCCGAACACAGATACAGAAGCGATAGTCAATGACGAGTTCTCTAAATGTTTTACTACGATTACAACAACAAATGAAGAAACAGGAATACAAGGGTTGAAGCAATACTTCCTCAGTAGGCTTGCTAACCTCACTGAAGGTGTATTCTTCGCTGTAGCTTCTTGTTCTCCGCAATTAATCACTGAAATTGCGCCAACTTTCGCTGCCCAGCTCCCTGAGCTTTCAGAACATCCACATTGTATCTTGAGATTCATCTCTAAGTGCGGATTTTGCACGCAAAGTAGTTTTGAGTACTATATTCAGATTGTTTACCCGATTTTCCAGGAAAATCCTACAATAGAAAACGCTATGATCATTAATAACATGATCTACGACATGAAGCAGCAGTTTATTAACAACAGCCAAGAAGTTGTGAACCCTATTTTGCTTTGGCTTCCAGATGTCGATCCACAAGTCACAGCACCTCTCATAAACGGCTTGCTGCACTTATCCCTCAAGCTAGGTCTAGAAGGAGAGGCTCTCACAGACTTTTTTTCTAGTCTACTAGGAATAGTCTCATCGGCGGCGGTTTCTATCGTCGGAGAGGGAAGTCCCTCGAATTTCAAGTCACTTTTGCGGTACTCCACCACACTTATGTTCCCATCTCCTATGGAGCCATTGCCTGGGGACAAGACGTACATTGCTCCCCCGCAGCCAGTTATTGATTTCTGCGCTCAGGCGTTTGGGAGAATTACAGATGCGTGCAATTCCTTCTGGCTAGCGGCCAATGACGATGTGCAAGTGTATCTGTGCTTGCTAATCATGAGAACATTGAAATCTAATTGGATAACTGAAGATGATATTCCGATAATCACGAATTGGCTTTCAAACGTATTATCTGTTAATCCAATTCCATTGCATGTTCATCTATTAGCACAAGTGTGGAAGCATCCAAGCGCTCAGACCCCTGCAACAATTCAATTCTTAAATTCTTTGCCAGAAATGAATCAACTCCCTGAACTGATGCAGACAGTGATGAAATTCCTTACAGCACTAAGTACGCAGTGGCCACTCTTCTTTTCCGAGATAAATCTGTCGAATCTTTTAGATCCACTTTCATCTCCTCTTGAATCCATCGTAGAACTCGGTTTAGACCTAGCGCTTAGTGTTGTACATCGATCGGAATCGGAGTATTTCTCGCAATCCCTCCTCCAAGTCGTGAGAGACGGAATTTTCGGAAATTTCGACCACAAACTTCGTCCGAAAGCAATTCACGTTCTCCTCGTCATTGCTAATGATAGCCTTGGAGCGAATGTTGTTCTGGACGCTTTGATTTCAGTGATTCCATTCAGAGATGAGAACACACAGATGATAGAGAATGTTTTGAATTCTATAGACAATTCTATAATGAATGACAAGCAGGAACTGACTCGCGCAATCAACGTAATGTCTGAGTCAATAGGACGTGTTCTTGCTAAAACTAGTGGTTGTTAAGATGTTTGTTAATATATATTTGATTTTTTTTATAAACAAAATATATTTGATTTTGATATTTATATGAGAATAGGGTTTTGCAAAGTGGCACAATGTTGCAAAAATTTCCCTTTTTTGCCCTTTGTCCATTCAATTTTACGCCCGTAACTGGTACGAATCCTCGAAACCCGTGCCAGTTTGCAAAACCCTATATGAGAACTTTTGCCTCAATTTTGAGAACTTTTGCCGCGGTTTTGCCTTTTACGGAATTTGACAGGCAAAATTCACACCCATCATTGGCAATTTACAGGCAAAGTTACTCAATTTTACAAGGATATTATATTTGATTTAATTTATAAAAGTAATTTCTTTGATTTTTTTTTATAAACAGAATATTTTCCTTAATGATGCCCACTCATAGCATATTTATAAGGCTCTTGTTTGGAGAAATAACGACTGGATTCTCCAAATTCAAAGGTACGGACACTCTTTAACCTGTAGCTGGAGTTTATGACCAAAAATTTAGTTAGAAGTGAGTTTCTGTAACTTTCCAAATTCCAAAATATAAGCTTCTCCAATTTTGTATATATAATTAACTTTAGAGACCAACAAGCTTTTTTTTATACCAATCACTCCAATTAAATCTTTCTCACTACTAAAGTAATCCAGAATTTAATATACACAACAAGTATATTGATAAGATAAATATCTATTTTATATAAATTAAAGAAATATAATTTTTGAAAAATAATATCTCCAAATTGCCTCGTTAGATTTCCGCAACTCCATGCATATGAGTTTCATAGCAGGTGATAAGCATATATACATTAGCAAAATTTTCAATTGAAAACTGAGCTAGAAATTTATCTGAACTATCTTTCTTGATTCTATGAATATAGATCAAGGATCACACATGGTTGATAATGGTATTAATTTTTATTTTCAAAAAAGTACTTTTAGAGAAAATTTTGAATCTTTTATTCAAAATCACTTTTGATAGTGATCTCGATATATAGTATGAAAAAAATATTAAAGTTCCACACTTAAATTCATTAAAACCTCAATAATCGAGTTAATATTTGATGGTTTAACTAACATGATGAACAGTTGGAGGATGCACTATTTCAGAAAGATGTGACTGAGTTTGAAATCTAAATCGATGCAAGTTTCATGCAACCAGAGAGTGCTTTCGTTTCGATCTACGATAAGCCATATCTTTGAATTGAGTTTGCACTTTTTGAAATAGCATTACAATTTTTGAATTGTAAAAAATGCGTTATTTTATTTAAAAAGTGCATAAAGAATGATACCATTAATGAGGGCTCAATTTTTTCCTCCACAGAATAATCCGGTTCATTTCCTCTCTGTAACTTCACATCGAACTTCAATATCATAATGCTTATAATTTCTATATGTGTTGCTTCAAGAATTGATGAATACAGCTACTCAGAAGACGGAAAAACCCTTATAAAAGTCACAAGTGGTCCATCAGATCTTAGTATATCAGATAATTGCGAAATTATATCAAACAGTTGCTTTGAAAACTTGGCGACATTACAATCTTTTTCTTTTAATGGTAATCCTAACCTAAAAATAATTGAAAAACAAGGTTTTTCTCACTGCACCGGTCTTAAAATTATTAATTTATCATCATGTGCTAAACTTACAACAATTTCTTATCGTGCGTTTTATCAATGCAGTAGTGTTTCAAAGATACTTTTACCTAAAGGACTTAAAGAAATACAAGAAAGCGCATTTTACAATAATTCTATAGAAGATATTACAATTCCTTCATCTGTTGAAAAGATTGGTGCATTTGCATTTCAAGATTGTTCAAAACTAAAAATAATTACTTTTGAGGAAAGTTCGAATTTAACTTCTTTAGAAAGAGGAGTTTTTGCGGGAATTCATTTAGATATTTTTGCAATTCCAGAAAATGTCCAGAAAATAAGTGGATATACATTTGGCAATAATAGATTTTCAACGTTTTCAATTCCGAGTTCCAACAAATATTTAAAATTGGAAAATAGTATTGTTTATTCTAAAAACCAAAGCATTTTATATTTTATTAAGAACAAAGATATCAATACATTTGATTTCCTAAAAAATGTCACAACTTTAGGAGAATATTGTTTTTATGGATCACTTCTTCCTTCAATAAAAATTCCAAGTAGCGTCAAAAAAATTGAAGATTATGCTTTTTGTAACTCAAGTTATTTAAAGACTGTTGAATTTTCAGGTTCTTTTGATTTCATTGGTTCTAATATATTTGATGGTTGCGACAATCTTCAATATATTAATTTCACTAATTCATCGATGATTGTTGACGCAGATTCATTCATTTCAAGTAACAATAAAGCAAAGATGAAATTTACATGCAAAAATTTATTTTCTTCTAAGGCAATTGAAATAGGAACAAATGTTTCAGTTTCATATCTGGGAAATCAAGATCTGTATATTGACAAAAATGCACTGATTATGGATTTTGCACAAACAACTATCTATGAATATTGGGGGTACAACATCAGTGGCATTACAATTCCTGAAAGTATTTCAGCCATAAATTCAAGAGTATTCGAAAATTCAACAATTTCTTATATACGATTTGCATATAAATCAAAACTATCAGAAATTGGAGAATATGCATTTAAAAACTGTTCAAACATAAGTACAATTAACTTCACAACCCAAAATAATTTTTCTATAGAGCCATCAACATTTGAGAATTGCATTAAATTAGAGATAGTGTTTAATATTATAAATATTTCAGATCGTTGTTTTTATGGATGTTCTAATCTGAAAAACATTACAATTCGAGATGCTGCCACATACATTGGAGTTCGATCATTTGAGAATTGCTGTTCATTAGAGAGTATTACAATTCCATCAGGCATTAAAACCATTTCAGAATATTCATTTCTTAACTGCAGCGGGCTTAAATCAATTAGCTTCAAAAGTGGAAGAGACCTAACTAATTTCTCAATCAATTCAATATCAGAGTGTAGTTCACTTCAAAACATCAGTGATTTCGATTCACATAAATATAAATGCATGAATAATACTATTTACTACAAAAATGGCACAAGTGGCACAGAACTTGATCTTATATATCATTTGAGTCATTCAAGAGATGAAGTATTAATACTAAACTGTAATGTTATTCGTAATTATTCATTTAATCACAGCTACAATATTGTTAACATCAGTATTGTACCAAACAGTGTTTCGTTGATTGAATCAAATTCATTCAACAACTGTTCAAATCTCAAATACATTAACTTCCCTTTATCAGTTCAAACAGTTGAAGTTAATGCATTCTTTGATTGCAAATCTATTCAATGTCCAATTCGCATTATGAACAGAACTATCGAGTACCTTAAAATGATCAATGAGTCAGGAATTTCATTGAAACTCATTAACTCATGTAAACCAACTCAAAACTTCGATCAAGAAGTAATTTTCTCGAATAGATATATCCGTCGTTAGTTCACTTAACCATATTTTGTTCTGAAGATTCAACACAGAAGGATATTTATTTGATACCATCTAGAATCATGACATTTTCGAATTTATTTTTTGTTATTTTTCATTTTATAATAAGGAATGGCTTATTAACCATTTTCTTTTATATTGTAAATAATTTTATTTGATTCAATAATCTTTTTTTAGGGTGCACTTACCACTTTCTGCCATAGCAGCAATATAAAGGACTATATCGTGAATTATAATAACTTTTTCCTGACTAAAATTATCAACTTATTAGCTTAGAATATTGGGACAAAAAGCTAGAATGCCTAAAAAATTGAGAGAATGTCATACAGTGGTAAATGCATAAATAAGAGAATGAGAGTTGTGATTTGTAGTCGATGCCTTTGCATATGAAAAGATCACAGTTTTTCATGGAAGATGGATTAAGAACACTTTCGATATTAAGAGACTGATAGAATGAAATGTGTGTCCTAGACAATACCAAACTGAAAACATTCTGTTCGACACTTTTGACGCAAAGATGGATGCTGATGCGCTTGAGAGATGTGTAACATGTAAACGCTAAATGGCTGACGCACGTGATAGAGTTGTCTGGGATTATGATGTCAACATATTTTTTTACATTTGAAGAATTCTGACTTTATGTAAAAAGAAGAATGTAATTGAAGAAGAAAGAGGGAATCAGATAAGATGTATACATTATGCATCCAGTTAAGATTTAGTTTCTGATATTCTGAAAAGACCATACTGATGGAATTGTGTTATTTAAAACTCGAAACAGTTATAAAAATTTATTAATAAAATAAAATATTTTTTTTTATTTATTTAATTTCTTATGTTAGAGCATTCTTGATGTATCCCATACTTAAGACGAGATTTCTGCACTTGCCCATGAACTTGACAACAGCATTCTTTCTAACTCTGTCTGCCTCGTCCAAATCTCCCTTTTGCAGGGCTTCGAAGAAAGAGCCAAGTTGGTCCTTCAACTCCTGAGGAACATCTCCATCTCTGAATACTGCAAAAACAAATCCAAGTTTAGCCTTTGAATCGCTGATGGCCTTCTTAACTTGTCCTGACTTCTCTGGCCTTGACTCCGCGAGTTGTATGAAGTGGACGAATCCATTTGCAAGAGCCTTTGAGTCATCAGGAACTTCATCGATTGTTGCTTCCGGACTCTTCCTCACAACTGGCTCTGGCTGCATCTGCTGCTGCGGAACAGGCATTGGCTGTGCAACGGCTACCTGTGGTCTGTACGCTGCTGCAGCTGCTGGAGGAGGTGTGATGATTGTTGGCTGTGCGGCTGGTGGTGGAGCGGCTGCAACTGGTTGCTGCGCGCCCATCATTACAGGTGCAGCAGTACCCATTGGATATGACGGAGGCTGTGCTGGCTGAGGGACGCATGGAGGGACGACGGAGATTGACGGTGGAGCGCGGATTTCCGGTTTGGATGTTGGAGGAGGTGCTGCAATCTGTGGTGTTGCTGCTCCGTACAAAACAGGTGCTGCTGGAGCTGTTTGTGGTGTTGAAACTGGAGTGAAAACAGCTGATTGTGGTGCTGATTCAGGTACTGGATTTGCAACAGGAATAAACTGTTGCTGGTGGCTCTTAACTTGCTCTACTGTTGGTGGTGGAGGTGGAACATAGTTAGTTGGCCGGCCAAGTTGTCTTGGATCGTTTGAATTTGGTGGAGGAACAGCAGATGGCTCGTGAGGAATTGCAGCTGGTCTTGGTGGAACAGTCGCTCCTGCGGCTGATGGGTAGTATACGCCTGGTCCTCTTGGTTGTGGTGAAGGAACTGAATTTGCTACTGATGTAGGGAAGTAAACTGGTTTCTGAGCGGAAGGAGCTGGAACAACAACAGATGGAGCGGCTGCTGGTGGTGGAGCATTGACAGTGGGCTGTGGAGTGGCTGTTGGAATAAATACTGAAGGAGATGCTGCTGGAGCTGATACTTGCTGCTGCGGCTGGACAGAAACAACTGATGGAGGATTGGAATAAGTGTTCTGTTGTGGAATAAACGTTCCATGTCTTGGGATCTGTTGGGAATTAACGTTGCGCTGTTGCTGTGGCTGCTGCTGGTATGATGACTGCTCTCCGACAATGGCGGATTTGAGGTCTGAAAGGATTTTGTCCTTTGGAAGTGCGGATAGGAATCTGATTGCCTCTTCCTTGTGTCCGGACTGGACAATGTGCTGAAGGAATGACTGAGCAAGAGGTGCAATGACTGATGGTGCCTTGTCGCCGGCCATTGCGCAGAGTTTTTCCAGGACAATTAAAACTGTTGATGCGGAGTTGGCCTCGTTTGGAGAGTTCTGCTCGTAGATCTTGAATAAGCATCTCTGGACCATCTCGTAGTTCTTGGCCGCAACAAAAATAACTAATGCGGAGTTATAATCGTTGAGTTCAGCAACAATTCTGTTTCCAAGCATTCCGCAGAGCTCTTCGAAATCTCCCTCAGCGAAGGAACAAAGAGCAGCGAAAATCTCGCGCCAGTCCTTTGCTTTGGCATATCTGACGAAATTGTCAAGATTATGGCCAATGATGTGGGAAACGATCCTTGTCAATGGTGACGATGTCTGTTTGATGTATCTCTGGATCGTGTTGTCAAATAATTCCTTTGGTCCGGCAGATGCGACCAACATTGCATCGGCGTACCTTCCTGCGGCAAATGCACAGTCTACGGCCGCTTCTAAGTTACTGGAAATAACCGCCTGAGCGATAACTCTACCGGTTTCATCGTCTTTTTGTTTCGGAAGTACTCTGAACGGAGTAAAGAACTCTGCTCCGCCGAATAACTCATCGCCTGTCTTTGTTGAGCTTGGAGGAGCACCAAACAATCCGCCTTCTGTTGATTGGGAGAAGAGATCTTCTTGAGAATTAGTTCCTGAGAAGAGTCCGTCATCCTGTGATGTGAAATTGCCGAATAATGAGGATGCTGTTGGGGCTGGGGCTTCTTTTTTCGGTGACTTTGGCTTCTCAGCTTGTTTGGCCGGTTCGGATTGTTTAATCTTAGCGACAAAGTCCTCTTTGTTGATGCCGAGATCAGCGAGGATTGCATCTTTGAAGGTATCTGAGTCCATCGACTTCTGGATGATCTTCCAAATGTTGTTTTCGGATGGATTAGATTGAGATGCTTCGGCTTTACGGGCTGCAAAGCCTTTCATGTCCTTCTGCTCGAGGGCTTCAACGAATTCTACGAAGTCGTTGATCTCTGTAATTGGTTCTTGGTGAAGGAATGAAGAAACTTTGTCATCCGAGTATTGGAAGACACGGCCGTCGAAGGCAACATCGACACCGGATCTGTTGTAGTGGAAGTGTGGTTGTTTAAGAATTGTCTGTGCGCCGATTGATGGATCTGCGAAAGAAAATAGATGAGTAGAGTTAGATGTAGAGGCAAGGACGGAGCCATGTATGTAAGGTGACCATTTGACTTGTGTAAATGAGGTATTTGGCTCGAAAACTGTTGCTAATGGTCCGGATGATTCGACATCCCAAGCAATGACTTTGCCGTCGCGGCCGGCTGAGAGAAGGATACGATCATCAGCGGCTGGCCACTCTAATTTGGAAACGCCGTTGCTGTGGCCGTGTAATCTCTTTAATGGGGCTCCAAGAGAACGAAGATCCCAAATAAGGACAACACTGTTACGCTGATCACTGCTGGCGGTTGCGAGTTGGGCCATATTTGTTGGAGAAAAGATAATATCAGATAATGGGAATTTGAACTGAGAATCAGCGAATGTATGTGTGGAACGGCCAACACGGATATCCCAAATTGTAGATAAACCGGTAGAATCGCAAACTGCAAAGATGGAGAAACAATTCTTATTTTGATGCCAGCAAGCGCCTGTAATGTCGCCGCTGTTGCCACGCGTCATGTTTACATCAATCTTCTTGGCGTTTGTGAAGTCTGAAACATCCCAAACGTTAACAGAATTGTCAGCAGTTGTAGATAAAAGAGCAGCTGGTTGATTCGGGTTGATTTTGATGTTTGTGATGACTGAGTTGTTAGCTGTGATTTGTCCAATTGGCTTTTGTTGATCTAAAACTGGATTGTAGAGAGAAATTGCGCCATTTTGGTGACCTGCAGCAATATAACCCATTTCTAGATTAGGACGACTAGCCCAATCAATTGCTGTAAATGGAGATGTAGCAGTGTAGTTGCTAACGGTCTCAACACTTGGATTAAGAGAAAGGAAATTAAATTTCTTTAAACTTAAAACTGGGTTTATGCTTGAACCAGCTGGAACAGCTTGTGCAAAAAGACGAGACTGTTCTCTAGCTGGGCACCAAGCAAGAAGTGAAGATTCCTGACTTGACCAAACTTTCATTTGAACTTTTTTTTTCTGCTGACGTCAAAACCGTCTGTTCATTTTATTTCGGAGAACCCGGCTAAAAAGCCCTAAAATGTATTATAATTCCAACAATGAATAAAAATAATCTGGTTAGAACTCATGAAATGATACTTTTCGATTTACTCGAATTTAATTTGTATCATAATTATCAAAATATCCTTTCACTAATGACAATAGAAGGCTAACATGACTTATCTTGGCTGAATGGTTGGAATTTTCTTACAATATTTTTCATTTTTAACAAAAATACATCATTTAGAAAGAGACAAGTAAAATTCATCTAATTCATACATTGTATAGCTCATTGGTATAACATGTCTACTTGAATTTTGATCATTAGTATATAAATTCTATTAAAACGATTTTTATTACGAAATAACTATGAAAGCTGGATATTTCGTAATAAAAATTCTGGATTTCTAAATTAAAGATTTTAGTGTATGTTTATTGGGCTAATATAAAAGAATTTTACATTGCAATGCTATTAACATTACTTTTTATATAAACACTCTTTTATTGTAATTTGTAAAGTATTCAATTCGTTTACAATTTTAGATATCGCCGATAAAAATTTTTTTTAAAAATGCTAGCATCATTACTTTCTATTAGAGCAACACGTGAAGTTAAAACAACATCCTACTTCCAAGGAATCATTTCCTTTGGTTTTAAAGAGAATGCAACATATAGTGTTAATGTATCAACAAATGCTACTAAATTGATCGTAGGATGGATGTCAAAATCAGAATGGAAGAATGCCACAGCAATGCGGATCAATACAAGCGCAAATAATTTCGTCGAAAATTATAATTTATCTAAAATTTATCAAATTCAATCTTTTGACAACACAAATCCATATTTACTCTTAGCTGGCAACATCTCTGTTAAAGATGCATACTATCTTTACGTATTTGCGTTCGATGATAAATACAATTTTGTAAAAATTGAATATAACCTCACAAATCCGAACGGCTTGCTTGATTTCAGATACGAAAACCTTCTTATAACAGCTCCAGTAATGGCGGCAATTTCTGGAATTCTTCTTGCATTTTGGCTAATTAATTGGCTTAGAAACTTTAATGTTCAAATTTATATACATTACGTCTTTACAGCTGTCTTCATTTTAACATTTGCCAATAATGTAGCATATGTAATATCCGTTGCTCGTAATAATGTTTCAGAAACAAACATATTCCCATTTATTATCTTATTCTTCTCTCATGCGTTCAAAGAAATCATCTTCTCCTTTGCAATCGTACTTGCTGCATCAGGATGGTGCATTCTTGTGGATAGTATCAAGATTTACGAGTTAATTATTTGCATTGTACTTTCTTCAGCTTATATCGGTGCCAAACTTGTTCAAGAGTATTGCAACTTCGAAGGGGTTGCACGCATAATTACAGATGTCATCTTCTTCATTTCTCTTTCAGCTTATTCGATTAAATTAATTATTTACACACAACAAGCAAGTTTAATGATCTGGGCCCACATGATTGCCATCAGAAATGCAGGTATCGATCCAACAACAACACCAGTTCAAAAGAAACACGCAATGTACATTTCATTTGAAATTGCCCTCATTGTTTACACAATTTCCATACTTGTTAAGTTCTGTGTTGTCGAGTTTGGCCCTGTTGGATGGCTTAACACCTTCGTGGACCAAGCTTTGGACCAAGTAATTTCATTTATGCTCGCATGGATCTTTAGAATCAGAGATAGAGAGAATAATGGATACAGCGCTATAGAGGAGAGCATGGAGCACGTCGATGATATGCAACTCTCCGAAATTGAGGCTGCAACAAATAATGAAGCCGATCTTCACAATGGTATCGAGTGGAGACCAGGCATGCAGCTTCCAGGCCGTCCAAACATCATAACACAGCCATCTCAACAACAAATTACTTTAGAATCTCCGGATGGAGAGCAAAACTTGACTGCAACTAACATTACTTCAGAGAATACTACAGTGTGAGTAAAAATCTATTTATTTATTATGAAAATTTTAGATTAACTTTTTAAATCGATTTTTTTATTTATTCATGATTTTCTTCCAATTTTAATACGAAAAACCAATTAAATTGAAGAGTTGGAATTCAAATTTTCTTCAAAATCATAATACATATAAATCCCAAAATGAATTTTATTTAAATCAAAAGTATTGAAGAATTTAAAATGGATTTCAATAAAGCTTACCAGCAATAATTTATTTTTAAGCTTCGATTATTCATTAATATAATACGTTTTTTGAAATGAGTTCTCAGATTGAGATCAAAATCAGAGATATTTATTCAAAAACATATAAATTCATGGCTGACCCACAGCAAACTATTCTTGATTTGAAGAAATCTTTATCAAAACTGATTTTTCAACAACCAGCAAATATTAAATTATCATTTCATGGGAAAATACTAAAAAACGAAAAGGTACTTGGTAAAATAGATCTAGGAAATTCAGGTTATTTGATATATTCATTAACAAAATTACCTCATCGCAATATTTCATTTCCACCCCTGCGAGCATTAGAATTACGAGATATAATATTGGCAAAACTTGAAACAGAAGCATCTACCCCAAGTAGTCCAAATCCAAAAACTGATATTCGCGCTTTATTTAATCCACAAACCAATCCAATTCTTAATCAAGTACTATTAGCGAAGTCACCCGAAAATGTAGCTAAGAGTGATTTAGAAGTTATTGAAATTGTGGAAAAATCAGAGAATGAGGAAATTGTTCCAGAAAGTCCAAAGCAAAATGAAGCTGAGTTGCAAATCCTAAGAGAAAAGCAAGAGCAGTATGAACGAGAACAAGAAGCTGTTAAATCTCAAGCAATGAGTCAACTATCTCCAGATCAGAATAAATTCATTAACAAGCTATGTAGAAATTTTGGAATTGCCAAAGATCATGCTATTGAGTTATTAATGTTGAATAATATGGATGAAACAGCAACGATGAAATTTATAGCCAATAATGGACTACTACTTTTCTAGAACCACTGCATTTTCATTTGTTATACTATATTGTATTGCGGATTTCGACTCAAATTTAGACTTTACTCACATAATTTTTCGTAATTTATTCAATTGTAATTCTTGCATGCAATTTTATAGAATTTTGTTGATGAGGAACTAGTTAATCAACCAGCTGCATGTCATAGACGCAAATTCTTGCTTGTCATTGCTTCTTTTGAAATTTTACAATCAATTATTATTCAATTACGCTTTTAAATCAACATCATGCTGATAAGGCAAAGATAGCACTATGATCAAAATAAACATTTGCGGATTTCAACTGATTATTTGTTTATTCAATTTTATCTCAATTTTTTTTGTGAAGAGGATGATTATAAAAACCGTAAATATTCATATTTTTTTTGTCAATGTCTTTTGACATTGATTCTTTGCTAGCAAAGACGCCTCCGAGCAAGCCAAATATAACTGAAACAGAACAAAAACCAATACAGAAGACAAAACCATCCCACACTGCAAGCTATAAAGAGGAATCAGCATTTCGTAAACGACGACGTGACAGAGATAACGAAATTGCCCGCGTACAACAAAGAGTATCAGGCTTTAATGCTTCTTTAAGTGAAGCATGGCCTACTCTCTGCCAGCATTTTGGACAAAAAATAACCCAAGATGAATTAGTTTCAATTGCAGAAGCTATTAAGCCATATGCCCAGGTTAAACTTGATCGTGATGCACGACGACGAAAATCAGTCATTCTAAAATGGTACCAAGACAATTGGTCTCAAATTTCGAAATATATAAAATATGTCGTACTTGAAGACGAAGGATCATCCTCCTCCGCAAATACAGCATAATTGTTATTTTCTATCCTAATAAACATTATTTTTATTTACATGTTATTACTTTTCAATTTATTGTGAAATCAAGACGATGATCTTCTGAAATTTACCGAACCAAATAATTTCGTAAACGACCAAATAAGAAATAAGAAATAATTATATATAAATGATCAGAATTTGGTTAAAATAATGGGAAATATATTTCAATACTTCTATAAGAAATATATTAAATATAATATGTTTACATAATTAAACATGTTTTAAATAGAAAAGATTTCTGAGTTCAGAATTTTTTTGTGAAATTATCATCTATTCATTGAAATGAATATGGTTAATTTTTCATATATGCCTTATATTTCGTTATGACTAAAATTTCAATTAGCATTGAAAATCGAACCATTCTATTGAAACGATGGGTTTTGAAATTGCATGCAGCATTTTTTTGATAGAGGTGATTATTATATCAATTAAAACTTCACCTCACTTCCACCATTTCGTCTTATGACAGAACTTCCAATTGATGTAACACTTGAAGGAATTGTTATACTTGTAAGACGTTTACAACCAGAAAATGCAGAACCTCCAATTGATGTAACACTTGAAGGAATTGTTATACTTGTAAGACCAGTACATCTAGAAAATGCAGAACTTCCAATTGATGTAACACTTGAAGGAATTGTTATACTTGTAAGTCTATAACAAGCAGAAAATGCAGAACTTCCAATTGATGTAACACTTGAAGGAATCGTTATACTTGTAAGTCTATAACAAGCAGAAAATGCAGAACTTCCAATTGATGTAACATTTGAAGGAATATCATAGACTGATCCTTCAGGGCAGTCTGAAATTATAAATGGAACAAAGAAAATTAACATTGGAAAAAATTTAGTGAATTCAGAAGGGGAAAAAACGTATTTAATGATTCGGTCTTAAGATTTTTAAAAAAAATAATTACATTTCTAATAGTACAAATTCAAGAGTCAAATTGTGAGCTTTACAAAATTTTCATCATCATTGTAAAGTTTTTACAAGAAAGTTTTCGGGATTTTTTTTGTAAACTCAGAAAAAAGGGGGCGGTGCCATGTGAGGTGAAATTTATCATACACCGATTGGACCTTTTGCTTTCCCGAAAACATAGAATTTATATTGGGGGCCAAATATATGTGCATATATCTATACTAATCAAGCCATATTTACTCATATAGTATTGAGGAATAATGTGTTTTATATAAGATATGAATTTCAAAAAATTTGTTTTATTTCATTTTGAATACAATGAGGTATCTATATATATACTCTATATTGTGTTTGTAAACTCATTTTGGTCACATATCCATTTTTTAATCTGCATCTTATTTGAGATTTCAAATTTTTATCGACAATCATATATGATCACATCGGCATTTGGAGATACTTATCTTGTATCTCCAAATATCGATGTGATCATTGTATTTAATTGTATATTGACCAAGAGATTTCGATGCAGAATATTCAAAGTAGATAGTTTTTCCATTCTGTACGCATAGGTGCAGGGTCTATCACTGGCACCCTGCACCAATATGTGCAGAATGGGAAAAGCTTGCACTTTTACCTTTCGATGCGAATGTTGCAAACACTTTTCCCATTCTGCACATATATAGGCAGGGTCTATCACTGGCACCCTGCACCAATATGTGCAGAATGGGAAAAGCGCGCACTTTTGTTCTTCGATGCGAATGTGTCGGACATAATTCCTGATTTGCTCATATATTTGCAGGGTCTATCACTAGGACCCTGCACATATATGAGCAAATCAGGAATTGCTTGCACTTTTTCACTTGAATGTGATTCATTGAATTTCAATTCGAGAAAGGAGTTTACAAATGCAGGGTATTGTTCCTTTACCCTGCATTTGTAAACTCCTTTCTCGAATAGCTTGCACTTTTTTCAAAGAATGTTAAACATCGAATTTCAATTCGAGAAAGGAGTTTACAAATGCAGGGTAAAGGGACAATACCCTGCATTTGTTAACTCCTTTCTTGTAAAACCTTCCTCCAAAAAAATATAAAGATCACATTCTTCTTAAAACTCTCAAAATCTCATTATTTCAATCTTATAATCATAAATAAACATACTCTTTCTATCTAATATTTCTCTATTCCTTAATTTTCTTATGAAATTTGTTATTTTTTATTTAATTTTTAAAATTTTCAATTTTTTTGGATAATTTTATTCAATTTTATGATAATTTATTCTATTCTCATTATATAATAATATTGTTCATTTTTATTTTTTTAATTTTTCAATGCATACGATAATTTTTAATTCAATTTTTAAACGAATGTTTTGATGGGATGAGCTTACTGAGCATAGGCTCATCCCATCAAAACATTCCCTTAAAAACTCTGGCCTTCATCGAGGCCAGAGTTTACAATTCATCAGCTCAGAGCCAAGTTCCTCGACGGTCGTCCTCATTAGGCCCGATCCGAGAGGAACTTGGCTCTTCATTAAAATCACAAGCTCTGGCCATTGCTAAGGCCAGAGCTTCGCAAACCATCCTCGGGGCCGGTTTCCTCAAAGACCGCCCTGATTCGGGGCGGCCGGAGAGGAAACCAGCCCCGAGAGAGTTCCCATACGAAGCTCTGGCCCAAGCAAAGGCCAGAGCCTGCAAATACAATCCTCAGGGCCGAGTTTTGCGATGATCGTCGATCATGTCGACGGTCTCGCAAGAACTCGGCCCTGAAAGACATACAAATACAGGCTCTGGCCCTAGCAAAGGCCAGGGCTTCGCTTACTGTCCTCAGGGCCGGCTTTCTCAAATGCCGTCCTGATCTAGGGCGGCAGGAGAGGAATCCGGCCCTGGGAACATCCAAATACGAAGCTCTGGCCCAAGCAAAGGCCAGAGCCTGCAAAATACTCAATGTTCAACAATTACAAATCTCATGTCACCCAGAAAGCTATGAAGGAAGCCCTTTCTCTAGGTTAGGACTTCCTTCATAGCTTTCTGGTACTGAGTGGAGTGGTTTTGGCTTCCATTGCCGCTCACTCCAGTAAGATCACGAGATTGTACAAAAGCCACGGCAAGTGCATTCCAACACCATAAATACACTTGCCGTGGAATACGGTTGCGAGTGCCTGCTGCTTCAACCGAGATTTGCAGCAGACACTCGCAATGATAACTAAAATTCATCATAAAGCTGGGAAATGGGCCTTTTCTCAAGGTCAAAGCCCATTTCTCAGCTTTATGATATTGAAACGAGCATTTTGAGAGGTTATTACTGTTTTTCCCGGAATCATCTTGAGATTCCGGGAAAGTCATAGCAAGTGTAATCTATTAGCATAGATACACTTGCTATGACACATATATGCCAGCATCTGCTGCTTACCCCAAATAAGTAGCAGATGCTCGGCATCACATCTTGAGATCCTTATTATCTGCGCATTTTTCATTTTAATATATATAAATGTGTGTGTCTAACACAAGTCTATATGCGCCATGTAAAATATACACTAATACACACATATTGATCATAATTAATAAGATATCAAACTATAAAAACTGAGATATTACTATAAACTATATGTATTATTATTATATAGGTACCATACTATAAGGTCATATGAATATTATTGAAATTAGACACACTTTATATAATTTTATAATGTGAATAACTTGGGTCATAATTTTTTTTACGTAATTCCTACACGAAATGATCGGCATTACCCTAGTCTATCTGCGTGCAAAATACCAAGGAACAAATCAAATACTCACCATATCTTTTTTTAAAAAGGTCCAATCGGTGTATGGTGATTTTCACCTCACATGGCACAACCCCCAGAAAAAAGTAAAAAAAATATTGAATGTATTTAATGCTATACTTACGCCCATCTAACTTTAATTCAAATTTTAACAAAATGTAGTCACTTTTGAGATGCAGTGAAGCGGAGTATCAAAAGTGAATCTATTTTGGAATTCTTGTCTAATTCTAAATTTGTTGATTTGAATAGATCACAAAATTGAATAAACAAACCGAGTCGGTGCTCTATCAGCCTTTTTGCTGTGCTTTTGAGCAATATCTCCTCAAGTAATGACAATACTAGGCTATTCCAAGATCATGCCCTTAAAGTAGGCCAATTTTTCTCAGAAATTTCAGATCAAAATTATGAAATTTCTAAAATTTGGTTCTCTTTGACCAGAAAATATTACTCTACTGCTCTATCTCTTGTCATTACTTATAAAATTGTAAACTTCCATACTGTTTTAACTTTATTATTATACATGTACAACAGCATCATTGAATGAAGTAATGTAAATCTCTAAAAAAAAATAACCGCATTCTTCATTTCTCTTTTAACTCCTTGACACATTCTCCCTTCGTACTTCAAAAAATGGATGGCGTAGTCTTTTACACTATGTCACTGCATTCTTTATCTTTTATATTATATAATATCAAATCTCTTGGTCGAATTCAGTGTTGAAAGATGCGTATTTATAGTATCATGCGTATTCATGATAATATATGGAAAAATGGAAGATTCTTTCTCGTATATTTCCAAAATAAAAATAAAAACCTGAACCTACTGTTCAAAGTATATTTTAATTGTCAAAAATTTTAATTATAGTCAGATGGGCATAAGTACCATTTTAAGTCTTCGTAAACATTTCAGAAAAATGTTTTGTCACTTTTTCAGCTCTTTAAGGATACCCTTACGTGTCAGATTTTTTGCGCATACGAAGAAGTCATGCTAGACATGAGCTATAAACCTGAAATTTTAGCAACATATTTAAAACTTTTTAAACTACAATACACTTTAATATTCAAGAACAAAAATATTCTTTTTAGAAATTACATAATTATTTTATGTGAAATCTATATAAAAACATATTTTGCGAGCGTAACTTTTTTCTTTATAAGCACCTTATATGACTGATAAACTGTGAAGGCACATAATTGTTAATTCATAGAGTTGATATGTTTCCAAAATTGAGAGGAAATTTGAAAATTGAATACCCTTTCAATTCAATTTTCAAAAGATATCAGCTCCTTCAATAATTGAAGGACGATTTTGATCATTTGCTCTTAAAACAAGTATGCCATGGAGAAAAAAGTTACGCTCGCAAATCTGAAATATAACTATCATATAAAAAAATTAAATTTCTAATTTTTTACTCTATAGATATTATTGGCCACTTGTGTAATGCATAAAAGTTTATGTCATATGCATACATTTGGAAGTATGGGAGACGAGGGAAATTACTTCTATGAGGCACTAGGATTTTTAAAAATTTCTCTATCGGACTCACTATTCAATTTCTCGAAAATTAAAAAAAATCAATAATAGCTAAAATGTATTATGCATAACAAATTTTAATGTTACACGGTATTTTTTTGAACTTCATGACATGAATTTTCTTTATATTATTTTTTTTTGGATTTTCTATGATTTATGCGATAGGCTGGAACAACATTGTAAGTGCAATGATATCATTTATAGAGAAATCTAAAACTTCAGCATTCAGAACTCGCAACCACAAAAATATTCATTTGCTAAGTAAGTAAAGTTGATTAAGTTCGACACTTAGCTTTTATACGTAAAACCAAGTGTGTATTGTTATTTCTTGTTAAATTATTGAGAAAAAAATAAATTGTAAGAGAAACGATACTGATTATTGAAATAATATTGAGGGTAGCTGCAGATTTCTTCATTAACATGCCGGAAATTTGTTAATCTTGGTTTTCTATCATAAAATCTGTCGAAGAATCTAAAAACGGAGATATGAAATAGAGATCATGTAAATCTAGAGTATCCTGTCAGAAAAATAGACTAAGCATGTAACCCTTTTTTGGTCATAAACGAAACAATAAGAATTACCGAAAAAGTGACAAAACATCAAAAACAGGGAGGGGGTCTCAATTTTTATTACTTATATTATTTTACAATATTTATATAAATACTCTTTATAATATATTTTACTATAAAATTATACCTCAAATTCAAATATTTAAAATATTATTTACATAATTATCTCAAAATTATATTTTTATATATTATTTTTCATATGTATAAATCATATAATCTATATCTATGCAAATCTCATCTAAAATTTTTTGAAACAAACCGCTACCATTTTATAATGGTCCATCTTAAATTCATCATAAATTCTGGTACATGTTAGTACCAGAGTCTTCAAATCTCAAACACTCTGGTACCAACATGTACCAGACGCGAGTTTCCAATGCCCTCGTACGATTTTCTATTAAGATCTTCTTGAATGAGAAGGTCTTCATAGAAACTCGTACGAGGGCTTCTCTTTTAAATACTCTGGTACCTGCTGGTATCGGAGTCGACTTTACAGCCCTTTCCCCAATTTTGAAGCTGGGGAAAGTTTTCAAGCAATGAAAGGGAAGCTCTCGCTATGAGGTGAAAATCTAGAATTTTTACCTCATAGCGAGTAATCCTTTGTTAATTGCTTGAAAACTTTCTTCAAATTATCAAAATTTCGAGGAAAGTTTCCTTGCTTCAAAGTAGAGATGGAGCCCTTTGAGCCACTGCATATAGGTCAGTGACTCAAAATACTCCATCTCTACTAGAAATCGCCAAAATTTGGGTCGCAATCTTTGAAATGCGACGCAAGTTTTGGCAATTTCGCGAGGGACTTGCTCCATTTGGTGCATAGATTCACACTCTATGCACCAGATGGAACAATTCTTTCGCTGACAGCGGGAAACTTTGTCTGAATAGTTTAACATTCAGACAAAGTTTTCCGCTGTCAGAGAGGGAATGGAAGGGTAAGAGGTATATATTCATAATGTATACCTCTTACTCTTCCATTCCCTCAAGAAAGTTCAAAAACTTGGGTGCAATCAGTTCTGATTGCACCTAAGTTTTTGAATTTTGTATAAGGAATTGTTGGCTATGATGTACTGATCATGAATCAGTACATCATAGCCAACAATTCCTTCGCAAACAGTGGGAAACTTTGTCTGAATAGTTTAACATTCAGACAAAATTTCCCGCTGTCAGGGAGGGAATTAGAGGGTGGGAGATATATAGATAGACTATAAATCTCTCACCCTTTAATTCCCTCAAGAAAGTTCAAAAACTTGGGTGCAATCAGAACTGATTGCACCTAAGTTTTTGAATTTTGTATAAGGAATTGTTGGCTATGATGTACTGATCATGAATCAGTACATCATAGCCAACAATTCCTTCGCAAACAGTGGGAAACTTTGTCTGAATAGTTTAACATTCAGACAAATTTCCCGCTGTCAGAGAGGGAATGGAAGGGTGGAGATATTAATGTATACCTCTTACTCTTCCATTCCCTCAAGAAAGTTCAAAAACTTGGGTGCAATCAGAACTGATTGCACCCAAGTTTTTGAACTTTATATAAGGAATTGTTGGCTATGATGTACTGATCATGAATCAGTACATCATAGCCAACAATTCCTTCGCAAACAGTGGGAAACTTTGTCTGAATAGTTTAACATTCAGACAAAGTTTCCCGCTGTCAGGGAGGGAATTAGAGGGTGGGAGATATATAGATAGACTATAAATCTCTCACCCTTTAATTCCCTCAAGAAAGTTCAAAAACTTGGGTGCAATCAGAACTGATTGCACCCAAGTTTTTGAATTTTGTATAAGGAATTGTTGGCTATGATGTACTGATCATGAATCAGTACATCATAGCCAACAATTCTACCTTTTAACCAAAGATAATTGATTCGTATGTAAAATATTAAGCTAAAATTTCTCTTTCTTTTAGTACACATTCTTCCATTTCGTGTACATGTATCATATATTAAGTACTAGTTATCTATTCTATATCCTTTATCCCAATTTAGATACTCAAAGATAATTCTTTTTCAGAAGAAAAAAAATATTTTCTATTAAACCGTTATTTTTTCAATGTGAGTTTTCAATTTTATTTTTCCTTTTTGCTGCTCAATGCAACATCCTCCACCCGATCCTCCATGCGAGGTTGATCAAGCCATAGGATATTTAGAATATTCTCGTTTTGTTATAGCTGCAGAGCTGCATGGTAACATAAGATTTGTCAAAGACCCACAAAAACTATCAATTGGAACAGGAGTATTAATCTACCACCGATGCGAATACGAAGGCTGCCCAGCAGGCTTTAAATTTATTAAAAATTTCGACAATTACATTTTTAAATCTGCAAACTTAACTCATATTCACTCAGGACCACCACCACAACATAAAAATACACCTACAAGTGGTACTTACCGTGCTTGGATTAAAAAATTTCTCATGAATCACGGAAGTCCACTTAATGCAACACAAGAAGTCAACAAAACGCTTGAAATACCTAAAGATCATACTTGTATTCACATGACTATGAAACAAACTGCAATCAATCAATTGAAATATTATTTACAACAAAAAGATCTTATGAGATCTTTACCAGACATATCTTTAAATCAATTTCAATCTTTACAAAACTATGTTAATCAATGGGAAGATCAACATGATGACCTTATTTATTTTGACATTCAAGGTGAAGATACTGATTTTCCAGACAAATTGGTTTTTATTTACTCTGATAATGATATGATCTCTCAAATTCATGAAAAATCACCAATTTATCACTTAGACTCTACGTTTAAATTAATTATTCATGGATTTCCTTTTTATGTATTAGCTACCAAATTTGCTAATACTCATTCTATCCCTTTGTGTTATTTTATAATATATCCAGATAATAGTGAAAATATTTCTTTTTGCTTAAGTAAATATTTTGAAACAACTCACACAGAACCTGAATTTATCATGTCTGACTGTGCACTAAACATTTTCAAGGGGATTAGGAATTCATTTCCGGAGTGCAATATCTTTTGGTGCGCGCTACATGTAATACGCGCACTTAAAAAGAATCTCTCAAAGATAAATGATGAAGAGATTAGATCAGAAGTCGAAAAATTTATGAACATTTTATGTTATTATCGTGATTGCACAGAAGAAGATGCTGCAAAAATGTATAAAGAGCACATTATTGATAAAATTCAAGATCAATTGGAATTTAATCAATACTTTACACGTCAGTGGGACATTCATAAACAACAGTGGATAGCCGCTGCCAGACCAAATGAATTAACCGTTGTGAATAACGTTTCTGAATCTTTATTTAAAAAGATAAAATATCACGATTTTGGCTGCGTTAAAAATCAAAGAATTGATGTTTTTGTCAAAAATCTTTTAGAAGAAGTTGCACCCAATTACTTTTATCGTATTAAAAACGATTTACTTCAAACAGGTTTTATTCCTTCAATTAGAATTCGCGAGCCTCGATTGACAGATTATAAAACAAAATTGAAAAGAGAAGTTCAATCACGTTTATACCAAGTATTAAATTTTGTTCAGAATCAAGAAGCCAATTTGAATCCATTAAGATTTTTATTGGAAAATGCTGAAGAAAAACTTTCTCAAATAAATGAGAAGATACAAAATTCAATTACATATTTAAGATCGTTTGAAATTCCAAATGAATTGTTAGAAATTAATGAATTTTGTTATAATTCTCCAGATTATATTTTAGAACATTTCGAAGAATTTTTGGAGGATTTCAAAGAAAAGAATAATTTAATAGACTAAAAAATTTATTATTTTTATTTATTGTGAATTTTAAATTGTCACTTTTTAAGTGTTACTCCCTATTGAAAGTGTCACTTTTTGGCTGTCACTTTTTCGGAAATTCTTATATACTCCACTTTTTACCACTTAGTTATACAGATGATCATTAAATTTAAACGAGCACTTTTTGTCAGAATTTATTCTTTTACAAAGACAGAAGATTTTAGTATTATTTAATATTAGTGAAAAAAAAAAAAAAAAAAAAAAAGGTAGTGGGGCTTCCAGGGGCTGCGCCCCTTCTAGCCCTGAAGATGTTTAGTATGCAATGAGGTATAAAATGAGGTTTTTTTTGGGTATAGGGGGCTTCCCGGGCGCGTTGCGCCCTCTAGCCCTTAAAATTTTTGAAAGTCGTTGCTGTTGACTTTTCGGTAGAGGACTCAAAATAGTATAACTATGTCCGGACAAGTAAGGGTCTATCGTCGCTACAGTAAAGTTACGGGCGTTCAAAGAAGTATACTTTGAGAGACTCTTTAGAAACTTTAGAATGAGATAGGACGGTTATTTTACAAAACTGACAAGACTTACCGAGTAGTTTTCATGTTTCGTCACTTTTCAGGAAAAAACATTTTTATTATATATATAAAATGAATTTTACAAAACCACCGTTACCCTTCTTTGGAAATAAGAGTAGATGTAAAGATATTCTATTGAGAGAACTTAAGAAACTACCGAATGGTCTAACATTTGTAGACTTGTTCGGTGGAAGTTTCTATATATCCCATCTGTGCCATACAATATTTCCTGACTCAAAGATTATATGCAATGACTTCGACAACTATATGAACCGTCTCAAACATATACCAGACACAAACAAAATATTGAAAGAGTTAAAAGAAAAGATACCTATAGCTAACATGGAACGTATACCATTAGATAAGAAAAATATTGTCAGAGAGGTTTTGAAAAAAGCAGAGTATATTGACTGGGATAGTATATCTTCTAGACTATTATATAGTGGTTCTATAAGAGTTCATGACATTGAAACACTTATGTCAAACGTTTTATATCTTAACTATACAAAGGTTTTCAAAGAGGACATAGAAAAATATACTGAGGGTATAGAGTTTGTGAGATGTCATTGGACAGAGTTGTATGAAAAATATAAAAACAAGGAAAATGTTTTCTTTATAGTAGACCCGCCGTTCTATAACACATACGATTTTCAATACCAAGTAGACTGGACTTTGAGAGACTCTTTAGAAACTTTAGACGTTTTACATAACCATCCATGCTTTTACTTTACATCCGATAAAAGTGGTTTGGAAAGTGTCATGAGATGGTTAGAGGACATACATGACTATGAGTTTAGATACGATAAGATAGAATATGAGAGAGGTCCTATAAACCGGAAAAAGTGTCACAACAAAGAAATTTTATTGGTAAGTAAATGTGGTTTGAAATAGGACTACTTGTTTTAGGTTTTTTCCATTGTGTCATCTATTTCTTTGACGTGGCAGAAAAGTACAGAGAATATGAAGATGAACCAATGTCTGCAAATGTTCAGCATATGTACTCGTAAGAGATATTTTTATCTAATATTAAATGGACGCACAGAACTTAGCGAATGCACAGCAACCTGGACAACCAAACCCAGAGAATATTCCAAATGAAGTTAGAATACAAACTGCAATGGCAAACTATGGTCAAGTGCCAACAGATGTACAAATGCAAACTGCCATGTCAAATGACGCTGCGTTAGGCTTACCACCATGGTATGCAAATATGAGATGGAAAGAGTTTTATACAAACCCTGAAGTGGGATATAAACAACTCTATGCAGATGACGCGAACACAGGAGTTGACCCAGAGTATGTTTTCTACCAGAGGAGAAATAGAATGTATGAGCTCCAGTTAAAAAATGCTATGGAACTCAACAGGAAACGTAAGAGACTAGGCGGACATTAGATTTTTACATATAGTAAAATGGGTTTCTTCAGTAGTATTGGAAACTTCTTTCGAAATGTTGGAAGAGGTATATGGAATGGAATAAAATCTGTCGGAAGAGGAGTATGGAACGGAGTCAAAAATATTGGTAAAAGAGTAGGTCAGTTTGTTGGTATTATACCTAAAGACCCTGAACCAGAAGAACAAGCTCCTGTTATACAACAGCCTGAACCTGCACCACAGTCTAGTTGGCAACCAAATCCAACACCTCAACCGTATTAAAAAATTATATTTTTACCGTTCGATAGTAGTTGTATATGAAACTAAGTTCTAAGTAAAACGCATGGTATAATGGAACTATTCTCTTTCTTCCATCTGTTGTAAACCATACTTGAAAGTCTGAAATACTTCCACTCGGTGGTTCATATAGCTTTGTAGGTTTTTCGTAAAAGTCATTTGCCAAGCATAAAAAAGAGTTTTGTGCACCAGAAAATGAAGCATGAACTATAATAGCGTCTGAGTCGAAAACATTTTCATATGTTCCATTAGGGTTTTCGACTTCATAATAGTCCGGGTGTACTGGATATGCTGCAGGCTGATTTAACATCCTCAAAAATCTATACCATGCCAAGTTGTTATATTTTGTAGAAATATAAACGTTTTCTCCAAGGTCTTCTATTCTATCGATTTTAACAGTTGCATTTTTCCTGTCATATATAATATCGAGATGGTACTCTCCCTCGTCAATGTTAAACTGGTTTGCATATTCGAGATAGATATCGTTTATTTTTTCTTGAAAAGCTTGAAGAGTTGTTTCTAAGTTTACAAGCAAATTCACTTGTAAAAGTTTTCCCTGTTCAAATTTCTCATACGTACGTTTTTCTTTGTTATAGTATCGAACTTCAAAACCGACCGTAAATGGGAAACCATGTATGGCTTCTGAAATGAACTTCATTCTACGAAAGCCAATAGCTTTTGTGACGGATGGGTCTCTTAGCCATCTTAACGGGTAGTCAAAACGATAGCCTTCATGCTTTACGGTCTCTGTCTCAAACTTTTGACCGACATTCGTAAAAAGTTCATCTAATGGTTTAGTTGTAGCAACTCTAGAAGTTTCCTTTTCTATTGGAAGCATATTTTATCTAGAATAAAAATGTCAAATGAAACAGCGTCTATGAGAGAAATACAACACAACCGACAACTCATTATACAAGCTCTAAATAAGAGCACAACAAACTTTTCAAACTATTCTAAGATATCTGAGTCATTGAAAGAAGGAAGCTTAAAACTGACATTAAACCCAATGACAGATGAGTTTCTGTTTCAAGACAACAAGAACCATACTGTTTGTATAAATCCAACAAAAGGAACTTTAAACGAGAAACCTATAGATGAACTTCTTTTGAAAGCAGATGTTGACAACAAAGCTGACAAAGAGTATGTAGACGATGCAATAGCAAAAGAAGAAGAAAGAGCTAACAAAGCTTATGCAACAAAAGAGGATGTTGAAAAGAAAGCAGATAAAACATATGTTGACGATGAGTTAGCATGTGTGGCTAGTGCGTTAGTGAAGAAGGCATATAAGGAATATGTGGATGAAAAAGACAATGAAATTAAAGAAAGGGTTGACTGGTACCATGAACGGACAACAAAGATTTTAAAAGGTAAAGCCAATACAGGATGGGTTTCAGGGTGTTTAGACCTTAAAGCCGACAAGAACCATACACATACCATTGCAAATATTACAAACTTACAAGAAACCTTAAACAGGAAAAGTGACGTTGGACATACACATACCATTGCAAATATTACAAACTTACAAGAAAAGTTAGATGACAAAGCTGACAAGAACCATACACATAACTTCTTCTCAACTGTTGGTATAGAAAGTATTTTAGGAACGATTGAAGAAACTGGTGGGGGTGGATTATATTTTAAACCTCCTAACTTTCCACAAGGTTTAACATCGGATAAAGACATTAGATGTAGAAATGTCTATGTCATGGAGGATGAAAAAAAAGTTAAATTCACTGCTCAAGATTTATATGACAAGAAAGCTGACAAAACAGAGCTTCAAACATTAAAGACAGAAATACTTCAAACCATTTACCCGGTTGGTTCTATTTATACGTCAATGAACTCTACCAGACCAGAAACAGTTCTGGGTTTTGGAACTTGGACTCAAATACTCGAAAGGTTTTTGTATTGTGCAAACTCTTCAAAGGAAACAGGTGGAAGTAAAACGATTTCAGGTGAAAACTTACCTGCACACAGTCACTACATAGATTTAAGTACATCTCAAGCAGGTTGGCATAAGCATAGATATTGGGATTGGTCAGGAATGACAAAAGGTAAAGGATATGATGTTAAAGACAACGTTAAGTTTGCTATAGATTGTTACTGGAGTAACACTGAGGGAGGAGGAAACCATACACATCGCGTTTCAGGGTATACGCAAACAACGGGACGAGGTAAAAAATACATGCCACCTTACATGACAGTTTGTGCATGGTATAGAATTGCTTAGTCGTCATTTTCAACTTCTTTAGCATATTCGTCAGGAGTTGTCTTATATTTGTTAGGAACTGTCTTTGAAAGTATACCACCTTGAACTTTAACAAGTTTGAAACGAGGTCTGGCAATAGTAGTTTTATCTTCTGCTTGCAGTGTACATTTTGCCATGTTTGCCTAAAACTTCATAATATTCTCTTGTATACTTTCTTCTATTTTTACGAACACGAATGTGAGTACCTGTCGGGTACTTGTTTTGTCATAGTCAATAGTATTTTCATATGGGTCGCGTTTAGGTATTTCTATTTTTACTTTGTCTCCTTTCTGAAGTTTGAAGCCCGGCATTCTTTCTTGTTTGTCTCTTTTGACTAAATTGTTAAATATATAGTCTTTCTCTAAGTCAGGGTTGTTTTTCATTTCTTCGGGGAGTGGTTTCCCAAACCTTTTTGTTTACGGCTATTGTAAATATTTAAAACTTGTCTCATCTTTGCCATGGAGAAGTGTCTATATTTGTCGTCATATGACATTTCATTTGCTTCACCACCTTGTGGTTGGTTTAAGTCTCTTAACATTTTTATACAACCGTCAATGACACCAAGAGCAGAATGGTTTTGGTCGACAATGAAATATTGGTTTACATTTTTTGAACGCAGATAGTTTTTAATATCGTCTGATTTGAAAGAACTTTCGTAGTCAGATGTCAGTTTTGTTGGATGGTATTTGTCAACGAATATTGTCAAAGCAGTTTTCACATCTAAAATATTTTGGACCATAATGGTATGGCTTCACAGTATCTTGTGTTTTGACCGACAAATATTAGCCAGTATGGTGGTCCATCTGTTCTAACTCTCGGAATGTTTTCCAAGATATCCATAAACCAAGCATTTGGTGTTGAACTAAAGATTTTTACCATGAGTGCTTTCTTTGTCCTTTAGAAACATAGGGGTCCTTGTTTGGATTCGTCATTTTTAACCCATAAGAAATGGGTTTATTTGGCGCGTTAGCAGGAGTCGCATCTAGATTTTTACCCGCAGTGGGAACAATAGCCAGAGGTGTATTTGGAGTTGGAAGGAAGATTTTGAGTACATTAGGTATACTTAAAGAGAAAGCACAACCTATTATACAAACTGTACAGAAAGGTTGGGATGTAGCACGAGATGCAGCAAATCTTATTCCAAATCCTGAAACAAGAGGAAAAGTTCAAGGATGGATGGACAATGTAGGGAAACAAGCAGGAAACTACTATAACAAAGCAAATGACTACTATAACCAAGCAGGACACTATATGGACCAAGGTGAAAGATTCTTTAACAGAGGATATAACCATGCACAACAGTGGGTAAACAACAACCAACCGCAACCACCTCAAACGTGGGGAATGTAAAGTTTTTTACTGAGATGAAATGAACAATACAGCATTGAGACAAATGGGTTCAAGATGGATTTGTCGGCTTCCAGCAGTTACACAACCACGTGTTTGTCAAGTTCTTCCTATACCTCAGGAAGTTTTAGACCGACTTAAAAAACAACAACAACCAGTTGAAAACAAACCAAACTAAAATTTTTTACTGAGATGAAATGACCGAAGAAGTTGAAACGGTAGATTTGACACCACAAACAAAAAGTTCAGAACCATTGTCAAAACCTGTCAAAGAACTTACAGATGAAGAGAAAAATTCAATAATAGAAAGTGCCAGGTCTGGAAATACAAACTCTAACTACAAAGTCACTTTTCATAAAAATGGAACGGCAAGTATCTCAAAAAAGAAACAAACTCTCACAAATAAAATATTGAAGTCTGTGGGAGCTTTCGAGACAACAGATGGAAAAGTTTACTTCACTGACCAACAGTTCATTATAGAACATCTCATTGACTTAGAGTCGAAATATTCTAAACTTTACAACAAACACAAAAAGTTGAAAGGAAAACAAAAACAAATGGCATATGATATTTATGAAGATGTTAACGACACAACTGTTCCTGCAAGTGAAGTAAAGTCAGAGGAACCGAAAAGTGACGAAAAACCAATAGAAGAAGAGAAACCAAAAACTGAAGATAAACCAAAACCAAAGTTTAGTTTGGAGACTAAACCAAGTCAACCTTCATTAGCTGGTATGGGTTGGCGTCAAAGACTTATGGTAGCTGGTGGTTATGTTAAGTAAAGAAAACAGTATATTTTTTTATTTTTATAAAAATGCTCCTGTATAGAATGGATAGAAAATCTGCTAGAATAAAAGCAGAGTTAGAAAGATATGGTTGGAGAGTTTCGAAGAATTTTAAATATAGGAAGGGAAGACCCATAAAAGTCTATGACAAACTTGCTGGTCTTCGCTATGAAATGGACTTAGAAACAGCACGTGCCAATTATCCAAACAGACTAGAGAGGTTAGAAGAAGAACGTCTTATGGACATGCCTTTCGATGTTACTGAGCCTCAAGTTGAAGGACACGACGGCTTTGCCAGATTCTACTGGAAACATGACGAACAATTCCATCCTTTGAGAAGAAAAAAGGGAAGAGGTGAAGACGCACATGCTCCCATGGAAAGAACAAGATATGCATATGAAAAGTATCGTGAAGTTAGAAGTAAAATTATTTCTGGTCGAACCTTTACAGTAAACTTTGACAAAGGAAAGAACAAAGAAGGCTTCATGGGTGTACTTGCTGCAATTCAAGACGGAAATAAGAAAGGACACAATCTCAGATTGACCATAACAGATTTGGACGGTCACATTTACTATGCATATGGCAATGAACAAACAGCCGCAAAACTTCTTGACGCTTTCAAGACTACAAAGAGAGAACAAATGGTTGACTCCGACTCAGACATTTTGAATGCAATTGAAGGAATTGCAAGTGTCAAGTTCGAATGGTACCAACCTAACCCTCAAGCAGTCAGACAACATGCTGGATACTTCCCCTTCATAAATAAGTCTGACATTGACTTGACAAGGTATGGAATTTACAATTCAATTGAAAAAATTGTCAATGAACCTTGCATTCTTACATGTCTCAGAAACTCCGGTCTTGTTACAGATGAGAAGATGAAGTATCTTGAGTCATGTGTGAAGACAAGGTACATTCTCAGAGGTCAATTGGCAAAAATTGCACCGTTGGCAAATGTCAATATCCGAGTCAACATACCTACAGCTAAAGGTTCTTCACATGACGACTATGTTGTTGACTTCAAATTGCCATGGTTGAAGATTGCAATTGTCCACAACCACTTCATGTTGAACGAAAGTCTTACAAACCCATTGTTCGGAAAAGGTAAGTGCAACATTGTCAGAGCTGTTAACATTCTTTTCGAGAAAGGTTTGTTGGAACCAATTCCAGATGACAAGCTGACAGAAACCTTTGTACCAAAAGACGAAACAAACTTTTCATTGTTAGCAAGACCAAAAGTTGTTCCAGACAAAGTTCTAGTACAAAAGAAGTACACAGTTCCACAAGGGGTTGGTATGTTCGGATACCAACCTGAACCAGAAGAACTTCCAATGAGGTTGCAAGAACTTCAAGATGCTATAAACAAACTTCCATTGAGACATCCAATTGACGTCAAATTGTATTGGAGAGCATCTGAGTTAGGTCAGAAGGTTTTATATGAAACAGGTTGCTTTGACGATGTTTATGAGATAACAGGGGAGGTATCTCAGAAGATAAGAGACTCGCTTGAATTTCCACAAACTGGACCAATAGGTTGCGACAAGTTCGACTCATACGAAAAAATATACTATGTCGACCTTAACGCTGCGTACATGAGGTTTGTCCAATATATTCCGACTGGAATTCCAAACGAAGATGGTGAGTTCCCGGGAAGGAACTATACAGTTGGAAAGGTCATACAACAACTATATGATATTAGGAAAGCTTCAAACCCCAAACTTGCAATGACACTCAAATTGCTTATGAATTCGACATGGGGATATTCCATTAAGAAACCTCAAGAGATGAAGAGTAAACATTATGAGAAGGTCGACAACTTTGTTGAAAGGTTTTCTCCTTTTGTTTTGAAGTACGAGTTCACCGAAGGTCAAAGTGGCTTAGTAACCACATTAAAACCTATTGTCGAACATTGGTCTTACCCTCAGTTCGCAAAGGCAGTCCTTGACAACTACAACAAATTCTTCTCCGAAGTCAAATCCAAAGTAGTGGTATACTATGAGAACATCGACGCACTCATGACGAACGAAGAAGGATACAACAAACTCATTGAAATGGGAATGGTCGGTGAAAAGATGGGCCTTTTTAAGCTAGACAAGGTATTTTCCGAAGTTCATGTAATATCGAAAAGGAAATATTGGGGTATACTTGAAGATGGCACAGAAATAAAACATTGCATGAAATAAAACATTGCATGAAGTAAAACATTGCATGAAATAAAAACTTTTTTAAAACCATATATTTTTACATATATGAAATGCTTCAGGTTGAAAAACAAAGAACAAAAGTAGCAGATACAAAACCGTTAGACTATATCTTCACAAATGCCGGTAGAAATATTTCAGATGAAGAAATTTCATCCCGTTCATATAGGTTTGACTATCCAATTCGTTGGCTTCAAAGTCCTTCAGATGCAAAGGCAATAGGATTTAGAAGAGTTTTGTTTTCAAATAGAACGAATGCCTTCATGTTCGCAGTATATTTTCATGGTCAGTATAAAGGTTCTGATGGTCTAATAGAAAAATTTGACGAAATGAAAATCTTTACAGTTCGTTCAGACGAAAGTCTTGAGAAAACTCTAAATGACTTTCAAACTCAAATAAACAAATACTATTGGGAATTTCAAGAAAAATACCACTCTTTACTAAATGGAACATACTATCTGAAACTAGAATATAACAAGATGAACTCAACCGTTTCATTTCAAAAGATTGAAATTAACCCTCCAAGAGATACAGAGATTGGGAGTAGACAAACGTTCTTGGGCACAATTTCTTCGGTTACTAAACCAGAACGAACCATTACCACCAGATGGTCCATTTAATTTTATACTTCCACCAGCAGATTTGACAGTTTATAGAAACGTGTTTGACCCTCAAAATGTTATGTGTCATGCAAGTTTCAGTTCAAGCAACAACAGTTTTCTTTGTATCGGTAAGGACTTTTATGACTTTGCTTCTAAATTCTACGAACCACCTAGTAACAGTTTCTCTGACTTTCAAGTTTGGTTCACAACAAACGGTGTGCAGCATATAATACCATTGTACTATGACTTTTATCTCGAATTGTCTTTCATATACAACTACGGAAAAGTGCTGAAAAAGTATTGAAAAATGAGTTTTGGTTAGATGTTTTTTTAGGTGTGCCTATGTGCCCATGTGCCTCGGTCAAATGAACTTCTTTTAAAAAGTGTGACAACATGACATTTTGACAACAGTCCAGGAAATAAACTTCATCGTATATGTTTTGAAGAACTGAAGTGTGCCTATGTGCCCATGTGTGCCTATGTGCCTATGTGCCTCGGTCAAATGAACTTCTCTTAAAATTACTGACAACACGACATTTTGACAACATCGTAGAAAACACACAAAACTCTTGAATTTTGTATAAAAAAAGCAACCGCCGGAATTCCGACGGTTGGTATATTCTTCACAAAATGCTTGTTTTGAGGTCGAGCCACTTTTGGCTCGACCGTATTTTTCAACCAAAACTCTTGAATTCGGCAAAAATATATTTTAGGTGGAACCAGGTCACCAGGTCACCAGGTCACCAGGTCATTTTAACTTCTCTGAAAAAGCGAGACAACAAGACATTTTGACAACATCGTAGAAAACACACAAAACTCTTGAATTTTGTATAAAAAAAGCAACCCGCGGAATTCCGCGGGTTGGTATATTCTTCACAAAATGCTTGTTTTGAGGTCGAGCCACAAACGAATGTCCGACGGTTAAGCCACTCAAAAATATTTTTTATTTTTATTGTACGTACTGAAATGACAGTCGAAGCAAAAACGTTCACGAACAAATCTAATGGCGAAACATTCACAAAAGGCACTTACAACGGTATTGAAGTCTTACGTAGAGACAAGGATGGTTATATAAATGCAACAAAGATATGTCAGCAGTTTGGGAAAGACTTTAGAAGGTTGTTGGAAAATAAGTCCTGGGAAGAGTATTATACGGCATTTTGTGAAGAATATACCAACCCGCGGAATTCCGCGGGTTGCTTTTTATACAAGGTTCATGCAGGAATTCCGGATGAAATCAAACAGGTTAGAGGAATGTATGTAGACCCAAGACTCGTAAACTATATAGCAATGTGGGCTTCTCCAAAATATTGTATAGCAGTTGGAAAAATTATGGACTCCATAGACAAGAAAGTTCATGAGAAATTAGATGAAGAAGAACTTGAAGATACAGTAGAGAATGCAAAACCTTTGTTCGAACAAGAAGTTAGAAAAATGTGCTTAAACAAATAGAACATGAACGTGAGATATGTTCTGGTTATAGAGATTCTCCATACGAACTAGACCAATGGGAACAAGAAGATTTAAAGAGAGAATTTAGAGAATATGAACTCGCTAAGATAGCATTAGAAGCTGCAGAAGAGAGGTTAAAAGTTTGGGGTCGTTTTGTACAAAAATATTGTGAGTAAATGAACCATTTTTTTATTGAATTCGGCAAAAATATATTTTAGGCGACCAGGTCACCAGGTAATTTTAACTTCTTTTAAAAAGTGTGACAACACGACATTTTGACAACATCGTAGAAAACACACAAAACTCTTGAATTTTGTATAAAAAAAGCAACCCGCGGAATTCCGCGGGTTGGTATATTCTTCACAAAATGCTTGTTTTGAGGTCGAACCATTTTGGCTCCACCTGTTTTTTCAACCAAAACTCATTTTTGTCTGATTTACGCTCATGTTTGACAAAACATATACGATGAAATCTATTTCCTGTGTTGTTGTCAAAATGTCTTGTTGTCAGTAATTTTAAGAGAAGTTAAAATGACCGAGGCACATAGGCACATGGTCTCACCTAAAATATATTTTTGTCTGATTTACGCTCATGTTTGACAAAACATATACGATGAAATCTATTTCCTGTGTTGTTGTCAAAATGTCTTGTTGTCACCATTTTCAAAAAGATGTTAGTTGACCGAGGCACATAGGCACACTTCAGTTCTTCAAAACATTGACGATGAAATACAACAACAAAACATATACGAAGAAGTTTATTTCCTGTGTTGTTGTCAAAATGTCTTGTTGTCAGTAATTTCAAAAAGATGTTAGTTGACCTGGTGACCTGGTGACCTGGTCGCCTAAAATATATTTTTGCTGAAAAAAATAACCAAATTTCATGAATTTCCTCATATGTTTGCTACCCTCGAAAAACCGAGGATAGAGATTCCGTACGAAAACAGTGAAAAAAACTCATGAAATAACTGTTTTTTTGACGAAGTGAACTTTAACACTTCGTCAAAAAAATAGCGTTTACCATATACTACGCTTATGAAATAACTGTTTTTTTGACGAAGAGAACTTTTGCACTTCGTAAAAAAAATGACGTTTACCATATACTACGCTTATGAAAATCGTGAAAAATTGCGAGTAGGTGAAAAACCCTGGTCGCCTAAAAATGACGTTTACCATATACTACGCTTATGAAAATCGTGAAAAATTGCGAGTACGTTAAAAACCGTAGTCGCCTAAAAATGACGTTTACCATATACTACGCTTATGAAAATCGTAAAAAATTGCGACCCGCGGAAAACCGAGGGTCACCTAAAAATGACGTTTACCATATACTACGCTTATGAAAATCGTGAAATTTTTACGAAGTGAACTTTAACACTTCGTCAAAAAAATAGCGTTTACCATATACTACGCTTATGAAAATCGTGAAAAAATGCGACCCCGACTTTTCCCGGGGTCGCCTAAAACACATGAAAATCGTAAAAAAATGACCAAATTTCATGATATAACTGTATCTTTTATACAAAATAAAATAACGCTAGTTTTTTTAAAATATTTTTTTTTATTTTGTATGTAAGAACAGGAAATGACAAACATTGAGTTTGAAACAGTTAAAAAGATAGACAATGAGACCAAAGTGGTTAGAATTGGTGATTTAAACGTAAGATACTCAAAGAAATACAAGAAATATTCTTTGTCAGACATTTTAACACTATCTGAAAAGAAAACATCCCACGACTGGGTTAGAAATGCTTCAACTCAGAAAATTTTGACAAAAAATCCTGAGCTTATGATATCGGTAAGATTCTATGGAACAAGAACATATCTTATAGACAAAAGTCTTATACCACTAGTTTTGTTCTGGATTGACCCAGTTGTTGGATATAATTTCATAACATATGGTTCATTCGATACTGAACGTTGCAGTGAAGGCTTACTTTACATCGTTCAGAAACCGAAGGACTTCAATACAAAGAGATATAAGATAGGAAGAACATTTAATATAACTCAAAGATATGACAGTACAGTCAATAGAGTTAAGGTTGCGTTTGTTAACGATATGAGAGCTGCAGAAACAGAACTACTTGAAATGTTTGAGAAAATGTATGGTGCTCCCACGAAAGGTAAAGAAACGTTTGAAGTAGATGAGATAGCTAAAGCTATAAAAATTATTGACGAAGTTGCTGAAAAAATACAGTAAAGCGTTTTTTTTGGTCTTTTATACAAGATAGAAAATAACGCTAATTTTTTATAAAAATATTTTTTTATTTTGTATGTAAAGACAGATATGTCAACATCAGAGAACACAACAACTGCTATCGTTCATGAAGCCATAAGTGAAGAATATGAGTGGGTTCAGTATAACAAACAGTTACGTCTCATTCGTTCGGTCAAAGATGACATGTACCAAATGCAAAGTATTTTGACAGCATGTTTTGCTCCAGATACTAAACACGCAGACGACTGGTTCAGAAACCAAAGCACACAAGAACTTTTGAGTGAAATTTCTCTAGACCGAGAATTCTCGGCCTTGCATAAAACACATGAAAATCGTCAAAATTTGCCAAATGGTTTGAGAGGTTGGTATGTACATAGACTTCTTGTAAATGCTGTTGCAATGTGGGCTTCGCCTCGTTATGCTTGGTATATTTACAGACTTCTTGACGAAATTCATAGACAAGAACGTGAAGAGCTAGAGAACAAGCTTGAAGCAAAAGACAAAAACATACAGAAAAGAATACCCACGTTCGGTACCAAAGGTAAGGAAAAGAACTATAAGTATATGATTTATACTGAAGAGATGGAAAATGAAGAAGACAGAGATATGGTTATGTTGCATTTAGTCAGAAGAAACAACAAAAGCTTTTACGACCTTGCTAAGATTTACAAATCTGACAGAAATTGGTTCTATCGCGAAAACTTACCGATTTCAATGACACCGAATGAAGATGTGAAACAAATAGTTCAAGATACGTTACCTCAAACACACTATGATATGAAAGGTTGTACAATACTTACATTCAAAGAAGATTTACCGCTACTGAAAGAAAAAATAACAGAGTATTTTGACAACTTCAAACAAGCAGAGTAGATGAACCATTTATTTTTCAAGCTTGACACCAAAGATGGCTCAGGTAGCTCTATAAGGTAAATTGTCTTGTCCGAGTCCTTCTGGCATTCCGAGTCCTTCTGGCATTCCGAGTCCTTCTGGCATTCCGAGTCCTTCCTTCCAACAGGAAAAGTTTTTCCTTCCAACAGGAAAAGTTTTTCCTTCCAACAGGAAAAGTTTTTCCTTCCAACAGGAAAAGTTTTTCCTTCCAACAGGAAAAGTTTTTCCTTCCAACAGGAAAAGTTTTTCCTTCCAACAGGAAAAATTTTTCTTTCCAACAGGAAAAATTTTTCCAGTTGTCCGTCCGTAAACCATTCAAATTTTCGAAAATTGAGAAATTTTTGGCCGACCTTCAGGAAAAGTTTTTCCTTCCAACAGGAAAAATTTTTCTTTCCGACAGGAAAAGTTTTTCCTTCCAACAGGAAAAGTTTTTCCTTCCAACAGGAAAAGTTTTTCCTTCCAACAGGAAAAGTTTTTCCTTCCAACAGGAAAAGTTCTTCCTTCCGACAGGACACAAACGAATGTCCGACGTACCACCAACCGAGTCCATTCCAAAGCCAGAAGAACCGAAAGCTGCAGAACCACAACAGACTAAGACCAAACACTTACATTTTTCACGCTTGACTTTTACAATTTGAACTTTGTTTGCGTAGATATGAATTCTGAAAGAAGTATGAGGGTCTTGTATGACTTTGTACTTCTCCCATAGTTCATGTCTGTCAAACTTACCTGCCATGGACTCTTTCATAAGTTCCATGAAATCGTCTTCGGACAATCCGGGGAAAAGTACAATGTCAGTAAGTATTCTCTTTACATCCTTACTTAAACTCTTGGCTGTCTGTACACAAATGACAACAGAGATGTTAAAGTGTCTGAGCTTCTTAAGAATTCGACACATATCTTGTTCTCTGTTCTTTAACAAAGGATGAGAGGCGAAATCATCTAAGATAAGAAGACATCTGTGAGGGTAAGTCTTCCAATCGTAAGATTGCAATTTTTCGAAATGTATTCTATCTCTTTCTGTTTGTTTCTGAAGTGTTTCTTCTCTAATATTCTCTGCATTTCCTCATTTGGGTCTTTAAACTTCGAATTTATATACTCATTTATAGCATTGTACTTCAAAACTCTTCTTTGGTACTTCTTTATCCAATCTAACAACTCAGAGTCTTTTATACATACTAACTTAGACTTCTTTATAATATCTTTGAACGAATTGACGGTTTGGTCAAATTGACCGAAGTACTACAAATGACAACTAACTCATAGAATGGGTTCTTCTCATCTAGTTCTTGTTGTTGTGCAGCCATTTTAAGATAAGTGAAAGTCTTACCCGACCCAGGTGGTGCAATTAGACCTGTTATACCATTCTGAGCAAATAAGAACTTGTCATGTATGGGTTTTATCTGAGCATTTTCCAACTTCCTCTTGTTCTTGTTTAAAACATTCTCAAATTTCTTGTCAATGTCAGCAAACTTTTTTTCTAACATATTTTTAGAAAAATTAAAACTTTTATCTTTTAGAAAATGTCTAGCGATTTCGCCATCTATATTCGAGACAAGCTTTTCGACAGCAAAACATCTGTAGACCATAAAATCTTACATAGTGTAAACAAGAAAGGTGAATTTGTTCTAAAGTTCTGTTTCTGGGAATATGACAAGAACCATAAAACATTAAGCAGAGCAGTCTTAAAATTTCGTAATGACAGACTTGTTGACAGAGATGACCTCTTGGAGAGATGAAGTCCAACAAAACTTCTTAGAATGCAAAGAAGACACATGCGCTGTTCTTGAAGATGAAATAGAAAACAGAATAGAAGAGCTATTAAAGGACAAAGAACTTTTACAAAAATATGGTTCTGAGAAGTTTGACATAACTCCACCAGAAAAAGAAAGAGAGAAAAGAAAGAAAAGAAAGTAGAAGAAGAGAAGAAAGAACCTGAACCAGTTCCAGAGAAAAAGAAATTTGACATGTAAAAATAAAATTTTATTTTTAGAACATTTCTGGGTCAATGTCAATGTTCTCTTCCTCTTTAGGAGTAAACACCGGCTTAGACTCTAAAATCTTTTTACCCAATTTACCTTGAACTTCTACAACTTTAGACTCATAATATTCATAGTCGTCTGCTTTCTTTGGTTCATAAGTATAACAAGTTTGTATGCTTTGCCTTCTTTAAGGTTTGAAAACCTTCTGTCAAAAACTTTCTTTGACTGTTAACAAACCTTCTATGTCTAAGTCTTCAAATTTCGCACCATTTTTAGTCACAATAGCAAACTTAACTGGTTCGATGTTCCAAACTTTGCTGAATGTAGACTTTTCAAAATGTAGAAGTAAACATTCAAATATGTGAATGGGTCTAGTTCTTCTTTAAGTCCTGACATGTACTTGTTTACTGAGATGAATTTCGTCATCTTTTCTATCGGATAAAAAAATATTTTTTTTTAAATTTACTCAGAAAAATTTTTCTTTGTATATACACCATTCTGTACGTCTAAAAGACTTTTGACATTTGCCAAGAATGTTCGTTTAGACGCTGTCATATAACCATACTCTTGACAATACTGTTTATACGAATCGTACAATGACCTTTCATCTAAACACTCAAAGTCAGTTTCATCTATGAACAGTTCATATACACTCTTGTTTGCTTCTAACAATGTTTGTCTCTCTTCGGTATGTGGAATTTGTCTTGGATTGAACTTAGAAATATCTAATGTCATGAAATATGAGAACAAGTGGTTGTAAAAGTCAGGTGTCAAAGTTTCTGCTAAGTCGTCAAAATATTCTGTATCTTGCATATGAAATCTGACGTTCTGACAACTACATATCTTCTGTCAGAACTTTCTAACTTCATCGGAACAGCATTGTTTGAAACCATGACGAAGTTTGCAACATTTTCACAAACTCTTTGGTCTTTATATTTTCTTTCAACAACTCCAACTTTGTCTGTTATAAGACTCTTCAAAGCATCTGAGTTCAAAACTTTTGTTGTATCTATACTTTGAAGTTCGTTACATACTATAAGTTTCATATTCTCTATTGAAGAGTTAAATTTACCGCAGATGTTTTCTAAGTTTGTCATATTCGGATTCGAATAGCCCTCTAACAGTTTGCACAAAATATCTGTAAAGAAAGTGTTCTTACCTGTTCCTTGTTTTCCAATTATGATGAGAGCAGTTTCATTTTTAGCACTTGGATGTTGTAAGATGTTTGCAAACCAACATAAGATATACTCATAAACCTTTTCGTTTCCATTGCATATAATTTCTTTGACATGGTCTAACCAAGCTTCTATAACATTTTCTTTCCATTCTACTTGTTCGTATTTATATCCAGTGAAGATAGAATAGAAGTTTGGAGATGGTGTATAAAACTTTATACCACGAACTGAAAAATCTTCTAACTTTGACAATAAGATATCCCAAGCATCTAACATCTTCATGCCAACTTGTACGACTTTTATTTTCTTAAGTTTCTTTACATTCTTGTTCAGACACTATTGTTGCTCTTGGTTTGTTAAAGACAACATCCCATTCTTTCATGACATAACATTCTGGGGCAGAGTCGACATAAATGACTAAACGTTTCAAATTCTCGACTGCTTTGTTATAGTCTCTAAATGGACACATATTTCTGAAGGCTTGGAAGTCATAAAAATCTGAAACATCTATTCTGTACATTTTTATAAAAATAAAAAAAAATATTTTTTTTATTCTTGACTTTGTTGTTGCATTTGTTGTTCTTGAGCTATTTGTTGTTGAAGTTGTTCTTGTAATACAATACTTTCACCAGTTGCATCTTCCAATTCGAAACTTTCTGCCGTCATTGACAAATACATAGGACATAAAAGTTTTACAGGAACAAAGTTTGCGTCGACTAAGGTTAAGTTTATGTTTGCTAAAGTGTTTTGAGTTTACTAAAGCTGAAAACTCTGCATTCGAATGAACAATAGGCAAACCAGCAGAGAAAGTGTTGTTTATACGCATGAGTATCTTTTGGTCATAGTAGTTTCTGTCGACATTCGAATAGCACTTTGAACCTAAGTTTGAAACAATATATAAAATAGGTGTACTTAAAGTCAATGGAACAGATAGACCTTGTATGACACCTTTTCCTGTTATAGGAAACTGTTGGTAGTAAAAACCAGATATAAGTTTTGTATTATAGCTCATATCGTTTATACTAAACTCAGTCGGACATCCAAACATAATGAAACCTGCTCTAGTTGCAGCACATGTTACATCCGTCCTTAAAGTATTAAATAAGTCAACAAAACCTGTTGGTGGTATATCTGAGTAAGTATCTTCAAAGAAGTATTTTTTACCATTCACAACAACAAAGTCTTCTGGTGTCAAAAGAGCAAAACAGGCTTTAGTCGTCATTGTGTTTAAGGTTAGTTTACAATATCGTCCTTGAGGACTTTGTAAGTTTGTTGTTATAGAATTATATGACTCAGGGTTTTTAGTCGTAATAGTATAAACCATTGTGTCTTCTGCCATTTACATATATTTAAAAGTTTTTCTGAAAGTGGAGAAGAACTTCATCTAAACTTTCACATGGCGTTTCTTGAAGTTCTCTGTCTAAGAAGTTCAAATATTTTGTAAAGACATAGAACTTTCCTTTGTCTACACGAACAAACAAAACAGGGTCTTTCATATCGTTCAAAAGTGTGTAAAGTCCTTTACATGAAATAAAGTCTATATTGTTTTTCTTCAAACATCTTTCAAGAAGTTTTGACATTTTTACTTAGCAACTAAATTTTAATGAAATGTTGTGGTCGTCAAAATTTTTTATAACGTCTGGGAAACTATATTTTAAGTTCAACGTCTCACCTCCTTTCATAACGTATATCTTGTCAATGACATTATATGAAACACCACAGCAAGCAATGTCGGGTTCTATTTCTTTGATGTTTATATCGTCTGCCTCTGTCAAAAGTTTCAATAGTTCTTTCAAAACTTCATGAGGTGCAATGACATATGAGTTCACTTTTACAGGGTTGTGTTCGACCAAGTTTAACATTATACCTAAAGCTTGACAAATCTTCTCCTGAGTTTTAAGTTTGTCTTTAAGTTGTTGGTAGTCATTTCGAATATCTGCAACAGAACTTAAGTCTCTGCTAACTTCAGGATATGTTGGTTGTTCTTTTACAGGAACTATTGTTATACCATCTTCGTCTTCGTATGGTTTCCCCACTTCAACATCTCTGTCTTTGACATTGACAACAACACTTTGACTGTTTGTTTGAGTTGGTGAATTTAACTTCACATCTGCCACCGCCATTAAACCTTTTGAAACACTTACGCTTCTATTTTTCGGAAATGACATTTTACTTAGAATAAAAAGATGGACGTATTCGGATATCTCTTCGAATTGAAGCAGAACAAAGTTTACACACACAAACAATACAAATACATTGACAGAATAGTTCTTTATACAAACAATGGTAAATGTTATAGAATAGCAATATTTGCTGAACCAAAATATTTTCATAAAGCAAAGAAAGTTGGTATAACTGAAATGGTGAAAGTTCTTGACGTTGACAAAAATATAACAACAAAACTTACAGATATTTCTAAAGGTAAGTTTATAATACAATATTATGTCAAAACTGGCGTACTGTCAATATTTGACGGAGAGAAGTCAGTTCAAGAACAACTTACTGACCTGCTGCCAAAATCTGCTCGATGGAAGCTGTCGTTATGCCAATCTGAGGAGCTCCAGCAGGTTTCATCGAACGAATTTTCAAAAGAGCATCTTCCGTGAAAAGTGCTATTGGTTTTGTAAACTTCTTTGCTTTCAGTTCATCTGGACCGTCTCTGTCACCAGTATATTGTATTTGAACTGTACCAACAGTTGAAATACCACCCATAAAGTCTTCTGAGTCAGCAAATGGAATGCCAAGCCAAAAGTTTGAACGGTCTCCATTTGTATACTGAGTTTTTTGACCTCCTGTATGAGTCCATACTTTCACATATGGCATAATAGAACTTTGCATTTCAGGGTTAATGGTTGTTGTGAAGTTGTTGTTAAAGTTCATAGCATCTAATGTCAAGTTGTATGACCTCATATCCTCAACTGTAGAATATTCTTCTCTTGGATAATATTTGCCATCTATGTTTATATGATATTTAATACCGGGGTTGTAGAAACAAGAATAGTCATTTATAGTTCGTCTGAACAGTACAAACATAGTATCTGCATGTTTCATTGCAGTTGTTAAAGCAATATCTGTTCTTGCACCTGGGTCAGCACTTTGGTTTCCAACTTCACCTGCAAAGTCTTTGACAGATATTTGGTGTATAGGGAACATAAGTGGAACTGCAATATATTTGGCAGCTAAAGCATTTGAAATATCTGGGTCCAACATATAGACTGCAAGTCTGCTTTCTATTCTCTTGCATTCAAATTTTTCGCATGTGAACTTAACTGGGTCCCAAGCAGTTCCAGCAGCATTGAAATAATAGTTTACTTCAGTGTTGAAGTTTGAGAAACCAAAGTCTAAGTCAACTTTGTCTTTGCAAAAGTCACAGAACTTGGCTCCACCAGTTCCAGCTACAGTAAGAGTGAATGGGTCTTGTGTTGGTGCAATGACTAAGTTATTTTTGCTTGGAGTAAGTTCAATAGAAATTTTTCCTGCCCAGTTTGGCAAGTATCTTAAAAACCTGAAGATGAGGAAAGATGACAAAGGGACTCTAAGTTTCAGTTTTACTTTAGTGACAGCATTTCCATCTGAACCAGAAAGGTTAACATAAACTCCTGGAACGTTAGGGTCAAGTCTTCTTATTTTCTCAATGGTTGCATACTGGTCTGTTTGTTCTCTAGCTTGTGGTTGTACTGAGTTTCTCAAAGCGAACCATTCATAGTTTGCCCATGTTACTGTTTGAACTAAGTCAGAGTTAGAATATATCTTATATCCCATGAAAACTTCTGGAGCATATTGGTATCCGACATAGAAAATTCCATTGCAACCTTTCTTGTCAGACAACTTGGCAGAAGGTTTTATTTCAATGTCTTGTTCCACGTATAAGAAAGAGTTGTCAATAGAAATTATATGAAACCTGTCGCAAGCAATATCTACTGTTGTTGAAGAACCTTCACCAAACTCACCTACGTTTCCGTAAGAAACAGCAGTTGTATATTCGTAAGTTCCAGGAACTATTTCTGACCTTCTAATGGCATTGTCGCATTCGTTATACCATTCGGAAACATTTCCATTCATGGCATCCAAAACTGTTGGCGTTATATTCTGAGCGGCGTACATTTCATATGTGTAAAAATATAGAATAGTTGGATTTATATGTCATAATAGAACCCACGTGGACCAAGCTTTACTTTCTTCCTGACTGAGTTTTTAACTCTTCTTTTTCCTTCATTGCCACTACTTTCACTAGATGAAGTTACTTCTTCACTACTTTCACTTTGTTCTACTCTTCTCTTCTTCTTTGGTAACTTGCCCTCTGCTTCAAGTTGTTGCATCTTTGCCTCATGTTCACCTAGTATGTTGTAAATTTCCCATGTCCTTTTTGCCTTTGGGCTCTGGTCGCCCATCTCAGGTAACCTATATCCTAGAAAGATTTTGTCATAGTTTGTATTTGAGTCTTCGCGTATTGTTTGCATGACTCTTTCCTGAGTTTCCGGTTCAAGCTCTTCAAACAGAGCTTGTCCATATGGAATAAGCTCGTTTCCAAATATATGTTTTTGTAGCCATTCTGGTTTTCTTTCCATGTTACCAATAATATCTTTTGTGAATGGGAAAGCTTTTACCCAAAGTTTCAGTCTTGCGTCATTTATTTCTGTAGTTGGTTTTATTTTGTCAAGGAACATGTTTTTCAATACTAACATTTCATTTGGTACTGTCCAATTGAGTTTTCTTAAATATTCATCCCTTCTCAGTTCATTGTCTGCAAAGTAAGTTTTTATGACATTTTGCAAACTTTCGTTTGCAAGGTCATGTACAATAGGTTCTCTTCCTTCTTTCTCCCTAACTTTCTTTCTAAACTCTTCACCAAATATACCATCTCTATGGTTCTGTGTAGTTCTTTGAGATAAATGTTCTAGAACGTCAGGTGTTATATTTCCATCAGCCATGTTCATTTCATACTGGTCCAAAATATCTGCATGTTTCATATCTTTCAATGGCATTAAAGCCGCGCTGAAAATACCAGCTATATCTGGTTCACCATTCACTTCCATTGCGTCTACAACTTCTTGGAATTGTGGTTGTAAGTTTATGAACCACCTATCCGGATTAGCTTTATGACCCCATCTCATTGTAGTTCCATAGTCTGCAAACAAAAGTAGGTTTGTTTCCATATTGGTTAGGTTCTGAATGAACTTTAAACAATGTTTCATTTCTATATGTTTTGTTGAAATTTAACCTTTTATTTTCACCGAGTTCATCCGAAGATTGAACGTTAAATGCTCGTAAGTAAAAAGGGTTGTTGTATTTGTGTACATTTTCTTTCAGTACTTCCATTCTATGCTGAATATTTTCATCTGGTGTTGGAGTCTTTTGTATGTCGGCAAACATTTTTCGATATTCTTCTACTATGTCAGCCGAATCTTTCTTAGACTCTTGGAAAGATTCCATATTCACCTCATGCTCTTGTTGAGGGTCAAGATTTTTCGGCTGTTCCAAATCTTCATCTAGTTCTGTGAAGTTAGTTTCCAAAGGAGGGACTTGTTCGTTTCCTTCAGGCTCTTCTAGCTGTTGTTGCTGAACTATTTCTTCCATGTCTGGTTGTATCTGAACTTCTTCCTGTGGAGTTTCTTGTACCTCATCTGCTGGCATTTCATATATTCCGAGACCGTTTTTAACAAGTTCCCTATCTAAGTCATCCGGACTCATAAACCTTTCTTCTTTCGTTCCGTCTCTATTTTTTACGCGTTTCATGAAGAGAGTTGAATTGTCATTTAGCTCTGACACCAAATATCTCGGAGTAAATTCAGTCATGTCATTTGGATGATATGCTATTAAATCATATCCCTTAGCGAGCTTGTATTTTCCAGGTTTGAAATTATATCCGATTTGGTGCTGAGCCATAAAGCTAAATAGGTTCGGGTCAGTATTTCCTTCCTTGAACTTTCTAATAGCTTCTTTATATCTGTCACTAAAGTCAATACTATCTGGGTAACCATAGTCTTCTTTAAGCATTTTTAAGAAATCTTGGTTTCCTTGTTCTCTACTTCTTTTATGTCCTTGCTCTGTTTGTGGTTGTTGTTGTGCAGGGTTTTGAACTGTTGGTTGCTGTGCTGGTTGTGGAGGTGGTTGTTGTGCTGGTTGTTGTTGTGGTGCTGGTTGTTGTGTTGGTTGTTGTTGTTGTGCTGGATTTTGAACTGTTGGTTGTTGTGTTGGTTGTGGTTGTTGTTGTGTTGGTTTTGGTGCATGCCTGTGTCTGTGTCCATGTGACGATGTAAATGTTTTAGGTAGTCCTGGTGCAGGTGCTTCTCTTGGAGGGTTTGGTGGTATATAAATTCCAACAGCTGGTATATATGTTCCACCAGCTGGCACATATGTTCCATCTGCAGCGTAATGTCCTACCTGACTTTTCGTTCTTAAGAAAGCATTTACTAGGTCTGTTTTGGTCTGTTGTAACTCTTTTTCTTGACTTTCCACAACAGTTGCTCTAACGGCGTCATAGGCACTTTGAACTGCCTGTCTCGTTGCTGCATCTGTTATTTTCGTCATATTTTGTGCTACTTCTTTTAACTCTTTGTCGAAACCTTCAGACTTCAGTTTCTTTCCAGATGAGAAGTCGTTCACTA
>NC_067206.1:39472394-39561381 GCF_026262505.1 Trichomonas vaginalis G3 | reverse complement strand
CTTCTTAACAAATTCAAGAAGCTATATGCATACCATTTTAAAACAAATATTTTACATATATTAAATGCTTCAGGTTGAAAGAATACGGTGGAGCCAAAAGTGGCTCGACCTCAAAACAAGCATTTTATGAGCTTACAAAGGGTGTTATGAATGAATTCAAAGGTATTTACATACATCCTGACCTCGTTCATTTTGTTGCTAAATTCAGCAAAAATATGTTTAGGGTAGATGGGTAGATATAACCCGATTTCTAACCTTCTTTTCTACCCTCATGTAATTTCATGAATTTCATCGTAAATGTTTGTCGAAACTTCTTCATCGTATATGCTTTGTCGAAACTTCTTCGTAAAGTTTTTGTCAAGACTTCTTCATCGTAATGAGCGTAAATGACAAAAAAATAATGTTTAGGGTAGAAGGGTAGATATAACCCGATTTCTAACCTCTTTTCTACCCTCATGAATTTTCAATGAATTTTCATGATTCTTCGTAAAATGTTTTGTCATGATTTCATCGTAAATGTTTTGTCGAGATTTTTATCGTTGTGGTCGACGGTTAAGCCACAAACGAATGTCCGACGTCCCACCAAAAAATATTTTTTATTTTTATTGTAGTAAGAACAGAAATGTCATCGAAGCAAAAACGTTCACGAACAAATCTAATGGCGAAACATTCACAAAAGGCACTTACAACGGTATTGAAGTCTTACGTAGAGACAAGGATGGTTATATAAATGCAACCAAATATGTGTCAGCAGTTTAGGAAGGACTTTAGAAGGTTGTTGGAAAATAAGTCCTGGGAAGAGTATTTTGAAGGCATTTTGTGAAGAATATACCAACCCGCGGAAAACAGCGGGTTGCTTTTTATACAAAATTCATGCAGGAATTCCTGATGAAATCAAACAGGTTAGAGGAATGTATGTAGACCCAAGACTTGTAAACTATATAGCAATGTGGGCTTCTCCAAATATTGCATAGCAGTTGGAAAAATTATGGACTCCATAGGCACAGAAAAGTTCATGAGAAATTAGATGAAGAAGAACTTGAAGATACAGTAGAGAATGCAAACCTTTGTTCGAAGAAGAAGTTAGAAAAAATGCATGAAAAACAAATAGAACATGAACGTGAGATATGTTCTGGTTTATAGAGACTCTCCATACGAACTAGACCAATGGGAACAAGAAGATTTAAAGAGAGAATTTAGAGAATATGAACTCGCTAAAGTAGCATTTGAAGTGCCAGAAAAGAAGTTAAAAGTTGGGGTCGTTTTGTAAAAAAATATTGTGATAAATGAACCATTTTTTTCGACAAAAATATTAATTTAGGGTAGATGGGAGATATAACCGATTCTAACCTCTTTTCTACCCTCATGAATTTTCATGAATTTTCCCGAAATAAAAAATAAAGTTGGTTTTTTTTAAAAAAATATTTTTTTTATTTTTATATGTAAAACATGTTAGCAACAACAGCACAACTCGTTAGTCATGAACCCAACTTCAATGTTAGTAAAGAGATGAAAAAGCTTCATTCCTTCTTCATATACTTTCGAAACAAAAAATCCAGAAGATAAGCGAGAACTTCTCCAAGGAGGATTTAGATTGCACTGCAAAAGATGAAACAGATGAAGATATCTTTATGAAATGCAGGATATTATTGACCATTTACCCAATGCCTGAAATCCAACAACAAAAGCTTACTATTCCAGAATTCGAGAAATAGAAGTCAAAGCAACTGACTCAGTAGAAATAAAGAAGTTCATACGAAAGGTTAACTATGAGTTTCTTGATTTCATTGCAACCACAAAAGTCATGGACAAAGATTGCGATATGGATAATAAGAACATCTCTGACATATACAAATCCTGTGGGAGTTTAAGACCTACGACAACTTTGTTTCGTTAGTTGCTGAATGTGTATGGCAGATAAGAATAAAGATAGAAGAGGTAAGATATGAATGAACAGATAAAACCCGCAATGAGTAGAGAGCAATTTAGATCTCGGACAAAGTTTCTCACATTTGTAGTGGAGATGGAAGGCTTTGAGGTATATTGTATTAATATATACCCCAAAGCCTTCCATCTCCACTTGAAAGTGTCCAAACTTTGGGTTAATACTTTCAATTAACCCAAAGTTTGGACACTTTCTAGAAGGAATTGGAGGGTAAGAGATATACATTCATATGGTATATTCTTACCCTCCAATTCCTTCTTAAAATGGGAGAAACTTTGTCCGAATGTTAAACTATTCGGACAAAGTTTCTCCCATTTTTTGAAGGAATTGGAGGCTATGAGATACTGATGCAATGTCAGTAACTCATGGCTTCCAATTCCTTCCTAAAACTCATAAAACTGGACATTACATGCATATAAAATTTGACATGTAAAGTCCACTTTTTGTGAGCGGGATTTGACTCCGTCAAATCCCCTTTTTCGTTTACGAGAAAGCCAAATTCTCTCAAAAAGTTAAGTAGGACCAATTTTTTATAAAAAAAATCCAATTTCATTATGAATGTTAATTAATTTATATAATTATTGAATAAAAAATTTTCTTTGAGATTATGAAAAGTTCTTTGAAAAGTTATTTTTTCTCATTTTTAAATATTGTATTAGCCTATTTATTTATAATCCAAATTAAATAACTTTAAATTCAACATTTAAAGAATAATTTTGAAGGAATTGAGTTACTTCCCCCGACGATAAAATTGAGAGGTTTACATTTTGACCGAACTTAGCATGCAACAGAATTACTACATACATAGTCGAACTGAACTTGATATTTTGAAATTTAAATTATTTATCAAAATTAAAATTTAACTTGAAATTTATAATTATTTAGTCATATTTTGCATAATTCTAAGTAGATTTTGTAAAAAATCAAGAAAGAAAAATTTTAACGTGCTTTATTTTTTCTTTTTTATAATAATACATATTATTATATAATTAACATAAAAAAAAAAAAAAAAAAAAAAAAAGGAGTGGGGCTTCCAGGGGCTGCGCCCCTTCTAGCCCCTAAAAAACCTAGAGGAGAACTAAAAAATTATATAGTAAGAAATTAAAGTTTTTATTCGATAAGAACGACATCGCTATCGTTTTCTTCTTCCTCCTCCTCTTCTTCATAGTCAGTATCTGATGGCTCTTTGTCAGCCACATGACCAGCAACAAATATTGAGACAAATTGTTTCTTTGGCTTTGTTAGCAGGAACTTTTGATGGTCGTAGAACACGAATTCTACATTTTGAAAATGTTGTGCTGAGTATTCTGTGAAATGGGAAATTGGAATTGGTTCTCCCATGCCAAAACAGCAATGGACGCGAACAAAACATCGTCTTCGACTCTTGCAGGTTTGTCAATTGCAACAGTAGTTATTATGTGGGGTTTTCCTTCACATCCTGCAAGAGATTGTACATGATAGATTGCTTTTTCTTCCCCCTCAGGAACTGAAAGTGTGAAATGGAATGAGAGTTCTCCATATTCATTTGCTTCTTCGTAATAGTTGTATGTTGTAGGATACACCAATTGAAATTTTCCTATTCTTGTTTCCCTCAGGTGTTGTCTATATTGCTTGGGAAAACATAAAATAAATTGCTCTATAGCTTGTGTTGCTATTAGATTGGTTGTAACTGGTAATTTTGAGGCGAAAAGGTCTACAAGAACACCGGGATTTTTTATGTCGTTTTCAATTGGTTTAACAGATTCTATGACTTTGTTAAACATTTCACTATAATCTGAGTTGTCTTCGACTCCCCAATTGTTAAGAAGTTTATACAACAATTTCAGTCTTTTCATGGCGTATTTTCTTTGAATGGATTCGGGTAGCGAGAGGTTACAGTCGTCGCTTTGTGTTTCGTTACTCGAATATTGTTCAAGAGAAATTAAATCTTGAAATTGTGCTCTTGTTAACATACTTGTAGAACTATGTGAAACTTGTTCTGGTGCTGGTTGTAAATCTGTTTCAGATGTTTCTGTTGTGTTTTGAGAGAAGAAGAACTCAAATTGTTGGACAATTTGTCTTGAATTGTAGAACTATGTGAAACTTGTTCTGGTGCTGTTTGGACAACTGTATCTGTTGTGTTTTGAGAAGAAGAACTCAAATTGTTGGACAATTTGTTTGCAATTGTATGAGGAAGTTGCTTTGGTATTATAGGAGGTCGTAAGGGTTTTGAGAATGGTGAGACATAAGTTGTAGGAACTTTAACTGCAGAGGTAGTCGACGAATTGTTTGCAATTGTATGAGGAAGTTGCTTTGGTATTATAGGAGGTCGTAAGGGTTTTGAGAATGGTGAGACATAAGTTGTAGGAACTTTAACTGCAGAGGTAGTCGACGAATTGTTTGCAATTGTATGAGGAAGTTGCTTTGGTATTATAGGAGGTCGTAAGGGTTTTGAGAATGGTGAGACATAAGTTGTAGGAACTTTAACTGCAGAGGTAGTCGACGAATTGTTTGCGACATTTTTTCTTCCTTCCATTATGAAAAATGAACTGTTTTTTTCGGACTACTCATAGAAAAGTTTAAAAAAACCGTTTTCGTCAACGGTACCCCCTATTTTTTTATTTTATTTAATAGTTACCGTTGGAAAACCGTTCCATCTCAAATATTGAATGAACTATAAACGTTTTTTGTTTTCTATATATACTTTTTTGTCCAACGGTAAAACTTTTTACACAACGGTTTTTGAGAGTCGTTGCCGTTGACTTTTTTGTAGAGCACTCAAAATAGTATAACTTTGTCCGGACAAGTAAGGGTCTATCGTCGCTACAGGAAAAGTTACCGGCGTTCCAAGGAAGTATACTTTGAGAAGCCTTTTTCCCCTTATAGAATGAGATAGGACGGTTATTTTACAAAACTGACAACACTTTGACCGAGTAGTTTTTTGTGCTGAACAAAAAGTGTCATATAAACATCTGTCAAAAACCGTTTTTTACTTCACTTAAAATGCCACGTAAGCTACGTAAGAATATACGTAAGAGGAAGGGAGCATTGAAACATCCAATAGTAAAACTGACACCACAACAACAGTTGCAACAACAAATGATGAATGACCCCACTATGTTGCAACAAATGTCAAGCAACCCTATGCTTTTAAACCGAGTTATAGGTGCACAGAGTGGAGGTTTAAGAGCGGCACTTTTAGCGAAAATGGCAGGCTATGGTGGAGCTGCAGACGGAACAGCTTATAACCCTCAAAGTCAAATGAATTTGAGTTCACTCAAAAATCAAATAACAGATGTCAAAAAGTCAAACATAGACATACAGAAACAAATAAGTGAAAACGAAAAGAAACTAGAATATGACAGACACACAAAGAAACTCAATGAGTTAAACGTAGAGAAAAAGAAGAAAGAAGAACAACTGAAAGAACTAAGTACAGAGGAATATGCGAAAAAAGTGTCAGAAAAAGCAGCAGAAGTAGCAAAAATGGAACAAGATGTTATAAATTTGAAAAACCATACTACTCAATATAAAGTACTGAAAGATGAAGAAATAAAACAAAAAGCCCTGAAGACATATATGGATAGCGATGAGTATAAAAAAGAAGTTGAAGCAAATGTAAAGGCAGAAAAACTTTTACAGTTGCAAAACCAAACCGTACAGTATGAAAACTTAGCACAAGAAAGTAAAAATAACGACGCAGCCATGCAAAAGGCAATGAAAAGCGCAGAATATATAAAAGCTAACAATGACTGGTTAGATGCCCAAGCCAACGCCAAAGCAGCCCAACTTATAGGGTCAATAAGGACAAAAATACAAGCGGATGAAGACAGTTCAAATGAAGCTTTAATGAATGCTGACTTTAAGAACGCCTTCGAAGCTCTTCATAGTAAGGTGAAACTAGTGAACGACTTCTCATCTGGAAAGAAACTGAAGTCTGAAGGTTTCGACAACGAGTTAAGAGAAGTAGCACAAAATATGACGAAAATAACAGATGCAGCAACGAGACAGGCAGTTCAAAGTGCCTATGACGCCGTTAGAGCAACTGTTGTGGAAAGTCAAGAAAAAGAGTTACAACAGACCAAAACAGACCTAGTAAATGCTTTCTTAAAAACGAAAAGTCAGGTAGGACATTATGCTGCAGATGGAACATATGTGCCAGCTGGTGGAACTTATATACCAGCTGGTGGAACTTATATACTAGCTAGTGGAACTTATATACCACCAAACCCTCCAAGAGAAGCACCTGCACCAGGACTACCTAAAACATTTACATCGTCACATGGACACAGACACAGGCATGCACCAAAACCAACACAACAACCAACAGTTCAAAACACTGCACCACAACCAACAGTTCAAAACACTGCACCACAACCAACAGTTCAAAAACTGCACCACAACCAACAGTTCAAAACACTGCACAACAACAACCACAAACAGAGCAAGGACATAAAAGAAGTAGAGAACAAGGAAACCAAGAATTCTTAAAAATGCTTAAGGAAGACTATGGTTACCCAGATACTCTTGACTTTAGTGACAGATATAAAGAAGCTATTAGAAAGTTCAAGGAAGGAAATACTGACCCGAACCTATTTAGCTTTATGGTTCAGCACCAAATGGGATATAATTTCAAACCTGGAAAATACAAGCTCGCTAAGGGATATGATTTAATAGCATATCATCCAAATGACATGACTGAATTTACTCCGAGATATTTGGTGTCAGAGATAAATGATAATTCAACTATCTTCATGAAACGCGTAAAAAATAGAGACGGAACGAAAGAAGAAAGGGTTATGAATGCGGATGGCTTAAATAGGGAACTTGTTAAAAACGGTCTCGGAATATATGAAATGCCAGCAGATGAGGTACAAGAAACTCCACAGGAAGAAGTTCAGATACAACCAGACATGGAAGAAATAGTTCAGCAACAACAGCTAGAAGAGCCTGAAGGAAACGAACAAGTCCCTCCTTTGGAAACTAACTTCACAGAACTAGATGAAGATTTGGAACAGCCGAAAAATCTTGACCCTCAACAAGAGTATGCGGAGAATATGGAATCTTTCCAAGAGTCTAAGAAAAATTCAGCTGACATAGTAGAAGAATATCGAAAAATGTTCGCCGACATACAAAAGACTCCAACATCAGATGAAAATATTCAGCATAGAATGGAAGTACTGAAAGAAAATGTACGCAAATACAACAATCCTTTTTACTTACGACCATATAACGTTCAATCTTTGGCTGAACTCGGTGAAAATAAAAGGTTAAATTTCAACAAAACATATAGAAATGAAACATTGTTTAAAGTTCATTCAGAACCTAACCAATATGGAAACAAACCTACTTTTGTTTCTGCAGACTATGGAACTACAATGAGATGGGGTCATAAAGCTAATCCGGATAGGTGGTTCATAAACTTACAACCACAATTCCAAGAAGTTGTAGACGCAATGGAAGTGAATGGTGAACCAGATATAGCTGGTATTTTCAGCGCGGCTTTAATGCCATTGAAAGATATGAAAGATGCAGATATTTTGAACCAGTATGAAATGAACATGGCTGATGGAAATATAACACCTGACGTTCTAGAACATTTATCTCAAAGAACTACACAGAACCATAAAGATGGTATATTTGGTGAAGAGTTTAGAAAGAAAGTTAGGGAGAGAGAAGGAAGAGAACCTATTGTACATGACCTTGCAAACGAAAGTTTGCAAAATGTCATAAAAACTTACTTTGCAGACAATGAACTGAGAAGGGATGAATATTTAAGAAAACTCAAATGGACAGTACCAAATGAAATGTTAGTATTGAAAAACATGTTCCTTGACAAAATAAAACCAACTACAGAAATAAATGACGCAAGCCTGAAACGTTGGGTAAAAGCTTTCCCATTCACAAAAGATATTATTGGTAACATGGAAAGAAAACCAGAATGGCTACAAAAACATATATTTGGAAACGAGCTTATTCCATATGGACAAGCTCTGTTTGAAGAGCTTGAACCGGAAACTCAGGAAAGAGTCATGCAAACAATACGCGAAGACTCAAATACAAACTATGACAAAATCTTTCTAGGATATAGGTTACCTGAGATGGGCGACCAGAGCCCAAAGGCAAAAAGGACACGTGAAATTTACAACATACTAGGTGAACATGAGGCAAAGATGCAACGACTTGAAGCAGAGGGCAAGTTACCAAAAGCGACACCAAAGAAGAAGAGTAGAACAAAGTGAAAGTAGTGAAGAAGTAACTTCATCTAGTGAAAGTAGTGGCAATGAAGGAAAAAGAAGAGTTAAAAACTCAGTCAGGAAGAAAGTAAAGCTTGGTACGAGTGGGTTCTATTATGATATATAAATCCAACTATTCTATATTTTTACCCATATGAAATGTACGCCGCTCAGAATATAACGCCAACAGTTTTGGATGCCATGAACGGAAATGTTTCCGAATGGTATAACGAATGCGACAATGCCATTAGAAGGTCAGAAATAGTTCCTGGAACTTACGAATATACAACTGCTGTTTCTTATGGAAACGTAGGTGAGTTTGGAGAAGGTTCTTCAACAACAGTAGATATTGCTTGCGACAGGTTTCATATTATTTCTATTGACAACTCATTCTTATACGTGGAACAAGACATTGAAATAAAACCTTCTGCCAAGTTGTCTGACAAGAAAGGTTGCAATGGAATTTTCTATGTCGGATACCAATATGCTCCAGAAGTTTTCATGGGATATAAGATATATTCTAACTCTGACTTAGTTCAAACAGTAACATGGGCAAACTATGAATGGTTCGCTTTGAGAAACTCAGTACAACCACAAGCTAGAGAACAAACAGACCAGTATGCAAATATTGAGAAAATAAGAAGACTTGACCCTAACGTTCCAGGAGTTTATGTTAACCTTTCTGGTTCAGATGGAAATGCTGCCACTAAAGTAAAACTGAAACTTAGAGTTCCTTTGTCATCTTTCCTCATCTTCAGGTTTTTAAGATACTTGCCAAACTGGGCAGGAAAAATTTCTATTGAACTTACTCCAAGCAAAAATAACTTAGTCATTGCACCAACACAAGACCCATTCACTATTACAGACGTAAAGGGAACAAATCAAACGTCATTCGCCGAATTTTGCAAAGACAAAGTTGACTTAGACTTTGGTTTCTCAAACCTCAACAATGAAGTAAACTATTATTTCAATGCTGCTGGAACTGCTTGGGACCCAGTTAAGTTCACATGCGAAAAATTTGAATGCAAGAGAATAGAAAGCAGACTTGCAGTCTATATGTTGGACCCAGATATTTCAAATGCTTTAGCTGCCAAATATATTGCAGTTCCACTTATGTTCCCTATACACCAAATATCTGTCAAAGACTTTGCAGGTGAAGTTGGAAACCAAAATCCAGGAGCCGCAGGTGCAAGAACAGATATTGCTTTAACAACTGCAATGAAACATGCAGATACTATGTTTGTACTGTTCAGACGAACTATAAATGACTATTCTTGTTTCTACAACCCCGGTATTAAATATCATATAAACATAGATGGCAAATATTATCCAAGAGAAGAATATTCTACAGTTGAGGATATGAGGTCATACAACTTGACATTAGATGCTATGAACTTTAACAACAACTTCACAACAACCATTAACCCTGAAATGCAAAGTTCTATTATGCCATATGTGAAAGTATGGACTCATACAGGAGGTCAAAAAACTCAATATACAAATGGAGACCGTTCAAACTTTTGGCTTGGCATTCCATTTGCTGACTCAGAAGACTTTATGGGTGGTATTTCAACTGTTGGTACTGTACAAATACAATATACTGGTGACAGAGACGGTCCAGATGAATTGAAAGCAAAGAAGTTTACAAAACCAATAGCACTTTTCACGGAAGATGCTCTTTTGAAGATTCGTTCGATGAAACCTGCTGGGGCTCCTCAGATTGGCATAACGACAGCTTCCATCGAGCAGATTTTGGCAGCAGGTCAGTAAGTTGTTCTTGAACTGACTTCTCTCCGTCAAATATTGACAGTACGCCAGTTTTGACATAATATTGTAAGATAAACTTACCTTTAGAAATATCTGTAAGTTTTGTTGTTATATTTTTGTCAACGTCAAGAACTTTCACCATTTCAGTTATACCAACTTTCTTTGCTTTATGAAAATATTTTGGTTCAGCAAATATTGCTATTCTATAAAATTTTCCATTGTTTGTATAAAGAACTATTCTGTCAATGTATTTGTATTGTTTGTGTGTGTAAACTTTGTTCTGCTTCAATTCGAAGAGATACTCGAATACGTCCATCTTTTTATTCTAAGTAAAATGTCATTTCCGAAAAATAGAAGCGTAAGTGTTTCAAAAGGTTTAATGGCGGTGGCAGATGTGAAGTTAAATTCACCAACTCAAACAAACAGTCAAAGTGTTGTTGTCAATGTCAAAGACAGAGATGTTGAAGTGGGGAAACCATACGAAGACGAAGATGGTATAGCAATTGTTCCTGTAAAAGAACAACCAACATATCCTGAAGTTAGCAGAGACTTAAGTTCTGTTGCAGATATTCGAAACGACTACCAACAACTTAAAGACAAACTTCAAACTCAGGAGAAGATTTGTCAAGCTTTAAGTATAATGTTAAACTTGGTCGAACACAACCCTGTAAAAGTGAACTCATATGTCATTGCACCTCATGAAGTTTTGAAAGAACTATTGAAACTTTTGACAGAGGCAGACGATATAAACATCAAAGAAATAGAACCCGACATTAGTTGCTGTGGTGTTTCATATAATGTCATTGACAAGATATACGTTATGAAAGGAGGTGAAACGTTGAACTTAAAGTATAGTTTCCCAGACGTCATAAAAATATTTGACGACCACAACATTTCATTAAAATTTATTTGCTAAGTAAAAATGTCAAAACTTCTTGAAAGATGTTTGAAGAAAAATAATATAGACTTTATTTCATGTAAAGGACTTTACACACTTTTGAACGATATGAAAGACCCTGTTTTGTTTGTTCGTGTAGACAAAGGAAAGTTCTATGTCTTTACAAAATATTTGAACTTCTTAGACAGAGAACTTCAAGAAACGCCATGTGAAAGTTTAGATGAAGTTCTTCTCCACTTTCAGAAAAACTTTTAAATATATATAAATGGCAGAAGATATAATGGTTTATACTATTACGACTAAAAACCCTGAGTCATATAATTCTATAACAACAAACTTACAAAGTCCTCAAGGACGATATTGTAAACTAACCTTAAACACAATGACGACTAAAGCCTGTTTTGCTCTTTTGACACCAGAAGACTTTATTGTTGTGAATGGTAAAAAATACTCCTTTGAAGATACTTACTCAGATATACCACCAACAGGTTTTGTTGACTTATTTAATACTTTAAGTACGGGTGTAACATGTGCTGCAACTAGAGCAGGTTTCGTTATGTTTGGATGTCCGACTGAGTTTACTATAAACATATGAGCTATAATACAAAACTTATTTCTGGTTTTTACTACCAACAGTTTCCTATAACAGGAAAAGGTGTCATACAAGGAATGTCTATTCCATTGACTTTAAGTACACCTATTTTATATATTGTTTCAAACTTAGGTTCAAAGTGTTATTCGAATGTCGACAGAAACTATTATGACCAAAAGATACTTATGCGTATAAACAATACTTTCTCTGCTGGTTTGCCTATTGTTCATTCGAATGCAGAATTTTCAACCTTAGTGAACTCAAACACTTTGGCAAGTATAACGTTGACATTAGTTGACGCAAACTTTGTTCCTGTAAAACTTTTATGTCCTATGTATTTGTCAATGACGGCAGAAAGTTTCGAATTGGAAGATGCAACTGGTGAAAGTATTGTATTACAAGAACAACTTCAACAACAAATAGCTCAAGAACAACAAATGCAACAACAAAGTCAAGAATAAAAAAAATATTTTTTTTATTTTTATAAAAATGTACAGAATAGATGTTTCAGATTTTTATGACTTCCAAGCATTCAGAAATATGTGTCCATTTAGAGACTATAACAAATCAGTCGAGAATTTGAAACGTTTAGTCATTTATGTCGACTCTGCCCCAGAATGTTATGTTATGAAAGAATGGGATGTTGTCTTTAACAAACCAAGAGCAACAATAGTTTCAGAACAAGAATGTAGACAGAAACTTAAGAAAATAAAAGTCGTACAAGTTGGCATGAAGATGTTAGATGCTTGGGATATCTTATTGTCAAAGTTAGAAGATTTTTCAGTTCGTGGTATAAAGTTCTATACACCTTCTCCAAACTTCTATTCTATCTTCACTGGATATAAATATGAACAAGTAGAATGGAAAGAAAATATTATAGAAGCTTGGTTAGACCATGTCAAAGAAATTATATGCAATGGAAACGAAAAGGTTTATGAGTATATCTTATGTTGGTTTGCAAACATCTTACAACATCCAAGTGCTAAAAATGAAACTGCTCTCATTATAATTGGAAAACAAGGAACTGGTAAGAACACATTCTTTACAGATATCTTATGCAAACTGTTAGAGGGCTATTCGAACCCGAATATGACAAACATAGAAAACATCTGCGGTAAATTTAACTCCTCAATAGAGAATATGAAACTTATAGTTTGCAATGAACTTCAAAGTATAGATACAACAAAAGTTTTGAACTCAGATGCTTTGAAGAGTCTTATAACAGACAAAGTTGGAGTTGTTGAAAGAAAGTATAAAGACCAAAGAGTTTGTGAAAATGTTGCAAACTTCATTATGGTTTCAAACAATGTTGTTCCGATGAAGTTAGAAAGTTCTGACAGAAGATATGTAGTTGTCAGAACGTCAGAAGCTCATATGCAAGATACAGAATATTTTGACGACTTAGCAGAAACTTTGACATCTGACTTTTACAACCACTTGTTCTCATACTTTATGACATTAGATATTTCAAAGTTCAATCCAAGACAAATTCCACATACCGAAGAGAGACAAACATTGTTAGAAGCAAACAAGAGTGTATATGAACTGTTCATAGATGAAACTGACTTTGAGTGTTTAGATGAAAGGTCATTGTACGATTCGTATAAACAATATTGTCAAGAATATGGTTATATGCCAGCGTCTAAACGAACATTCTTGGCAAATGTCAAAAGTCTTTTAGACGTACAGAATGGTGTATATACAAAGAAAATTTTTTATGAGTAAATTTAAAAAAAATATTTTTTTATCCGATAGAAAAGATGACGAAATATATTTCAGTAAACAAGTACATGTCAGGACTTAAAGAAGAACTAGACCCATTCACATATTTGAATGTTTACTTCTACCATTTTGAAAAGTCTTCATTCAGCAAAGTTTGGAACATCGAACCAGTTAAGTTTGCTATTGTGACTAAAAATGGTGCGAAATTTGAAGACTTAGACATAGAAGGTTTGTTAGCAGTCAAAGAAAATTTTGACAGAAGGTTCTCAAACCTTAAAGAAGGCAAAGCATACAAACTTGTTATACCTTATGAACCAAAGAAGACAGACGACTATGAATATTATGAGTCTAAGATAGTTGAAGTTCAAGGTAAATTGGGTAAAAAGATTTTAGAGTCTAAGCCAGTGTTTGCTCCTAAAGAGGAAGAGAACATTGACATTGACCCAGAAATGTTCTAAAAATAAAATTTTATTTTTACATGTCAAATTTCTTTTTCTCTGGAACTGGTTCAGGTTCTTTCTTCTCTTCTACTTTCTTCTCTTCTACTTTCTTCTCTTTCTTTTCTCTCTTCTTCTTTTCTGGTGGAGTTATGTCAAATTTCTCCGAACCATATTTATGTAAAAGTTCTTTGTCCTTTAATAGCTTATCTATTCTGTTTTCTGTTTCATCTTCAAGAACAGCGCATGTGTCTTCTTTGCATTCTAAGAACTTTTGTTGGACTTCATCTTTCCAATCGGCGTCATCTCTGTCAACAAGTCTGTCATTGACAAATTTTAAGACTGCTCTTTGTAATGTTTTATGGTTCTTGTCATATTCCCAGAAACAGAACTTTAGAACAAATTCACCTTTCTTGTTTACACTATGTAAGATTTTATGGTCGACAGATGTTTTGCTGTCGAAAAGCTTGTCTCGAATATAGATAGCGAAATCGCTAGACATTTTCTAAAAGATAAAAATTTTAATTTTTCTAAAAATATGTTAGAAAAAAAGTTTGCTGACATTGACAAAAAATTTGAGAATGTTTTAAACAAGAACAAGAGGAAGTTAGAAAATGCTCAGATAAAGCCTATACATGAAAAGTTCTTATTTGCTCAGAATGGTATAACAGGTCTAATTGCACCACCTGGGTCGGGTAAGACTTTCACTTATCTTAAAATGGCTGCACAACAACAAGAACTAGATGAGAAGAACCCATTCTATGAGTTAGTTGTTATTTGTAGTACTTCTGGTCAATTTGACCAAACCGTCAATTCGTTCAAAGATATTATAAAGAAGTCTAAGTTAGTATGTATAAAGGATACTGAGTTGTTAGATTGGATAAAGAAGTACCAAAGAAGAGTTTTGAAGTACAATGCTATAAATGAGTATATAAATTCGAAGTTTAAAGACCCAAATGAGGAAATGCAGAGAATATTAGAGAAGAAACACTTCAGAAACAAACAGAAAGAGATAGAATACATTTCGAAGAAATTGCAATCTTACGATTGGAAGACATACCCTCATAGGTGTCTTCTTATCTTAGATGACTTTGCTTCTCATCCTTTGCTTAAGAATAGAGAACAAGATATGTGTCGAATTCTTAAGAAGCTCAGACACTTTAACATCTCAGTTGTCATTTGTGTACAGACAGCAAAGAGTTTAAGTAAGGATGTTAAAAGAATACTTACTGACATTATACTTTTCCCCGGATTGTCCGAAGACGATTTCATGGAACTTATGAAAGAGTCCATGGCAGGTAAGTTTGACAGACATGAACTATGGGAGAAGTACAAAGTCATACAAGACCCTCATACTTCTTTCAGAATTCATATCTACGCAAACAAAGTTCAAATTGTAAAAAGTCAAGCGTAAAAATAAAGAGTTCATTTACTCTGCTTGTTTGAAGTTGTCAAAATACTCTGTTATTTTTTCTTTCAGTAGCGGTAAGTCTTCTTTGAAGGTAAGTATTGTACAACCTTTCATATCATAGTGTGTTTGAGGTAACGTATCTTGAACTATTTGTTTCACATCTTCATTCGGTGTCATTGAAATCGGTAAGTTTTCGCGATAGAACCAATTTCTGTCAGATTTGTAAATCTTAGCAAGGTCGTAAAAGCTTTTGTTGTTTCTTCTGACTAAATGCAACATAACCATATCTTTATCTTCTTCATTTTCCATCTCTTCAGTATAAATCATATACTTATAGTTCTTTTCCTTTCCTTTTGGTACCGAACGTGGTATTCTTTTCTGAATGTTTTTGTCTTTTGCTTCAATGACTTCATCTTTTGCTTGAAGTTTCTTTTCCATCTCTTCACGTTCTTGTCTATGAATTTCGTCAAGAAGTCTGTAAACATGCCATGCATAACGAGGCGAAGCCCACATTGCAACAGCATTTACAAGAAGTCTATGTACATAATATCCTCTTAAATTTATTGGCAAATTTTTACGATTTTCATGTGTTTTATGCATGGCCGGAAAAAGTCGGTCTAGAGAAATTTCACTCAAAAGTTCTTGTGTGCTTTGGTTTTTGAACCAGTCGTCTGCGTGTTTAGTGTCTGGAGCAAAACATGCTGTCAAAATACTTTGCATTTGGTACATATCGTCTTTGACTGAACGAATGAGACGTAACTGTTTGTTATACTGTATGTACTCGTATTCTTCATTTATAGCTTCATGAACGATAGCAGTTGTTGTGTTCTCTGATGTTGACATATCTGTCCTTACATACAAAATAAAAAAAAATATATAAAAATAAAACTAACTTTATTTTTTATTTCGGGAAAATTCATGACAAATTCAAGAGGTGAGAAAAGAGGTGAAAAAACAGGTGAGATCTCACCACTTCACCTAAACATTATTTTTGCTGAAAAAGTGTCATTTTTTCATGTCCGAAGACTCGAAGGTGCAACACTTCCAAAATACCGACGAACTCAGAAGAGCAGCATGGCAGTATCTTCTTGACAACTTCTTTGAGTTCTCCAGGTACACCTTGGAAAATGCTGAAGAACTCCGACACAGAGAATTTGGAGAAATTGCACTCCAATACTACCTTGACAAACAAAGGGTAAACAAAGGGTAAAATAAGACTAAAAACTTAACGTTTAAAAAGTGACATTTTTATGAGCTCCGAGTCACCGAGAAAACTTGGTCAGATGTTAGCAGCTTACTTCCCCGAGGAGGATGGAAGCGTTACATACATCAGGTTCAAAAACAACGAACCTGGAATTGCGTACAAAATTCGCAATTACATGACCATGGAAGAGTACGAAAGGTTCCTACAAGAGAAACCAGCTCTAAACAACTCAGAAAAGAAAGAATAAAAAGTTTAACTCGTAATTGTTTATTTTTTTTACTTGTATGGGCAAGCTGCAAGAATGAAGTCGACTATCTCAGTCTTTGTCTTGACCAGTTGGACGGCTCTTGCGAGTACGTCTGTTTTGCGGTCTCCAGCTGGTGTCTGACCTTCGTAATTGCGCATGTTCTTGAGAGCTCCAACTGTAAATGGTTGTAGGATGAAGAGTCTCTCAGACTGCTTGAGGTAGTCTTCACGGTCACGAACCGAATCTGTGGTACGAGTCGAATCGGTCGATTTGAGGGAAGAGAGTGAGAGCCTGTCTTCTTCCATTGGGGTAGTAGCATACTCTTTGCGTAAGCGGTTCAGACCTTCCTCGAACTCTTGGTCTCTCTTGGATTGAGATTGGAATTGTGGGGCAGGGTTTTGCAGAAACATCCAAGGGTTGGGGAAGTAAGGCATAGGCTGAGGAGGAGGGTAGTTCGGGAAGCCTTGTGGTAGGTAGTAACCTTGAGGTGGAAATTGGTAGTAATTTGGTGGAGGACTTGCTGGAACTGAGGTTGCTGAGGAGACTGTTGTGGTTCTTTAGGTTCCTCTGGTTTGGGAATGGACTCGGTTGGTGGGACGTGGGACATCTGTTTGTGGCTTAACCGTCGGAAGGAAAAACCTTTCCTGTCGGAAGGAAAAACCTTTCCTGTTGGAAGGAAAAACTTTTCCTGTCGGAAGGAAAAACTTTTCCTGTCGGAAGGAAAAACTTTTCCTGTCGGAAGGAAAAACTTTTCCTGAAGTTCGACCAAAAAGTTCTCAATTTTCGAAAATTTGAATGGTTTACGGACGGACAACTGGAAAAACTTTTCCTGTCGGAAGGAAAAATTTTTCCTGTCGGAAGGAAAATTTTTTCCAGTTGTCGGGAAAATATTTTCCTGTCGGATGGAAGGACTCGGAATGCCAGAAGGATTTGACGAGGCAGTTTACCTAATTGAAATTAACGACTGCATAAAAGACTACTTGCGCAAGGTCATGAAGCCCAAGGTCAAGTTCACCAGTATTTCTGGAAGGTCTACACTTCAGCTCGAGACTTCGACTGGAATTCCAATTCAAATACCAGACGGGACAGCCTACGACGACATAAAGGACGCCAAAAGAGAAGCTCTTGTTAAGTTCCTAAACAAACGTCCTTGGATAAAAATACCAAACAAGGAGAACCCCCTACCCCATATGAAATTGGCAATTCAGTCTCTCCTTCGCTTCTCGGGTCAACCATTCTACATAACCTGTGAAGGCGACATCCAACCAGTTCAGTCAACCTTAACGTTTTGAGTAAAAACATTTTTTTTTCATTTTTTGAATGAAGCAAGTTAAATTCGTCCCACACCAAACTCAATGGACCGATGAAGAGTTTCAAGCTATGGTTGAAGGTGTTGAGAACGACATAGACGGCGAACTTGAAGGAGCTCAAACCACAATTGCAACCAAAATTGCACAAGTCAAGGAACAGATAGCTCCACTTAAAGCTACCAAAGCTACTCTTGACCTCATGGATAGTTACCGTTTAGATGTCAAGAGTGGAATAAGACAATTAAAATTAAAACTTCTAAACTACGAAGCTATACTCCAAAAGTTAGCAGAAATGAGAAGACTTTACCAGAGCTACTTACATGTAAGGGACTTACCTTCAAGCAGTCCGACCAAAGATGAATTTGTTGACATTGTCCCAATTTTGTCCGAAAGTCAGCTCAGATGTTTCGAACTGCTCCCAACATATCCGGAATATGAACGTTTGCCTGAACTCTTCCGCAATCTCAAAAAACGTTTTTTGGTTCTCATGTTCCAAACTTTTATCGGAAGAGACAACAAACGTTCAGAAGAAGAACAAGATATTATTTTAAACTTGTTGTATGACATAACTGTCATAACAAGCTTTTTGAAGTAAAACCGCCATTCTCAAACCACTTCATTTTTCGATGTCCGAACAAGCACCGAAGCCAAACTCAATGGCAGATGTCCTTTCAAGGTTGCCAGACAAGCGCCCAGTTCAAATTCAAATTGCCCAATTGAAAGCTCATCTGACAAACACCATTAAGACTCTCCAAAGTAGTCTTATGACAGAGATGACCAATCTCAAAGCCGATGTCCTCATGAACCAAGCTTCCAATGAGAAATGCCTGAACGATTTCACGGAAACCTTGCGCAATTACGAGAGAGAGAACCGAGACCTTGCCAGACTCATCTACCGTTTCTTCGAAGAGATAGACGCCATCTGGAAGGTACTCGGAAAGGACAGAACATGCAACACCGTACTTCGTGAACACAGAATTGCCGAAGGTATTATCAAAGAAGAGGAAGAAGAGGAAGAAGAGGAAGAAGAAGAAGAGAAACACGAAGAAAAGGAAGTTTGGGCAACCCTTGTTGCCGATGACGCTTACGAAATTTCCCAACCCTACCCATACCAAATCCGCAACAAGGAGACAGGCAAGGTTCTTACCCCAGTCCTCAACAACTTGGGACACTTGAACCTTAACCTTCGGAATTACGGTTCAATTTCCATGGGCAAGCTTGTCGCAATTCAATGGGTTCCAAATCCAGACAAGAAGACGAGGGTCAGACACATTGACGGTGACAAGCTCAACAACCGTAAGGAGAACCTCGAGTGGTTCTAAGAGTAAAAAAATTTTATTTTAGGGGGAAACCCCAAGTAAATTTAGGTGTTTATTTGGATAAGTATGTTAAATTAAGGGTAATTTGCAAAATTAGTTCCCGACCTTTGAATTGGGCTCTTTCGTTATCCCAGTTGCGTAGGAGGTCGTCCCAGAGGAGTTGGTAGAATTGCCAATCCAAGGACGATTTGTCCTCCCAGGCATTGAGGATGTACTGCTCGTAGAGTTTCATGACCTCTGCCTTGCACCAGACACCCTCTCCCTTGGAACGTAAGGCTTCTTCGAAGTGCTCGAATGCGATTGGCTGCGTGACCATCCGAAATGACACTTTTTGTCCGTTTGGTCAATGTTCGTGTCTCGTGCCATAGTCGACGAAAATACAGACAAACAGGTTGTATATGAGTTTGAGACCAAGAATGGTGTAACTCGACTTGTCCGATTCAAAGACTCCGAGGGCGACCATGAAATTAAACGGAAATTAGCTAGGAAGGAATATAAAAATTTTTTATTTCATGCAATGTTTTATTTCTGTGCCGTCTTCAAGTATGCCCCAGTACTTACGCTTGGAGAGGACATGAACTTCGGTGAAAATTTTGTCCAATTTGAATTGACCATCTTTTCACCGACCATTCCCATTTCAATGAGTTTGTTGTATCCTTCTTCGTTCGTCATGAGTGCGTCAATGTTCTCATAGTAAACCTTCACTTTGGATTTGACTTCGGAGAAGAATTTGTTGTAGTTGTCAAGGACTGCCTTTGCGAACTGAGGGTAAGACCAATGTTCGACAATAGGTTTTTAATGTGGTTACTAAGCCACTTTGACCTTGAGTGAATTCGTACTTCAAAACAAAAGGGAAAAAACCTTTCAACAAAGTTGTCGACCTTCTCATAATGTTTACTCTTCATCTCTTGAGGTTTCTTAATGGAATATCCCCATGTCGAATTCATAAGCAATTTGAGTGTCATTGCAAGTTTGGGTTTGAAGCTTTCCTAATATCATACAGTTGTTGTATGACTTTTCCAACTGTATAGTTCCTTCCGGGAACTCACCATCTTCGTTTGGAATTCCAGTCGGAATATATTGGACAAACCTCATGTATGCAGCGTTAAGGTCGACATAGTATATCTTTTCATCTGAGTCGAACTTGTCGCAACCAATTGGTCCAGTTTGTGGAAATTCAAGTGAGTCTCTTATCTTCTGAGAAACTTCTCCTGTTATCTCATAAACATCGTCGAAGCAACCTGTTTCATATAAAACCTTCTGACCTAACTCAGATGCTCTCCAATACAATTTGACGTCAATTGGATGTCTCAATGGAAGTTTGTTTATAGCATCTTGAAGTTCTTGCAACCTCATTGGGAGTTCTTCTGGTTCAGGTTGGTATCCGAACAATCCAACTCCTTGTGGAATTGTGTACTTCTTTTGTACTAGAACTTTGTCTGGAACAACTTTTGGTCTTGCTAACAATGAAAAGTTTGTTTCGTCTTTTGGTACAAAAGTTTCTGTCAGCTTGTCATCTGGAATTGGTTCCAACAAACCTTTCTCGAAAAGAATGTTTACAGCTCTGACAATGTTGCACTTGCCTTTTCCGAACAATGGGTTTGTAAGACTTTCGTTCAACATGAAGTGGTTGTGGACAATTGCAATCTTCAACCATGGTAAATTGAACTCAACAACATAGTCGTCATGTGAAGAACCTTTAGCTGTAGGTATGTTGACTCGGATATTGACATTTGCCAACGGTGCAATTTTTGCCAATTGACCTCTGAGAATGTACCTTGTCTTCACACATGACTCAAGATACTTCATCTTCTCATCTGTAACAAGACCAGAGTTCCTGAGACATGTAAGAATGCAAGGTTCATTGACAATTGTTTCAATTGAATTGTAAATTCCATACCTTGTCAAGTCAATGTCAGACTTATTTATGAACGGAAAGTATCCAGCATGTTGTCTGACTGCTTGAGGGTTAGGTTGGTACCATTCGAACTTGACACTTGCAATTCCTTCAATTGCATTCAAAATGTCTGAGTCGGAGTCAACCATTTGTTCTCTCTTTGTAGTCTTGAAAGCGTCAAGAAGTTTTGCAGCTGTTTGTTCATTGCCATTTGCATAGTAAATGTGACCATCCAAATCTGTTATGGTCAATCTGAGATTGTATCCTTTCTTATTTCCGTCTTGAATTGCAGCAAGTACTCCCATGAAGCCTTCTTTGTTCTTTCCTTCGTCAAAGTTTACTGTAAAGGTTCGACCAGATGTAATTTGACTTCTAACTTCACGGTACTTCTCATATGCATATCTTGTTCTTTCCATGGGAGCATGACCATCCTCTGCACTACCTTTTTTCCTTCTCAAAGGATGCAATTGTTCGTCATGTTTCCAGTAGAATCTGGCAAAGCCGTCGTGTCCTTCAACTTGAGGTTCACTAACATCGAAAGGCATGTTCATAAGACGTTCTTCTTCTAACCTCTCTAGTCTGTTTGGATAATTTGCACGTGCTGTTTCCAAATCCATTTCGTAGCGAAGACCAGCCAGTTTGTCATAGACTTTTATGGGTCTTCCCTTCCTATATTTAAAATTCTTCGAAACTCTCCAACCATATCTTTGCAACTCTGCTTTTATTCTAGCAGATTTTCTATCCATTCTATATGGGGGCATTTTTATAAAAATAAAAAAATGTTTTTTTCTTTACTTTACATAACCGCCTGCTGCCATAAGTCTTTGACGCCAACCCATACCAGCTAATGAAGGTTGACTTGGTTTAGTTTCCAAACTAAACTTTGGTTTTGGTTTATCTTCAGTTTTTGGTTTTTCTTCTTCTATCGGTTTTTCGTCACTTTTCGGTTCCTCTGACTTTACCTCACCTGCAGGAACAGTTGTGTCGTTAACATCTTCATAAATATCATATGCCATTTGTTTTTGTTTTCCTTTCAACTTTTTGTGTTTGTTGTAAAGTTTAGAATATTTTGACTCTAAGTCAATGAGATGTTCTATAATGAACTGTTGGTCAGTGAAGTAAACTTTCCATCTGTTGTCTCGAAAGCTCCTTCAGACTTCAATATTTTATTTGTGAGAGTCTGTTTCTTTTTTGAGATACTAGCCGTTCCATTTCTATGAAAAGTGACTTTATAGTTAGGGTTTGTATTTCCAGACCTGGCACTTTCTATTATTGAATTTTTCTCTTCATCTGTAAGTTCTTTGACAGGTTTTGACAATGGTTCTGAACTTTTTGTTTGTGGTGTCAAATCTACCGTTTCAACTTCTTCGGTCATTTCATCTCAGTAAAAAATTTTAGTTTGGTTTGTTTTCAACTGGTTGTTTAGGTTTTTTAAGTCGTCTAAAACTTCCTGAGGTATAGGAAGAACTTGACAAACACGTTGTGTAACTGCTGGAAGTCGACAAATCCATCTTGAACCCATTTGTCTCAATGCTGTATTGTTCATTTCATCTCAGTAAAAAACTTTACATTCCCCACGTTTGAGGTGGTTGAGGTTGGTTATTGTTTACCCACTGTTGTGCATGGTTATATCCTCTGTTAAAGAATCTTTCACCTTGGTCCATATAGTGTCCTGCTTGGTTATAGTAGTCATTTGCTTTGTTATAATAGTTTCCTGCTTGTCTTCCTACATTGTCCATCCATCCTTGAACTTTTCCTCTTGTTTCAGGATTTGGAAAAGATTTGTTGCATCTCGTGCTACATCCCAACCTTTCTGTACAGTTTGTATAATAGGTTGTGCTTTCTCTTTAAGTATACCTAATGTACTCAAAATCTTCCTTCCAACTCCAAATACACCTCTGGCTATTGTTCCACTGCGGGTAAAAATCTAGATGCAACTCCTGCTAATGCGCCAAATAAACCCATTTCTTATAGGATAAAAAATGACGAATCCAAACAAGGACCCCTATGTTTCTAAAGCGACAAAGAAAGCACTCATGATAAAAATCTTTAGTTCAACACCAAATGCTTGGTTTATGGATATCTTGGAAAACATTCCGAGAGTTAGAACAGATGGACCACCATACTGGCTAATATTTGTCGGTCAAAACACAAGATACTGTGAAGCCATACCATTATGGTCCAAAAATATTTTAGATGTGAAAACTGCTTTGACAATATTCGTTGACAAATACCATCCAACAAAACTGACATCTGACTGTGAAAGTTCTTTCAAATCAGATGATGTAAAAAACTATCTGCGTTCAAAAAATGTAAACCAATATTTCATTGTCGACCAAAACCATTCTGCTCTTGGTGTCATTGACGGTTGTATAAAAATGTTAAGAGACTTAAACCAACCACAAGGTGGTGAAGCAAATGAAATGTCATATGACGACAAGTATAGACACTTCTCCATGGCAAAGATGAGACAAGTTTTAAATATTTACAATAGCCGTAAACAAAAAGGTTTGGGAAACCACTCCCCCGAAGAAATGAAAAACAACCCTGACTTAGAGAAAGACTATATATTTAATAATTTAGTCAAAAGAGACAAACAAGAAAGAATGCCGGGCTTCAAACTTCAGAAAGGTGACAAAGTAAAAATAGAAATACCTAAACGCGACCCATATGAAAATACTATTGACTATGACAACAATGGGAACCCGACAGGTACTCACATTCGTGTTCGTAAAAATAGAAGAAAGTATACAAGAGAATATTATGAAGTTTTAGGCAAACATGGCAAAATGTACACACTGCAAGCAGAAGATAAAACGACTATTGTCAGACCTCGTTTCAAACTTGTCAAAGTTCAAGGTGGTATACTTTCAAAAACAGTTCCTAACAAATATAAGACAACTCCTGACGAATATGCTAAAGAAGTTGAAAATGACGACTAAGCATTTCTATACCATGCGTAAACTGTCATGTAAGGTGGCATGTAGTCTTTACTTTGTCCCGTTGTTTGCGTATATCCCGAAACGCGATGTGTATGGTTTCCTCCTCCCTCAGTGTTACTCCAGAAACAATTTATAGCAAACTTAACGTTGTCTTTAACATCATACCCTTTACCTTTTGTCATTGCTGCCCAATCCCAATATCTATGCTTATGCCAACCTGCTTGAGATGTACTTAAATCTATGTAGTGACTGTGTGCAGGTAGATTTTCACCCGAAATCGTTTTACTTCCACCTGTTTCCTTTGAAGAGTTTGCACAATACAAAAACCTGTCGACTATTTGAGTCCAAGTTCCAAAACCCAGAACTGTTTCTGGTCTGGTAGAGTTCATTGACGTATAAATAGAGCCTATAGGATATAATGTTTGAAGCATTTCTGTCTTTAATGTTTGAAGCTCTGTTTTGTCTGCTTTCTTGTCATATAAATCTTGAGCAGTGAATTTAATATTATGTTCATCCTTCATGACATAAACATCTTTACATCTAATGTTTCTCATCGTCGTTATGTCGTCATCCGATGTTAAACCTTGTGGAAAGTTAGGAGGTTTACAATATATTGCATCCCCACCAGTTTCTTCAACCGTTCCTTCAATACTTTCTATAGCAACAGTTGTAAAACTTGTATGTGTATGGTTCTTGTCTGCTTTCTTTTCAAGGCTAACGTTTAAGTCTGTTATTTCAGAAGATGTATGTGTATGTCCAACGGCACTTTTCCTGTTTAAGGTTTCTTGTAAGTTTGTAATATTTGCAATGGTATGTGTATGAGTCCTTTTAGAATATTCGTTTTCAGCTCTCGTCACTTCACTTGACATTTTATTGTCAACATATGTTTTGTCTGCTAGTTCAGGATGAGTATGTTCTTTTGTTGCATAAGCATTGTTAGCTCTTTCTTCTTCTTTTGCTATTGCATCGTCTACATATTCTTTGTCAGCTTTGTTGTCAACATCTGCTTTCAAAAGAAGTTCATTTATAGGTTTCTCGTTTAAAGTTCCTTTTGTTGGATTTATACAGACAGTATTGTTCTTCTTGTCTTGAAATAGAAACTCATCTGTCATTGGGTTTAATGTCAGTTTTAAGTTTCCTTCTTTCAATGACTCAGATATCTTAGAATAGTTTGAAAAGTTTGTTGTGTTCTTATTTAGAGCTTGCATAATGAGTTGTCGGTTGTGTTGTATTTCTCTTATGGAAGCAATATCTTTCGACATTTTTATTCTAGATAAAATATGCTTTCAATAGAAAAAGAAAATTCAAGAGTTGCTACAACTAAACCATTAGATGAACTTTTTACTAATGTCGGTCAAAAGTTTGAGACAGAGACCGTAAAGCATGAAGGCTATCGTTTTGACTACCCATTAAGATGGCTAAGAGACCCATCTGTCACAAAAGCTATTGGCTTTCGTAGAATGAAGTTCATTTCAGAAGCCATACATGGTTTCCCATTTACGGTCGGTTTTGAAGTTCGATACTATAACAAAGAAAAACGTATGTATGAGAAATTTGAACAGGGAAAACTTTTACAAGTTAGTTTGCTTGTAAACTTAGAAACAACTCTTCAAGCTTTTCAAGAAAAAATAAACGACATCTATATCGAATATGCAAACCAGTATAACATTGACGAGGGAGAGTACCATCTCGATATTATTTATGACAGGAAAAATGCAACTGTTAAAATCAATAAAATAGAAGACCTTGGAGAAAACGTTTATATTTCTACAAAATATAACAACTTGGCATGGTATAGATTTATGAGGATGTTAAATCAGCCTGCAGCATATCCAGTACACCCAGACTATTATGAAGTCGAAAACCCTAATGGAACATATGAAAATATTTTCGACCAAGATGCTATTATTGTTCATGCTTCATTTTCTGGCGCTCAAAACTCTTTCTTATGCTTGGCAAATGACTTTTACGAAAAACCTACAAAGTTATACGAACCACCAAGTGGAAGTATTTCAGACTTTCAAGTATGGTTTACTACAGATGGAAGAAAAAGAATAATTCCATTATACCATGCGTTTTACTTAGAACTTAGTTTCATATACAACTACTATCGAACGGTAAAAATATAATTTTTTAATACGGTTGAGGTGTTGGATTTGGTTGCCAACTAGACTGTGGTGCAGGTTCAGGCTGTTGTATAACAGGAGCTTGTTCTTCTGGTTCAGGGTCTTTAGGTATAATACCAACAAACTGACCTACCCTTTTACCAATATTTTTGACACCGTTTCCAAATTCCTCTTCCTACGGTTTTTATTCCATTCCATATACCTCTTCCAACTCTTCTGAAGAAGTTTCCAATACTACTGAAGAAAACCCATTTTACTATATGTAAAAAATCTAATGTCCGCCTAGTCTCTTACGTTTCCTGTTGAGTTCCATAGCATTCTTTAACTGGAGCTCATACATTCTGTTTCTCCTCTGGTAGAAAACATATTCTGGGTCAACTCCTGTGTTCGCGTCATCTGCATAAAGTTGTTTATATCCCACTTCAGGGTTTGTATAAAACTCTTTCCATCTCATATTTGCATACCATGGTGGCAAACCTAACGCAGCGTCATTTGACATGGCAGTTTGCATTTGTACATCTGTTGGCACTTGACCATAGTTTGCCATTGCAGTTTGTATTCTAACTTCATTTGGAATATTCTCTGGGTTTGGTTGTCCAGGTTGCTGTGCATTCGCTAAGTTCTGTGCGTCCATTTAATATTAGATAAAAATATCTCTTACGAGTACATATGCTGAACATTTGCAGGCATTGGTTCATCTTCATATTCTCTGTACTTTTCTGCCACGTCAAATAAATAAATGACACAATGGAAAAAACCTAAAACAAGTAGTCCTATTTCAAACCACATTTACTTACTAATAAAATTTCTTTGTTATGACACTTTCTCCGGTTTATAGGACCTCTCTCATATTCTATCTTGTCATATCTAAACTCATAGTCATGTATGTCCTCTAACCATCTCATAACGGTTTCCAAACCACTTTTATCGGATGTAAAGTAAAAGCATGGATGGTTATGTAAAACGTCTAAAGTTTCTAAAGAGTCTCTCAAAGTCCAGTCTACTTGGTATTGAAAATCCCATGTGTTATAGAACGGCGGGTCCACTATAAAGAAAACATTTTCCTTGTCTTTATATTTTTCATACAACTCTGTCCAATAACATCTCACAAACTCTATACCCTCAATATATTTTTCTATGTCCTTCTTTGAAAACATTTGTATAGTTAAGATATAAAACTTTTGACATAAGTGTTTCAATGTCATGAACTCTTATAGAACCACTATATAATAGTCTAGCAGATATACTATCCCAGTCTATATATTCTGCTTTTTTCAAAACCTCTCTCACAATATTTTTCTTATCTAATGGTATACGTTCCATCTTACCTATAGGTATCTTTTCTTTTAACTCTTTCAATATATTGTTTGTGTCTGGAATATGTTTGAGACGGTCTATATAGTTGTCGAAGTCATTGCATATAATCTTTGAGTCTGGGAATATTGTATGGCACAAATGGGATATATAGAAACTTCCACCGAACAAATCTACAAATGTTAGACCATTCGGTAGTTTCTTAAGTTCTCTCAATATAATATCTTTACATCTACTCTTATTTCCAAAGAACGGTAACGGAGGTTTTGTAAAATTCATTTATATATAATAATAAAAATGTTTTTTTCCTGAAAGTGACAGAAAAGTGACAAAGCATGAAAACATATATAATTTGTGAAAAGCGACACATTATATAATGTTTTCGACCCAGAAGAAGGCTTCTTCCCAGAAGCAATGGAGGAAGAAGAAGAGTCCTCCGAATTCACACCAGAAGACTAACAATTTTCCGAATATAAACTTCATTTATACTAAACATCTTCAGGGCTAGAGGGCACGAAGTGCCTGGAGGCCCCACTTCCTTTTTTTTTTTTTTTTTTTTTACATATTCATAATGTTTCACCCTTTCAAAGATATAATCCCCCTCCTCTCAAATAAACGTACATACGGGTGGCCTCTTTTTTCAAAAAATTAAAATTTGAAATTTTGGGCTCAAATATTAGAGATTTTTTCAACCTTCAACGATATATGTTGTCTATATCAGACCTCCTTTCTTTTTGATACTTAACATTGTTCCTAAATCTTAGCCGTTAAGGCTGTTCTGAAAATATTTTTTTTTCGAAAAAATTCGAAAAAAATTCTTAAAATTCAAAAATCCCTTAATTCCTGAGGATTTTGGAAAAAAGTTTTTACATGAACATGTGTATATCATATGAAGTATATTGATAAGGTAAAAATCAAATTTTATTGCATATTCATCGAGAAAATAAACTAACGAATCCCTCAAAATTGAGAGGGTAATCCTCCTCCTCTCAAATAAACGTACATACGGGTGCACCCTTAAGTATATCAATAATGTTTTCTTAGTTTACATATTATTGATATTTGTATCATGCTGAAATGTGAGATCAATTCGATTGTATCATCGCTTATCTTGATGTGGTAAATTTTTGTCATTTCAACTATAAATGGAATAATTATAGGTTCAAAACGAACAGTGTAAATGTCGTCGAACATTTCAATGCATACAAATTTGAAATCAATATGTGTATCTTCTACAAGGTACTGATCAATGTATGATTTAAATTTTTAGAAAATTATCTCTGTTTTAGTTTAATAAAATAATATTGCGCGGTGAATTTGTATCTTAAAATTATGTAACTGTATCGGTAACAACGTCAAATGTCTTATTGACAAGATTTGTAAAAAAAATCAAAAATATACTTGAGATCATATAAATGTGCTCTTCTCTTTATAACGTAAGAATTGATCAAAGATAACATGTGTACTACTGAATATAAGATGAATTTTGTTGTTGATTCATAACATCAATATCAATCTCATTTGTTAAATCATCTTGAATATAAGATGAATTTTGTTGTTGATTGATAACATCAATATCAATCTCATTTGTTAAATCATCTTGAATATAAGATGAATTTTGTTGTTGATTGATAACATCAATATCAATCTCATTTGTTAAATCATCTTGAATATAAGATGAATTTTGTTGTTGATTCATAACATCAATATCAATCTCATTTGTTAAATCATCTTGAATATAAGATGAATTTTGTTGTTGATTCATAACATCAATATCAATCTCATTTGTTAAATCATCTTGAATATAAGATGAATTTTGTTGTTGATTCATAACATCAATATCAATCTCATTTGTTAAATCATCTTGAATATAAGATGAATTTGTTGTTGATTCATAACATCAATATCAATCTCATTTGTTAAATCATCTTGAATATAAGATGAATTTTGTTGTTGATTCATAACATCAATATCAATCTCATTTGTTAAATCATCTTGAATATAAGATGAATTTTGTTGTTGATTCATAACATCAATATCAATCTCATTTGTTAAATCATCTTGAATATAAGATGAATTTTGTTGTTGATTCATAACATCAATATCAATCTCATTTGTTAAATCATCTTGAATATAAGATGAATTTTGTTGTTGATTCATAACATCAATATCAATCTCATTTGTTAAATCATCTTGAATATAAGATGAATTTTGTTGTTGATTCATAACATCAATATCAATCTCATTTGTTAAATCATCTTGAATATAAGATGAATTTTGTTGTTGATTCATAACATCAATATCAATCTCATTTGTTAAATCATCTTGAATATAAGATGAATTTTGTTGTTGATTCATAACATCAATATCAATCTCATTTGTTAAATCATCTTGAATATAAGATGAATTTTGTTGTTGATTCATAACATCAATATCAATCTCATTTGTTAAATCATCTTGAATATAAGATGAATTTTGTTGTTGATTCATAACATCAATATCAATCTCATTTGTTAAATCATCTTGAATATAAGATGAATTTTGTTGTTGATTCATAACATCAATATCAATCTCATTTGTTAAATCATCTTGAATATAAGATGAATTTTTGTTGTTGATTCATAACATCAATATCAATCTCATTTGTTAAATCATCTTGAATATAAGATGAATTTTGTTGTTGATTCATAACATCAATATCAATCTCATTTGTTAAATCATCTTGAATATAAGATGAATTTTGTTGTTGATTCATAACATCAATATCAATCTCATTTGTTAAATCATCTTGAATATAAGATGAATTTTGTTGTTGATTCATAACATCAATATCAATCTCATTTGTTAAATCATCTTGAATATAAGATGAATTTTGTTGTTGATTCATAACATCAATATCAATCTCATTTGTTAAATCATCTTGAATATAAGATGAATTTTGTTGTTGATTCATAACATCAATATCAATCTCATTTGTTAAATCATCTTGAATATAAGATGAATTTTGTTGTTGATTCATAACATCAATATCAATCTCATTTGTTAAATCATCTTGAATATAAGATGAATTTTGTTGTTGATTCATAACATCAATATCAATCTCATTTGTTAAATCATCTTGAATATAAGATGAATTTTGTTGTTGATTCATAACATCAATATCAATCTCATTTGTTAAATCATCTTGAATATAAGATGAATTTTGTTGTTGATTCATAACATCAATATCAATCTCATTTGTTAAATCATCTTGAATATAAGATGAATTTTGTTGTTGATTCATAACATCAATATCAATCTCATTTGTTAAATCATCTTGAATATAAGATGAATTTTGTTGTTGATTCATAACATCAATATCAATCTCATTTGTTAAATCATCTTGAATATAAGATGAATTTTGTTGTTGATTCATAACATCAATATCAATCTCATTTGTTAAATCATCTTGAATATAAGATGAATTTTGTTGTTGATTCATAACATCAATATCAATCTCATTTGTTAAATCATCTTGAATATAAGATGAATTTTGTTGTTGATTCATAACATCAATATCAATCTCATTTGTTAAATCATCTTGAATATAAGATGAATTTTGTTGTTGATTCATAACATCAATATCAATCTCATTTGTTAAATCATCTTGAATATAAGATGAATTTTGTTGTTGATTCATAACATCAATATCAATCTCATTTGTTAAATCATCTTGAATATAAGATGAATTTTGTTGTTGATTCATAACATCAATATCAATCTCATTTGTTAAATCATCTTGAATATAAGATGAATTTTGTTGTTGATTCATAACATCAATATCAATCTCATTTGTTAAATCATCTTGAATATAAGATGAATTTTGTTGTTGATTCATAACATCAATATCAATCTCATTTGTTAAATCATCTTGAATATAAGATGAATTTTGTTGTTGATTCATAACATCAATATCAATCTCATTTGTTAAATCATCTTGAATATAAGATGAATTTTGTTGTTGATTCATAACATCAATATCAATCTCATTTGTTAAATCATCTTGAATATAAGATGAATTTTGTTGTTGATTCATAACATCAATATCAATCTCATTTGTTAAATCATCTTGAATATAAGATGAATTTTGTTGTTGATTCATAACATCAATATCAATCTCATTTGTTAAATCATCTTGAATATAAGATGAATTTTGTTGTTGATTGATAACATCAATATCAATCTCATTTGTTAAATCATCTTGAATATAAGATGAATTTTGTTGTTGATTCATAACATCAATATCAATCTCATTTGTTAAATCATCTTGAATATAAGATGAATTTTGTTGTTGATTCATAACATCAATATCAATCTCATTTGTTAAATCATCTTGAATATAAGATGAATTTTGTTGTTGATTCATAACATCAATATCAATCTCATTTGTTAAATCATCTTGAATATAAGATGAATTTTGTTGTTGATTCATAACATCAATATCAATCTCATTTGTTAAATCATCTTGAATATAAGATGAATTTTGTTGTTGATTCATAACATCAATATCAATCTCATTTGTTAAATCATCTTGAATATAAGATGAATTTTGTTGTTGATTCATAACATCAATATCAATCTCATTTGTTAAATCATCTTGAATATAAGATGAATTTTGTTGTTGATTCATAACATCAATATCAATCTCATTTGTTAAATCATCTTGAATATAAGATGAATTTTGTTGTTGATTCATAACATCAATATCAATCTCATTTGTTAAATCATCTTGAATATAAGATGAATTTTGTTGTTGATTCATAACATCAATATCAATCTCATTTGTTAAATCATCTTGAATATAAGATGAATTTTGTTGTTGATTCATAACATCAATATCAATCTCATTTGTTAAATCATCTTGAATATAAGATGAATTTTGTTGTTGATTCATAACATCAATATCAATCTCATTTGTTAAATCATCTTGAATATAAGATGAATTTTGTTGTTGATTCATAACATCAATATCAATCTCATTTGTTAAATCATCTTGAATATAAGATGAATTTTGTTGTTGATTCATAACATCAATATCAATCTCATTTGTTAAATCATCTTGAATATAAGATGAATTTTGTTGTTGATTCATAACATCAATATCAATCTCATTTGTTAAATCATCTTGAATATAAGATGAATTTTGTTGTTGATTCATAACATCAATATCAATCTCATTTGTTAAATCATCTTGAATATAAGATGAATTTTGTTGTTGATTCATAACATCAATATCAATCTCATTTGTTAAATCATCTTGAATATAAGATGAATTTTGTTGTTGATTCATAACATCAATATCAATCTCATTTGTTAAATCATCTTGAATATAAGATGAATTTTGTTGTTGATTCATAACATCAATATCAATCTCATTTGTTAAATCATCTTGAATATAAGATGAATTTTGTTGTTGATTCATAACATCAATATCAATCTCATTTGTTAAATCATCTTGAATATAAGATGAATTTTGTTGTTGATTCATAACATCAATATCAATCTCATTTGTTAAATCATCTTGAATATAAGATGAATTTTGTTGTTGATTCATAACATCAATATCAATCTCATTTGTTAAATCATCTTGAATATAAGATGAATTTTGTTGTTGATTCATAACATCAATATCAATCTCATTTGTTAAATCATCTTGAATATAAGATGAATTTTGTTGTTGATTCATAACATCAATATCAATCTCATTTGTTAAATCATCTTGAATATAAGATGAATTTTGTTGTTGATTCATAACATCAATATCAATCTCATTTGTTAAATCATCTTGAATATAAGATGAATTTTGTTGTTGATTCATAACATCAATATCAATCTCATTTGTTAAATCATCTTGAATATAAGATGAATTTTGTTGTTGATTCATAACATCAATATCAATCTCATTTGTTAAATCATCTTGAATATAAGATGAATTTTGTTGTTGATTCATAACATCAATATCAATCTCATTTGTTAAATCATCTTGAATATAAGATGAATTTTGTTGTTGATTCATAACATCAATATCAATCTCATTTGTTAAATCATCTTGAATATAAGATGAATTTTGTGTTGATTCATAACATCAATATCAATCTCATTTGTTAAATCATCTTGAATATAAGATGAATTTTGTTGTTGATTCATAACATCAATATCAATCTCATTTGTTAAATCATCTTGAATATAAGATGAATTTTGTTGTTGATTCATAACATCAATATCAATCTCATTTGTTAAATCATCTTGAATATAAGATGAATTTTGTTGTTGATTCATAACATCAATATCAATCTCATTTGTTAAATCATCTTGAATATAAGATGAATTTTGTTGTTGATTCATAACATCAATATCAATCTCATTTGTTAAATCATCTTGAATATAAGATGAATTTTGTTGTTGATTCATAACATCAATATCAATCTCATTTGTTAAATCATCTTGAATATAAGATGAATTTTGTTGTTGATTCATAACATCAATATCAATCTCATTTGTTAAATCATCTTGAATATAAGATGAATTTTGTTGTTGATTCATAACATCAATATCAATCTCATTTGTTAAATCATCTTGAATATAAGATGAATTTTGTTGTTGATTCATAACATCAATATCAATCTCATTTGTTAAATCATCTTGAATATAAGATGAATTTTGTTGTTGATTCATAACATCAATATCAATCTCATTTGTTAAATCATCTTGAATATAAGATGAATTTTGTTGTTGATTCATAACATCAATATCAATCTCATTTGTTAAATCATCTTGAATATAAGATGAATTTTGTTGTTGATTCATAACATCAATATCAATCTCATTTGTTAAATCATCTTGAATATAAGATGAATTTTGTTGTTGATTCATAACATCAATATCAATCTCATTTGTTAAATCATCTTGAATATAAGATGAATTTTGTTGTTGATTCATAACATCAATATCAATCTCATTTGTTAAATCATCTTGAATATAAGATGAATTTTGTTGTTGATTCATAACATCAATATCAATCTCATTTGTTAAATCATCTTGAATATAAGATGAATTTTGTTGTTGATTCATAACATCAATATCAATCTCATTTGTTAAATCATCTTGAATATAAGATGAATTTTGTTGTTGATTCATAACATCAATATCAATCTCATTTGTTAAATCATCTTGAATATAAGATGAATTTTGTTGTTGATTCATAACATCAATATCAATCTCATTTGTTAAATCATCTTGAATATAAGATGAATTTTGTTGTTGATTCATAACATCAATATCAATCTCATTTGTTAAATCATCTTGAATATAAGATGAATTTTGTTGTTGATTCATAACATCAATATCAATCTCATTTGTTAAATCATCTTGAATATAAGATGAATTTTGTTGTTGATTCATAACATCAATATCAATCTCATTTGTTAAATCATCTTGAATATAAGATGAATTTTGTTGTTGATTCATAACATCAATATCAATCTCATTTGTTAAATCATCTTGAATATAAGATGAATTTTGTTGTTGATTCATAACATCAATATCAATCTCATTTGTTAAATCATCTTGAATATAAGATGAATTTTGTTGTTGATTCATAACATCAATATCAATCTCATTTGTTAAATCATCTTGAATATAAGATGAATTTTGTTGTTGATTCATAACATCAATATCAATCTCATTTGTTAAATCATCTTGAATATAAGATGAATTTTGTTGTTGATTCATAACATCAATATCAATCTCATTTGTTAAATCATCTTGAATATAAGATGAATTTTGTTGTTGATTCATAACATCAATATCAATCTCATTTGTTAAATCATCTTGAATATAAGATGAATTTTGTTGTTGATTCATAACATCAATATCAATCTCATTTGTTAAATCATCTTGAATATAAGATGAATTTTGTTGTTGATTCATAACATCAATATCAATCTCATTTGTTAAATCATCTTGAATATAAGATGAATTTTGTTGTTGATTCATAACATCAATATCAATCTCATTTGTTAAATCATCTTGAATATAAGATGAATTTTGTTGTTGATTCATAACATCAATATCAATCTCATTTGTTAAATCATCTTGAATATAAGATGAATTTTGTTGTTGATTCATAACATCAATATCAATCTCATTTGTTAAATCATCTTGAATATAAGATGAATTTTGTTGTTGATTCATAACATCAATATCAATCTCATTTGTTAAATCATCTTGAATATAAGATGAATTTTGTTGTTGATTCATAACATCAATATCAATCTCATTTGTTAAATCATCTTGAATATAAGATGAATTTTGTTGTTGATTCATAACATCAATATCAATCTCATTTGTTAAATCATCTTGAATATAAGATGAATTTTGTTGTTGATTGATAACATCAATATCAATCTCATTTGTTAAATCATCTTGAATATAAGATGAATTTTGTTGTTGATTCATAACATCAATATCAATCTCATTTGTTAAATCATCTTGAATATAAGATGAATTTTGTTGTTGATTCATAACATCAATATCAATCTCATTTGTTAAATCATCTTGAATATAAGATGAATTTTGTTGTTGATTCATAACATCAATATCAATCTCATTTGTTAAATCATCTTGAATATAAGATGAATTTTGTTGTTGATTCATAACATCAATATCAATCTCATTTGTTAAATCATCTTGAATATAAGATGAATTTTGTTGTTGATTCATAACATCAATATCAATCTCATTTGTTAAATCATCTTGAATATAAGATGAATTTTGTTGTTGATTCATAACATCAATATCAATCTCATTTGTTAAATCATCTTGAATATAAGATGAATTTTGTTGTTGATTCATAACATCAATATCAATCTCATTTGTTAAATCATCTTGAATATAAGATGAATTTTGTTGTTGATTCATAACATCAATATCAATCTCATTTGTTAAATCATCTTGAATATAAGATGAATTTTGTTGTTGATTCATAACATCAATATCAATCTCATTTGTTAAATCATCTTGAATATAAGATGAATTTTGTTGTTGATTCATAACATCAATATCAATCTCATTTGTTAAATCATCTTGAATATAAGATGAATTTTGTTGTTGATTCATAACATCAATATCAATCTCATTTGTTAAATCATCTTGAATATAAGATGAATTTTGTTGTTGATTCATAACATCAATATCAATCTCATTTGTTAAATCATCTTGAATATAAGATGAATTTTGTTGTTGATTCATAACATCAATATCAATCTCATTTGTTAAATCATCTTGAATATAAGATGAATTTTGTTGTTGATTCATAACATCAATATCAATCTCATTTGTTAAATCATCTTGAATATAAGATGAATTTTGTTGTTGATTCATAACATCAATATCAATCTCATTTGTTAAATCATCTTGAATATAAGATGAATTTTGTTGTTGATTCATAACATCAATATCAATCTCATTTGTTAAATCATCTTGAATATAAGATGAATTTTGTTGTTGATTCATAACATCAATATCAATCTCATTTGTTAAATCATCTTGAATATAAGATGAATTTTGTTGTTGATTCATAACATCAATATCAATCTCATTTGTTAAATCATCTTGAATATAAGATGAATTTTTTGTTGATTGATAACATCAATATCAATCTCATTTGTTAAATCATCTTGAATATAAGATGAATTTTGTTGTTGATTCATAACATCAATATCAATCTCATTTGTTAAATCATCTTGAATATAAGATGAATTTTGTTGTTGATTCATAACATCAATATCAATCTCATTTGTTAAATCATCTTGAATATAAGATGAATTTTGTTGTTGATTCATAACATCAATATCAATCTCATTTGTTAAATCATCTTGAATATAAGATGAATTTTGTTGTTGATTGATAACATCAATATCAATCTCATTTGTTAAATCATCTTGAATATAAGATGAATTTGTTGTTGATTGATAACATCAATATCAATCTCATTTGTTAAATCATCTTGAATATAAGATGAATTTTGTTGTTGATTCATAACATCAATATCAATCTCATTTGTTAAATCATCTTGAATATAAGATGAATTTTGTTGTTGATTCATAACATCAATATCAATCTCATTTGTTAAATCATCTTGAATATAAGATGAATTTTGTTGTTGATTCATAACATCAATATCAATCTCATTTGTTAAATCATCTTGAATATAAGATGAATTTTGTTGTTGATTCATAACATCAATATCAATCTCATTTGTTAAATCATCTTGAATATAAGATGAATTTTGTTGTTGATTCATAACATCAATATCAATCTCATTTGTTAAATCATCTTGAATATAAGATGAATTTTGTTGTTGATTCATAACATCAATATCAATCTCATTTGTTAAATCATCTTGAATATAAGATGAATTTTGTTGTTGATTCATAACATCAATATCAATCTCATTTGTTAAATCATCTTGAATATAAGATGAATTTTGTTGTTGATTCATAACATCAATATCAATCTCATTTGTTAAATCATCTTGAATATAAGATGAATTTTGTTGTTGATTCATAACATCAATATCAATCTCATTTGTTAAATCATCTTGAATATAAGATGAATTTTGTTGTTGATTCATAACATCAATATCAATCTCATTTGTTAAATCATCTTCAATATTCACTATCAATCCATTTCCTGATTTACTATCTTTTTCTCTTGATTTCTTTTTCCTTTTTGTTTCCAAAATTTTCCTTATAATGAATGGACAAAATATGCAATCATTCTGATTATATTTCTCCTCAATAACCCTTTTAATTTCCTTTTCAATTCTTTCATTTTTACCGTTTTTTTCAAATATTAAATTCTCGTTTGCGTTATTCGAAATAGATTTATTGCAACTTGCCTCATCATTATCTGAGTCCATTTCTGATTTATCGCAATTCAATTTTTCATATGTAAGTAAATCATTTCTCACATAAAACAAATATGTTATTTGTGAAGATATATCTACAATCTCGGGATGGAATTTTCTTGGGAAAAATTTTGGTTTTCCATTGTAAATGATTTCTTCTATTTGATTATGTTCTAACATCTTTGTACATGAATCATTGCAATATAACCACTTTTTGAATGAAATTCTTATGAGCACAGTGAAATGTAGAGGAGGGTTTAGAATTATAGCGAAAAGATTATATGAAATATTGTCACGTATATGAATTTGTAAGGAAGATTTAAATTCTGGATACTTCTTTTGTACATTTAATATAATAACTGGTGATAACGTCTCTATTTTATAAAATTCTTTTTGAAACTGGACATCATATAACTTGTAAGAAATTGCACATAGAGGAGAAAAGTATTTCACTTTTAAGTCCTTGTAAACAATCGCATCAAATTGAATTAGAAAATCAATTCCATTTGAAAATTTTCCATTTTCATCACGAGATAAGCATATTTCCATAAGATGCGATATGTCATATATAGAATCCATTTTTCTATATAAAACAAATTCTAATTCTTTGAGAAGCTTAAAACCTCTGGTATTTTTTCGTGAATCATTGACAGCTTTAATAAGATTTAGTAAATAGGGACCTGCAAATGGTAATAATGTAAATATTTGTAAAATGGATATGGCATAACAATAGAAATTAGAATTGATAATGCCTAGCCAAATCGATGAATTTTTATAAATAATTTTTTCTTCACATTCTAGTTTCTTTTTTTGCTCTTTAATTTGATCATATGATGGATTATATTCAATAAATTTCAATTGAATAAACTGAGGATCGTTTAATTCATCATTTTCTGATATAAACCCTTTTAATATATTGCCAATGAATAATGATGCTGCCGGAGTTAAAGGTTCGGCATAATTCTGCAAAAATATATTTAAGAGTTTGCATTGTTCTTTAAAACTGAAAATTTTTGTAGCAATAATCATTTCTGATTCTGATAATTTGTTAAAGAACTCAATGAAGATTTTGCTAAACATACTAAAACATTCCATAAAAATTTCAAACAGATCAGAACATATCTGGACATTCATATTTCGGGATTGTGCGATAATGAAGAGTTTGAAGCATTCGCCTAAAAATTCTTTTAGGTTCTCATAATTTGGTTCTTCCAAAAGAAAATTTAAATGTTCTCTGATATATTGATGAAATTCTTCCTTTGTCTGAAATTCTTTATCGATGTCGATAGTATACAAAAATGCAAGTTGTTTTGAGTGCATAACTAAATTGTCAATAATTATTTCGTTATGAATTAACAGTGATGCTTTAACTGCCTCTAGTGAATCACAAATAATTGATTTAAATGGAAAGTCATAATCTTCATTTTTTATATTTTCTAACTTGTATTCAATTTTGTGCAAAAGCTGAATGATATGCAAATGCATATTTTGTGGAATCACTTGTGCATGATTATTATTGAGTTTGATGATAATGTGATTGATTTTTGAATCAATAGAGGATATAGTTGGTGGATAATTTGATGGATCATTTTTTGATGAACTAGATTGCAAATCAATTGATGCATCTTCTGCTGATGATTTCTTTCTTGATGAACTAGATTGCAAATCAATTGATGCATCTTCTGCTGATGATTTCTTTCTTGATGAACTAGATTGCAAATCAATTGATGCATCTTCTGCTGATGATTTCTTTCTTGATGAACTAGATTGCAAATCAATTGATGCATCTTCTGCTGATGATTTCTTTCTTGATGAACTAGATTGCAAATCAATTGATGCATCTGCTGCCGTTTTCTTATCTTTTTCATCAACTTTTGGAAGTTTTTCAAATAATCTACAATGCGACTTTGAAACTTTACTGGAGAGTCTATGACTATCCTCAATCGTTGCTGAAATTGAATTTAAGAAATCAATCAACTCTTCTAATTTTTTCATTCCAACGAGAACAATATCAGCTTTAAGTCCTTTTTTCCAACCTATCTTTTGCAGAAAACATTTTGCAATTAATGACGGTGCGATGTTCTCAAAGTTAAAAAAATTGTGTCATTTTTTCTTTAATTAATGGTGTGCCACCTGTTTGACATTTTACATTTTTCAAAATGGCTTTGTGAGTATCATTTTTACGATTTTTTTCAATCTTAAATAATGTTTGAGCGATTATTTTGGCAGTTGCCCGAATAGAATTTTTCATCGAATCATTCATGCGAGAAAATACTCTTATCAATGCATTCATATGTTCACACGTCATCGTTGTTAAGTGTTGTGAATTTGCAACGTTCAATTCAGAAAAGGCAAAATAAAATATCATTATATCCATTATTAATTTTTCTAAATGCTCTGGTAACGCAAAAAACACTGTATTTTTCGAATTTTTTGCATCATGATTTGCATTAAATTTTTTGAAATCAGAATAATGCTGATAAAAATGATAAATAATTTCAAAAGAAATTTCTAATAAATTTAATCTTGTTTCTATTGTTAAATATGCGTTTCTTAAACACTCATAAATAAATGCCTGAGGTAGTATCCAAAGTGCTTCATTGTAAAATTGTGTATTAAATAATGCATATAATGAATGAATTGAAAACAAAGATAGAGCATAAGAATCATTCATCTTTGTGTTGTCAGATTTGTCATTTAAACAATTCCCTAATTTTGTTGCTTCTTTGATTTTATCAAGGTTTATAATCTCATATTCGTCATTATCGAACCAAATTATAATAATATGATCATTTACAATTAAGATCGTCCTGATATTTTTTGTAATATGAACAAAATCCGGGCAGAGAATAAACCCACTCTGAAGCATCTTAATGATGTTTTTATTACACTCATCAATTGTAATTTCCGATCGCTTTGTTGATTCCGGTAATTCCTGTTTATTTAAGTTATTAAATTCTTTAAAGTTTCCATAAAACATTGCTTGTTTCATGGACTTAAACCATCCATTATATCCACGATCTCCATCAACTATAACAAAAGGCAATTTGATGATTTCGCGTAAAACAAATATAACTTCTTTGATTTCATCCAAAATTTTTTTGAGCAACCATTTGCATGCTCAATCAAATGTATAATAATATTTGGCCCATGGTAGTTTAGCGGCATGAGCACAAAAACAAACAGTCCGCTATCTGTTGAATCTGAATATTGTGTAGTTATTATAGCATTGATTCCAAGTGTATATATTGGAATAATTTCCTGTTCATTATCATTTTCATCCTTATAAATGAAATATTTGGTATTTTTAATTATGTTAAGCAGATCTTCGATCCCATCAGTATCTAACAGACAGACTTCAGCATAATCGATTAGGAATCCAAAGTGATTGTATAGTGTAGATTTTGCTGGGAAAGATAATTCCGTTCTCAGTGTTTTGTATGTTTTGGGAGATTGACAAAACAAATGAAATGCAAAATCCAGTGTTGGTGAATAAAATGAGTGGTGATTAGGAGAACCCTTCTTAGCATTGAAAATGAGATCAACAAGAATGGTGACAGTTTCATCGTTGAGCCAATCCGGGAATAGTTTCTTTAGTTCATCTTTTTCTTGTGAACTATTTAGTTTTGACTTCGTATCAGTTTGAGGTGTTTTTTGTGGGTTGTTTACGGTCCATTGGATAGATTTTGCTTGTGTTTGTTGTTTCTTTGATTTGCTTTTCATTTTATGCGCTGCAATTGCAGGAAAAGTTTGTATCGATTTAATTTTTGATGCGCTATTGTGAAATTCTTGAATTTTAGAAAAATTAAATTTAAAACTTGGATATTGAACAATAGAATTTTCATAAAACTGCTTTAAGCTGTCTTCATTAGACCCTTCAACAGAGAGAAAAAGACAAAAGTAGTGGGAGGGCGATTCCATTAAGAAAAAAAAAAGATGTAAATTGTAAACATTTGAAAAAAAAAATATTCATGAGTTGATAAATTATTTTATCGAGGTATATTGATATTGAGATGTATTAGTGAAGCGTTCCTGGAAAAAGAAAATAAAAAGAACAAGGAATAAAAAATTTTGTAAATCAAAATGAATTTGCGGAATATTATGCCATTCCGGGAGACATGCATTGGCAATGTCTCCCAGAATGGCACATTGCGACCGACAAGAGTGCATAACACACTCTTGTCGGTCAAAGTTTCCAATTATAATTCTATTATAACAAAAGTTTATAATTACCCGAAGACTCCATAATTAATTACTATATAAAATGACCAAAAATTTTATAAACTGTACCCAACATGCTTTAATAAACTTTTTTTTTCATTATATCTTTCTTTTATCATTCCTCTATCATCGTTACAGATCAATAAATAGCGCATCTTCATTCTTAAATACTATTATAATTCATATACATTTTTGTTATATTTTCTCTCATTTCATAGTTTATTTAATTCTTTCTCATATATAATCTTCAGATATATTGAGCCTCAACACTCATCCATTAAAACAATATATTTTCCTTTAATCTCATATTATTCATTAACAATCTTTCCTATTCTTATTTCTAGTTAATATTCCAATATATATATCAATAATTTATCCTCAACCACACATTCAAATACATTCAATTCAAGAAATTCATATTAATATTTTTTCCCTACTCATTATCATATAATATTTAGTCTCACATCGCCATTAAATCAGTTTTCTAATATCATGTCATATTGGTAACATCACATATATCTCTTAGAATATTACTTCAACAGTAGTATATATGGATGGGTTTAGTGACTTTTTTTGTTACATCTATATATAGACGATGCATTAAAATATATTTATTTATAAACACATTAATTTTTAACATTAATTTTAAAATAATTTATTTTTTTATTCTTACATAAATGACCCAACAAGTAAAACCAGATAAAGTGGATAATAGAATTTTAGAGGATGGTGTTCCTGTTTACATTCAAAGATTTAAAGGAAAACAATATTACAGAATGATAAATCCTGAATATGTGAAACATTTATTTAAAAAGGAAGATTGTGAATTATTAAACGTTAATGATTATGAAAATGCAAAATCAAAACTGAGATATAAATATATTGGAAGTGATGAAAGGTGTAAAGATAAAGATAAAGTTTATACAGTTTCATATAATGAATGGAAAACCGATAAGATTAGAAAACATTTAGGAGATTATGGGGAAAAATCTGAATTCTTTAAATCTAGTATATACGAGAGAGTAAAAGAAATTAGATATAATTATCATTCATGAATGAAAAATAAACTTCTTACGAAAAATTAAAACTTAGTTATGTTTATTATTTTATTTTTTTATTTTGTATGAAATGAGTGTCAAAACTAACAACGTTAAAAAATTAGGATTCACAAACGAGGAAATAAAGGATATATTAGAGGAGGCGGGTTATGAAGTTAATAAATATTATTTAAGAAATTGTCAAAAATTCGCAGAGTTTTTAAATGATTTAGATTATGATGGAAAAATGAATAAAGATGATGTTATAAATTTTTTATATCCCACATCTGAAGAAGAAAAACCTAAAGAACCTGATGTTTTCCCTGAATATTATGAAGAACGGATTAAAGATGATGAATATGATGAAATTGAAAGACTGGAAAAAATAAGAGATGAAATAGATGAAAAAATTAAGGAATTAAGAGAAGTTGAAAAATATAATGAAAATGAAGTAGAGGGTTTAATGAATATCCCAGCTTCAGAATCAGCAGTTCAAAAATCTCATGAAGAAAGATATAAAAATTATGTCTCAGAATCAACACAAAATTTATTAGATGGTGAAATAGACGAAACACTTTCAGAAGAAGGTACTAAATTTATTCATAAACATAAGTTACAATTTATTGACGATGGAGATTATCCATGTATATTACTTTCACCTCCTCTTGATTCTGAAAAATTCAAAAAAGCACTGAAAAATGTAACATATACAACAAATACGATTAAGAAAGAAGACCATGATATTTACACAAATTATTATTTAAATAAATGTACAGGTGTTGATAAAGTTTTTGATTTGTTAGATAAAATATCAAAAGAAACAATTGGTACATATAAAATTTTATGCGATTGTGGTTTCATTATTGAAGATACCAATAATGTTTCATATGAAAGAACAGCACCGAAGGAAGACGAAGTTGAAAAGTCTATACCATTCGTTATTAAGAACATAAAAGATATGAAAACTTATAAACATTATATTTATTCATTTATTTCAGAAAAAATGGAAGCAACCCATAAAACATCATCTCATCATTTTATAGCTATTCATACATTCCTTTTCAAAGTTGTGAAATTAAATAAGACAGGAATTAGATTTAATGTATCAGGGTACGCATTCTTGAGTAAATTAAAATGTATTCGTCACGTCGCAGATGATAAAAATTTATGTGTTCTTAATTCATTTTATGGACTTTAAAAAAATAAACTTTATTTTTATTTATTTTTTAATTTTTTATTCTTACATAAATGAACAAAAATGGAACAGCTAAAATGAATGATAATCAAATTAGAGCAGAAGGTAGAAGGTTATTTAAACGCTTCTATAACATTCCTGATGGTGTTAATCCTAAAACTCGTAGAAGTTATTTAAATGAAGCCATAGATGCATATGAAGGATTTGACATTTCATCAGAAAGTGAGAGGTTAGCAAGAATGTTAAACGTTAATATTGATTTTTATTATTGTGACCCTCAACCAGAAGACGTGGACATAAATAAGGTAGACTTTCCATTAGTGGATTCAATAATGATAGATCCAGAATTTGAAACAATAAATATTTTATTAACACAGAGTCCATGTGGAAAACTTCACGCTGACAGAATAACAGACGTTGAAGCACTCACAGGATATAAAGTTTGCCCCTTTTGTAAAGAAGAAGTTTATTCTATCCGCGATGATCCAGAAAGGAAAAACCGAAGAAGATTTTTAAAACATTGTGAGAAATGTAAAGAAAATAATGGAAGATTAATTCAAGACGTTCAATTGCAAAACACACAACAACCATATGCACCACATATCACGAAACAGAAGATATATCAATGGCTATTAGCTCACAATTTGCAGGAATATTATAAACCAACAAGATATTATATTACTTTTGACTTCGAAACATTAGAGACTAAAGAAGAACTTCAACTTTCTGAATGTGCAACTTTGAACGCTTACTTAAAACCATTTATGGTATCATCAACTGTCAAAATAAAGCCGCAAACGGACTCTTTGAGTCCTGAAGGTCTTTCAGACCGAAGCGGCGAGGTCGTAGACCGTGATAAAACATTTACGAGGAATTTTTGCTTAACATCAAGTGATTCGTTCATCTCTGATTGGATTGAATTTTTATTTTCAACCTGTTCATTAGTTGCTAAATCAAATATTGAACAATATGAAGAATTAATGAAGCCGCAAACGGACCAAACGGCGGGGACTTTGTCCCATACATTAAATGAAAAACAGAAGGAAGCATTTAAAGAACTTCTAGATGAGGAATTCAATAAAGTGAATATCATAGGTTTTAGTTCGGGAAAGTTTGATTTAAATTTAATTCTTCGTGATTTAAACACTGCAAAATGGAAAATAAAATCAATGCTGGGTTCTTCTTCTCAATTTAAGCAAATCATTGTAAAGAAAACAAACTGTCCATATGAATTAAGATTTATTGACATCAGAAATTATATAGCGGGTGGAACATTAGACCAATTCACTCAAGATTTCGGAAACAATAAATCACGTGTTAAATCCTTTTTCCCTTATCAATTCATCACATGGGAGAATTACGAAGATGAATTATATAAAGTGGAACCATTCACTCAAGATTCATTTTATTCAGCATTAACTCAAGAAACAATATCCGATTCAGATTATCAAATATATCTCAATGATGCTAAAAATTTTGAGAATAGATTAGAATATTTTATTCATTATTGCAATAAAGACGTTGAAATTATGATTGACCCAATTGATAAAATTATTGAAGAAACATTTGTTTATAAAATTGACATGCTTCATAATCTTTCTTTATCATCGAATGCATCAATGATTCGTTACGCGTTAGCATATAAGAACTTCAATCCTAACGAAACATATCCAGAAGAAGAAAATGTGGAATCAAGTTTTGAATTAACAAAAAAGTATTGGAAATATAAAATTGATTCATATAAGAAACAAGATGAAAAAGCAGAAAGGGATACTAAAAACAATGTTTCAATGGATGACTATCAATACTATCACGATTTAATCCTTTCATCTAAATGCAAAATGTGTGGTAAAGCGTTTACATATGCTAATAAACCAACATTAGATAGAATCGATAATGAAAAACCACATACCAAAGAAAATTGTCAGTTAATGTGTTGTTATTGCAATGTCGTAAAATCAAATAAAGATGAAGATGTTCAACGTTTAAGAATCAATTTAAGAAATTATGCATTAAAAAATAATTTACCAATGACTCTAGATTCAGTTGAAGCTTATCACATCCTCCGTAATGGAATTACTGGTGGTTTATCAAATGTTCAACATAGAGTAAATCTTAAAGGAATCACGCACATTAATAAACTTTCATATAATCCAGAAACTAAAACTGTATCAAATGAGGACACTTCCAACATTATGACTCATTTCGTTGGTGTTGACTTTAATTCATTATATCCTTCATCATTTTCATCTAATCCTCATGATTTCATTCAATATACTGACCATAAAATGTATATGCCGGGAAGATTGAATGGTGTTATCATTTGTGATACAGCAACAAAGAAAGCAAAAGCATTGGGAATAATTAAGAAGAAAAATACTTTATTCGTGGCTGAAGTAAAGGGTCACATTGATGAAAAATACATTAATGATTACATAAACTTTTTACCGATAATAAGAAACTTAGATATTATCACAGATGAAAAAACAATTGGCAGTTTTATGTATAATTACATGAAATCAAACAATCTACCAGTTGACCAGAAACAGAGAAAATTAACTCAGTTAGCATCAACACACAACCAATATCAACCATTTTCTTCTTATTATCTTTGGTATCTAATAGACAGATTTCATTTTATCATTGATGATATTCAATCAATTTTAACATTTACTAAAAACACTTGTTTTAATGAATTTGCGAACGAATTTATGAACGAAAGACAAAAGGCTGAATTAGAAGGAAATAAAGGAAAAAGTTTATTTTGCAAGATTTCACTTAATGGATCATATGGTTACGATGCAATGAATACACAAAATTACGCAAAGACTAAAATAATGAATGCACAGAAGGCACGCGTTGCATGTATGTCAAATAAGTTTAAAAACATAAGAGAAATAGGTGAAGATACGTATCAAGTGATGCTTAAAGATAGATTTTATAGATGTGATACATGTTTACAAGAGGCATTCTTCACTTTAGATAACGCAAAATACTGGTATTTGGTTTTCATTTATGATTTTATGTATAAATGCATGGATGTTAATCGTTTTCATTTCATTGAAGGTGATACTGATTCATCTTATTGGGCAATCGCTGGCGACCCAAATCTTCCTAACACTCAAGCATTTCAAGCAATTGTTACTGATAAACAATTTTATGATAAAAACATTTACAAATTCGCACCTTTTGATTTCTTTTGTTTTAATGAGAAATTTAAACCTAAATTAAAGAATAAAGCTGAAGAAAAAGCACATGAGAAGAAGTTATTGGGTTTAGCAATTGAGAAACAAGGTGATAACATGGTTGCTTTATGCCCCAAGTGTTATACATCATTCAACGGTTCAATTGATGGAAGTGATTTTAAAAAGATTGCACAAAAAATGAAAGGAGTTAGTTTACGACAAAATAAACAATTAACACCTAAAAATTATTTGGATATAATAAATGATAAAGTGATATTTGATGGTCAGAATATTAATTTACAACTTAAAAACGGGTCAATGACTCGCTTAACAATTGGTAAGACTGCATTAACAGGAGCACACACTAAGGCTGTATGTTGTGAAAATGGATGTTGTATGCCATTTATTTAATACAATACCACAGAAGAGACAAAAGGAACCGTTAATAATGGTTTTGTACTATGATTCAAAGAGGTGGGCACCCTTAAAACATTTATTTTATTTTTATATAAATGGATAACACAGATTTAAAAATTTTAATTGATGATTTAGTATTTAATCAAGAAAATTTTGATTATTATGATTTAAAAGCATATCTCCAAAAACATAATAAAAATATAACGGGTGATGATATGAATTATTATTATTCGTATTATAAAAATGAAATTTTGAAATATCATGATAAAATAATTTCTAAAATTAAAGACAAAATTAAAAATAATGAATATTCAAAGGGAAAAACTAAATCACAACTTAAACAATTGAAAGATTTTAAAAATAAAGTATTAACAGAAGAAGATATTGATGAATTATATAAATTATATAAATTATATAATCCTGAGCCGCAAAAGCAAAAGGAGCAAAAACAAAAGGTGCAAAACACCCAGGTCCTTCAGACCAAAAATGATGCACAAGCTTTAATTTATGATTCATTAGTTAAACCATATTCAGCCCGACTTTTAAATGAAGATCAACTTTTGGAATTCATCCTTCAACATAAACTCGAAGTGGGAAAGTATATCAAACCTTTATATACAACATATTTAAAACAAATGAATAGAATACATCCAGAATTAATGAAGGGGGGAATGAAATCCAAAACTTCATCATCCAAAATCAAAGCAGATAAAATTAAACCACTTGCAACACCAAAACCTCCAACACCAAAACCTCCAACACCAAAACCTCCAACACCAAAACCTCCAACGACAGTACCACCTCCTCCTTCAGTTAATCCTTCATCATTCACTTTATTATATCCATTTCAAACATTAAAGAAGCAAAAAGATTTTAAAAAGGATTTCAAAATATTAAATAAACCAATTGACCCAAAAATTCAACCGTTAAAGGAAAAATTTAGTCGCCCTTCATTTGCTCCATATCCATATTCATATGAAATTGATCATTTAGAATATTCAAGAGGAAACGTTACTTATTTATTTGCCATTAACATTAACACCAGATATTTATATTGCATTCCGGTGAAAGGGAAAACAGAACAGGAAACAAGAAGAGCTATTCAATACTTACTAGATCATGAAAGAGTAGATAATATCAGGGGTGATAGTGATAAAGGATTTCAGGCAGCTATGACTCATTATTTCTCACAAATTAATTTTTACTTTTCATCCTCTCCATTTACGTTTCATAATAAAATAGTTGATGCGGTAATGAGAACTCTTAGAGATGCGTTAGGGGTTAACGGTCAGATATACTGGGATGGAAATCATGACTCCATCATACAGCTGTTAGTATATTATTACAATAATACATGGCATAGAACTATAAACATGAAACCGGTGGAAATGAAAAATGATATTTCAAAAGAATGGGAATATATTAGAAAGCAAATGGAAAGGTTGAATGATGTTAAACGTGAACAAATTAATTCGGGGCTCATGAATTTTAAACAAGGGGATAAAGTTTTGATTCATCTCGATTATGGAAAAACTGATAAATTAATGACAAAAAGAAGACGAAGATTTGACACAATAGCTGAATTTGTTAGATATATTAACGGCAATGCATTAGTTGAGGTTAACAATAAATTAATAGAAATTCCGATTTATTTTATTACTCCATTATATTTAAATAATATTTAATTTTTTTATTTCGTAAGAAAATGAGTGACAACAAAGCAGTCAAGAGTCCAGACGATGAATATAAAAAGAAACTAAACAGAATTAAATCAAAAATATGCTATTACAAAAAGAAGCCACAATGCGGTGGGGTTGAAAACGATAAAGAGAGGAAAGAAATAATCGAAAAATTAGAAACTTACCGTTCAATCCTTAAACTGAGTGAAGCAAAAATAAAAGAATTTAATAGAATAAATAAATTGATTGGAAGAGATGAATTTAATAAAGATGAATTTTTAAACTCAATCCAAATTTAATTTTTATTCCTCTTCGACAACATCTCTCTTTCCATCATTACTGCATAACCACATTTTCTCAATTTTAGTGGTTTGTTATTTTTAACATGTTCTTGCATCATTTTTATCATTTCCTCCCTTGTTATGATTCGTGGTAAATTTTGAGCTTGTGGGGTATTCATTTATGATAAAAATAAAAATTTGTTATCACTTATTTTATCGTTAAGTGACTCAAAGAGTCCGGAGACAAAGTCTCATGGTTTTTAGGTTATTCAATAATTAATTATTTTTGAAGAACCGAAGGTGCTACCATGCTACCATGTGCTACCAGGTCATTTAACTTCTCTGAAAAAATGTGACAACATGACATTTTGACAACAACACAGGATTAATGAGGAAGGTAGTTATTAATTATTTTTGAAGAACCGAAGGTGCTACCATGCTACCATGTGCTACCAGGTCATTTAACTTCTCTGAAAAAATGTGACAACATGACATTTTGACAACAACACAGGATTAATGAGGAAGGTAGTTATTAATTATTTTTGAAGAACCGAAGGTGCTACCATGCTACCATGTGCTACCAGGTCATTTAACTTCTCTGAAAAAATGTGACAACATGACATTTTGACAACAACACAGGATTAATGAGGAAGGTAGTTATTAATTATTTTTGAAGAACCGAAGGTGCTACCATGCTACCATGTGCTACCAGGTCATTTAACTTCTCTGAAAAAATGTGACAACATGACATTTTGACAACAACACAGGATTAATGAGGAAGGTAGTTATTAATTATTTTTAAAGAACCGAAGGTGCTACCATGCTACCATGTGCTACCAGGTCATTTAACTTCTCTGAAAAAATGTGACAACATGACATTTTGACAACAACACAGGATTAATGAGGAAGGTAGTTATTAATTATTTTTGAAGAACCGAAGGTGCTACCATGCTACCATGTGCTACCAGGTCATTTAACTTCTCTGAAAAAATGTGACAACATGACATTTTGACAACAACACAGGATTAATGAGGAAGGTAGTTATTAATTATTTTTGAAGAACCGAAGGTGCTACCATGCTACCATGTGCTACCAGGTCATTTAACTTCTCTGAAAAAATGTGACAACATGACATTTTGACAACAACACAGGATTAATGAGGAAGGTAGTTATTAATTATTTTTGAAGAACCGAAGGTGCTACCATGCTACCATGTGCTACCAGGTCATTTAACTTCTCTGAAAAAATGTGACAACATGACATTTTGACAACAACACAGGATTAATGAGGAAGGTAGTTATTAATTATTTTTGAAGAACCGAAGGTGCTACCATGCTACCATGTGCTACCAGGTCATTTAACTTCTCTGAAAAAATGTGACAACATGACATTTTGACAACAACATAGGAAATATGATGCAGTCCAAAAATAAAGTTAGTTTTAAAATTGTTTTTATTTTTTTATTCCTATATAAATGACAGCAACAAACAACAGCAACAACTATATCGTTTCTGATGAAAATATCATTGATTCATTAGCTGAGGAATTAGTTGTGGCAGAAACTAAAACCCTCAACGAAAGAATTGGTGAAAACAAGATTGATTTACATAACTACCTCAAACACGATGGAGGAAGAGGAAGGAAAACTGGTATGGCTTTATTAGTAAATAAAATTTCAAATTTAACGATTATAGATGTTGATATCAATAAATCATACAATGATGAACTTAAAGAAACAGTTAGAAAAGACATTTTATCAAAACTTTCGGATAAAGATGTTATCGTTAAAACCGCTTCAGGAGGTCTTCACATTTATTGCAACACTAATTTCTTCTATTCAACCTCGAACAGAATGATTAAATGTTATTCCTGCAATGATTATGATATTGATATAATGACTTCAATGGATGATTCAAAGCGTTCTTTAGTAGTTATGGCTGATTCAAGAGTTCGCAAGAATGCAACAGAACCAATCAATACATACTCATTCATTCGTGGAAGTTATGATTCAACATTAACCAGAACAGTGAATGATATATTAAATGATTTGAATATTAAGGTAAGAGTTGAACAGAAGAACGAAGAAATAAAGACTATCATGAATGAAAACAAAGATGTAAACATTGACGATAAACTTGCCCAGAGCATAGTTGATGGCATCTGTGATTTTGAAGTACATAATGACGGTGGAAACATGAATTTAGAAAAAGAAATAACATTATTCACACTGTTTCAAGCTATTAATTCGTTACCTAATCATTTAATTAATGAAGCATACGATAACGTTTATAACTTCTGCAATTTAACTGAAAATGCAAAAAGTAATTTTGAAAAAGCACGTAATAGATATGCACATTTAATGACTTCTCCATTTGTTTTAGTGAAGATTCTAAAACTATATCAAAAGGAATATTATGATGAATATGTTTTACCTTTATTACGTAAGCCAAAAATAACATTTGATATCAAACTTGACGACTCGTTTTTGATAACAGATATTAGACGCAAGGCTGAAAATCATCAGTATAAAAACAGTTCTGAAGTAATTGAGGATTTATCACGTGTAATCCGTTTTGTAGATTGTGGAAATAAATATTTCATTCAGAAAGATTACAACATACACGACAAAATGAATCAAATATCATTTGTTCTTCAATCAAACATGAAAGAGTCACTCAAAATGATTAAATTATTTAAAGAAGAAGGTAAAACAATAACAGCATGGGATGTACTACTAAATCAATTATCCTCATTAACCGTTAAGGGTGTTTGCTTTAAATCTGATTCCCCCGATGTTTTCTCAACGTTTCATGGTTATAAATACAACATTCTTGAAAAGCCTGATTACTCAAAAATTGAGATGTTTATGAATTTCATTAAAGAAGCCATATGTGATAATAACGATGAAGTGTATAAATACCTTCTCGGCTGGATTGCATCAATGATTCAACATCCTGGAATCAAGAATGAAACAGCAATTATTTTGAAAGGACTTCAGGGAACAGGTAAAAACAGATTTACTGACATTATTTCTGAACTTCTCGCTGGTTATTCATGCAAAAACATTACCGAAATAAGTGAGCTAACGGGTAATTTCAACTCAGTTGTTGAAAATAAAATGTTTCTTGTACTTAATGAACTCAAGAATGTAGGTGAAGATAGACTCGCAAACTTCAACGCTTTGAAATCAATTATAACGGATAATGAGATTAGAATTAATGAAAAGAATCAACCCAGAAGAACAGCTCAGAACGTTGCAAACTTCATTTTCGTAACTAACAACGTTTACCCTGTCAAAATTGAAGTTGGAGACAGAAGATACGTAGTTTTAAGAGTTAATGGTAAATTCAAGGGTCAATTTGATTACTTCAAGAATTTGATGGATTCATGCACAAAGGAATTTTATGATAATTTACTGACGTATTTTATCAATTACGACCTTTCATCATTTAATGTACGAATCATACCGATGACTGAAGCCAAACAAGATTTAATTGAATTATCATCAAATCCTTTAGATGTATGGATAAATACACATTATGATGAATTGTGTGCAGGTATGACGTGTGAAAATGCTTTATTCTGCAAACCATCAGACATGAAAGACAAGAATTTCCAAATGAGTATTAAGGATAAATGTGATAGGAAACATAGAAGAATAGACGGTAAACAAACATGGTGTTATGTTTTGAAAGAAGAAATGAAAGGATTATATAAACAGGTTGAACCAAACGATAATGAGGATTCATTTACTGACGATGAAATACCTGTAAATGAGCCGCTAAGCGGCGAGACCTGAAGGTCTAGCTTTATAAAGTATGATTTGAATTTATTTTTGCATTAATCCTTTCATGACTGTTGTCAAAATGTCATGTTGTCACACTTTTTCAGAGAAGTTAAATGACCTGGTAGCACATGGTAGCATGGTAGCACCTTCGGTTCTTCAAAAATAATTAATAACTACCTTCCTCCTGTGTTGTTGTCAAAATGTCATGTTGTCACACTTTTTCAGAGAAGTTAAATGACCTGGTAGCACATGGTAGCATGGTAGCACCTTCGGTTCTTCAAAAATAATTAATAACTACCTTCCTCCTGTGTTGTTGTCAAAATGTCATGTTGTCACACTTTTTCAGAGAAGTTAAATGACCTGGTAGCACATGGTAGCATGGTAGCACCTTCGGTTCTTCAAAAATAATTAATAACTACCTTCCTCCTGTGTTGTTGTCAAAATGTCATGTTGTCACACTTTTTCAGAGAAGTTAAATGACCTGGTAGCACATGGTAGCATGGTAGCACCTTCGGTTATTCAATAATTAATTATTTTTGAATAACTGGGAAATAAATTTACATCAAATATGCAATTTATAAAATCTTATGTCGACAGGCTACGTAGCACAGTGGTCTAAGGTGGTGTTATGGAGGGGTCAAGGTCTGTGGTTCGAACCGCGACGGCGCCGTATTTTCTTATTTTCTTTGTTTGTCGTGAATAAAAAGTGTCATAAAAGTGCTCTATCTTCCACGGGAATAAATAAAAAATTTACTTTATTTCTTCTTTATTTCTTCTTTATTTCTTCTTTATTTCTTCTTTATTTCTTCTTTATTTCTTCTTTATTTCTTTGTTCCCGTGGAAGAAGGGTTTTGCTGTTTTTTCTCAGCCGAAATCAATGATTTTTTCATTTTTGGAATCCTTAGCAAATGAGGAATCTTTTCTCTCGTGGAAGCTTTGAACAAAAATAAGCCGCTAGCGGCAAGGGCGAAGCCCATGTTTAGGTGAAGAGACCCAAAGGGTCAGAGCCGCAAAGCGGCTAGGTGAGATGTCACCTGTTTTTTCACCTGTTTTTATGGTAGTAGTGAAATAAAATTTTGTTATCAGTTATTTTATCATCATTTTATTAACTTCATCTTTAGTTAATAATTTGAATGGATTCGCTAATGTTCCACCTTGAGTCACAACACCTGCCCCGGCTAATTGTGAAGAACCTGGATAAGTACTCCATGAAATGATTTCATTGGTATCATTAATTTAGAAATAGTTGGCTTAATTAATTTGGTCATTTATGATAAAAATAAAATTACATAATTTAAATTTTTTTTCTTTCTCATTTTCTCATTTTCTCATTTTTCATTCTGTTTTGGTTTCAGCAACTTTTCAAGTTGTTGTCTTGTCAGTAACTTTAATTTTAACTTTGGATCAAATATTGGGTTTCCATCTTTATCTCTTCCAATAACACCATATGGTAGAATCTTCATTTATACTAAAATAAAAATTTAAATTATGTCGTTTGCTCTTTTGGAGCTCCTAAAGTTTGTTTCACAAACATTGAGCGTTCATTGAACTCTATACCATGCGAATACAGTCATAAATGGTGGCATGTAATCTTTACTTTGTCCCGTTGTTTGTGTATATCCTGAAACGCGATGTGTATGGTTTCCTTCTCCCTGAGTGTCACTCCAGTAACAATTTATGGCAAATTTAACATCATCTTTAACATCATATCCTTTACCTTTTGTCATTCCTGACCAATCCCAATATCTATGCTTATGCCAACCTGCTTGAGATGTGCTTAAATCTATGTAGTGACTGTGTGCAGGTAAATTTTCACCTGTAATCGTTTTACTTCCCCCTGTTTCCTTTGAAGAGTTTGCACAATACAAAAACCTGTCGACTATTTGTTCCCATGCACCAACACCAAACATTGCTTGAGGACCTCTCACATCCATAGATGTATAAATAGAACCTACTGGGTTCATTAAATCAAACATATGAGATATTATAGGATTGTCTCTTTTGAACTTAAAATATAGTGTAACTATTTCGGGTTTCTTCTGGTTTGTGTCAGAATATTTTTTATAATATAATCTTATGTTTTCAGGGTATGTAAAATCTTGACTATAATATTTATTTTTGTCATCTTCATAATAGTATACTATTCTCGTTTTTTCTATTGCATTATATCTTTTATATCTATAATATTCTAAATATAATGTTTGCTTTTTTGGGTCTACATGTGCGTCAACACCATAGTCATAATAATACGGTGCTGGAGCTACGTTAGACAATGTCATATCCGTCATTTCATAAACTCTTAAATATTTCTTTTGTTCGTCTCCATATAAGTTTAAGTAACAGTTGTTGTCTAATGGAACTTTAACTTGTGTACCATTATTCTTTATATAGCCTACATACATTTCATTGTTATTTTTCGGAATGAGTTTATACCGTATACCATTTCTTAAGGACTGTACAAACCCCCATCTAAAATATTTGTTTTCTTCATTGACAGAAAAGTCGCCAACAATAGTTTCAATATTTTTTGTTCCAACTAAACTTTGGTATATTTCGTTAACATAAGTTTTATCTGCTTTCTTTGCTAACTCATCGTTAACAAATGATATATCTGCCTTCTTCTCTAACTCATCGTTAACATAAGTTTTATCTGCTTTCTTTGCTAACTCATCGTTAACAAATGATATATCTGCCTTCTTCTCTAACTCATCGTTAACAAATGATATATCAGCTTTCTTTGCTAACTCATCGTTAACATAAGTTTTATCTGCTTTCTTTGCTAACTCATCGTTAACAAATGATATATCAGCTTTCTTATTTAACTCACTATCCACATATTCCTTATCTGCCTTCTTCTCTAACTCATCGTTAACATAAGTTTTATCTGCTTTAAGGTCTAAACATTCTGAAACCCATCCTGTATCAGCTTTAGTTTTAAGAATCTTCGATGTCCGTTCATGATACCATTCAACCCTTTCTATAATTTCATTATCTTTTTCATTAACATATTCCTTATCTGCCTTCTTCATTAATTCACTATCCACATATTCCTTATCTGCTTTCTTTGCTAACTCACTATCCACATATTCCTTATCTGCCTTCTTCATTATGTCATTTAGGAAACCTTTTATGAATTCCTCATTTAAATTAAATCTTCCAATCTTCAAAACTTTAGGAAATGCATTTAATGCGTAATATCTCTGTTCTTCTGGTGGAATTGATGTTATATCATCCGTTATTCCTTTAATTTTTGAATTCATAAATAAAATTTCTTTTATATTTGATATCACTGCACCACCTTTGCAAACGAATTCAAAATGGTCATTTTTCAATACTATCTCCAAATCTCCATATTTCAACATTTGCGTTTGTTCTGCCGTCTTTGAATTATATGCATATATGGCGTATGTAATGGTCTGTGGTTGCTGTTGTTTAATCATTTATTACGATTTAAAAATAAATATTTAATCTGTTATCTCATCAGCTATTTTTTCTATTTGAAATTGCCATAATATTTCATTCATAAATTCTAAATCACAATCAAATAGGTCAGTTATTCTAAATTTAATATTTGATAAATCTTTTGAATGAAGAATAAATGAATTCCCGGATAATTGAAACGGATATGATAAAGAAAATATGTTTAAGTTGATGGATAAAATGTTTTGTATTGATGGGTAAGAGTTAGGGTCTAATGTTTGATGTGAAAATCTCATTGGGGTATTAACTTTATCACATTTGATTAAAATGAAATTAGAACCAGTGTCAGAATACAAAACATCCCCAACATCTTTTTCAAAATTTAATATCCCCAACAATGAACGAAGACGAGGAGTACAAAATTTAATTTTCAGCGGAAATTTAATAAGGTTATTTATTTCATCAAGTTCAAAAAGTTTATCAGGTTTTGATTTAAAATTTTCTTCATACCATACGATAAATGATTCATTTAAATAACTTAAAATCATGTTAATATCCCATTTCGTTATCACATTATTTATATACATATCATACGTTTTTAGGTCTACGACCCCGCCGCTATGCGGCTCATGGTCATCTTTAATAAATGATATATAATCTGAAGGGTCTAAAAGAATGGGATTAAATTTACCACTCACAGAAACGAGAGTAACATTATAAATTCCGCTAACTGTTAAATTTAATTCACAGTTATTATTCGAAATAATATTGATAATTGACATTTTTTTATTACGATTAAAAATATGGTAAAGCGTTATTTTCCAGTGATAAATAAAACTAGAATAAGATTACCTCAAGAATTCATAAATTCAACGAATAAGAAATTCATTCATGTTATAAATTTTAGTGTTTTCAGAAAATATGAGTCGATGTCATATTCATCATCAGGTTATATTTCACTTCATTCAAATTTAGTTCAATCAAACCCATATAATGACCATTTCATAAGATTTTCAGATGGTATTAAAAATGTAATTGATAGATTAAAATATGAACAGATTGACAATATCGAATTTTTGGAATTTTGGTTTAAATATCCCGATGGAAAAAAGATTGAAGTTAAAGATAAAGCTGATACTATAACAAAAACAATTACAATGACCGATCCGGATAGTGGGGAACAAAAAGAAATAAAACAAACGATAGAAACTGGTGAAAGGTCAATTATTATCGATTATGATTCAAAGGATTATTATTCGATAATGTTAATGCTTGAATATTAAATAGCCTTAACAAAGAATTTTTCAAGTGATATTTTATATTCATCAACTATTTTATTATAAATATCATTATATGTTAAATGAAGTTCAGTTGTTGTTCCGTTCTTTGATATCTTAATTGTGCTAATATCCTTTATAGGATTTATTTTTGCAACTGTTCCGCAGCATGAAACCTCATCATCTATGAAAAATTGAATCTTCACGTCTGAATCTTGAACATCACAAAGAATGGCGATAATGTGAATTAATGATTCATAAGGTAAAATAATTAAACCGGATTGGTCAATTAAATTTATTATTGAATCATAATTATCAGTTATGATATCACGGTAAATTTTCATTAATTCAGAATTAATGTCTATTTTATATGGCGCATTGCGACTGTAATCGTAGATTCCTGGGTTCTCGATGTTTGATGAAAGAGGTGGGGGTATGTTGGATAAGTGGGAATTTCAACAGGTTCTTTACCAGGTTCAGATAAAATGATTGGGTCTCCATTCTCATGGTTTTCTTCATTCTCCTCATTCTTCGGTAAGTCACGAGTTAATAAATTTGGTTGAGTTGCTGACCTTGTTAATTCAGGACTAACATTAACTTTAACATTTTGAATAATTCGTGATTTATCATCATTTACGTTATAACCAACCGTAATCTCTGCTTTTGCGTTAGTGTTCTTTTGACTAGTGAAACGTCTTCTCATTTATATTCGAATAAAAAAATATATTTAAACTTTTATTTTGCTGGAACTTTTGAATCTATTATTTCCTGTATTTGTTCATGAAGTTGATTTTTAGCATTTTCATCGAAATTAATAGACCGAATATATTCATTAATTGCATTCTTATAATCATCTGATTTCTCAAATTTTCTTTTATCTGATTCCTTAACTAAATCATAAGTTAAACCTCGTTGCTGATATAATGGTTTCTTAATTAAATCTTTGAATGCTTGAGATAAAGCACCTGATGCAATTCTTGCTACTATAATTGGTTGGAATTGCTGTTTAAGTTCATCTTTAACATTTGCGAAAACTGGATCGAATAAAGCAACTTTAAAGAATTTCTTAGCTGGAATTTCAGGTCTTAAATTTGCATATTGACCATCAAACTGGTTAGAATATCGTGGTAATCCATCCGGTCCCTCTTCAATAGCATTTAATTCTTCATTGAAGTAAGAATATGGATTATGACGGTATGAATTAATTGGACCATTTTCACCTTCTCCAATGTATTGTTTAACAGCTTTTCCATTTTCATCAAATTGCATAGGATAATGTTCATTATATGCTTTACGTTTAGGATAATCCGTCATTGTTAATTTATACCCATTTATGACTTTAATATTTCCTTGACCATCAGTAACGAAAACTTCATTTATTCCATCAGGTTTTCCATTTGGACCCGTAATGTCTGCTTCGTGTGCTTCCCAATTTGGTCCGTGACGTTTGGCATATGCTTGAGCTTCTGGTAATGTTAAAACGTTTCTCATTTGTTTAACATCCTTTTGAAGACCGGCAACAATGTGGACTAATTCTTTCATTCCGTCTGGAACTTTCATAGTTCTATTATATGCACCCTTTTTGTTTGTTCCTTGTTTTAATGGAACCTGTAGAAGATTTGCAATTTCTGTCATGTTTAATTATAAATAAAAAATAAAAATTAATTATAAAAAGTTATTCGAATTTAATGGAACCTTTATTTAAATCAACTATTATTTTTCCATGTTCTCCTAATTGTTGATATTGTGTGTAAAGTTCATTAATGCTCATTGGTAAATTCACTTGATAAAGCATAACGTTCAACTGTTGACGACTAAAACCACTGAAAATGAAAAGGGTGGACAGGTTTGATTTAATGTTTGTGCTTAATGCTTTAAAGTATTGAACAGCCATGAAGAATGAACACTGAATGTGTCGACATTGAGTTAATAATTGATTAAAATATGATTTCTCATTAGTTATTAGTTTTGATTTCACCGCATCATCTAGAAAAATGAGTGAATGCAAAAATTCTCTATCAAAATTTGAAATAGAAAGTGTTTCAAATAATTCATCCCGTTGTTTATCAATAATTTTATCCTCTAATCCTTGCTTCTTGATTGTATTATATAATTCTTTATACATTACAAAGTTTTTTAAATAATCTTCTGCTTCTTCTTGTGATAAATAAATAATTGGAATTTTGATTAAATGCTTTAAAGATTCAAATGTATCATCTGAAGGTGAACCTGAACGGTTGATATAAATTAACACATGTGAATAGGGTGAAGTGTTAGCAATAATGATAATTTGTTTTAATATCGTTAATGTTTTACCTTTATTTTGTTTACCAATTGCTGCAGTGATTGAATTTAAGTAACATTCAGAATATGGAATTTTCATTAATTTTTCCTTAGATAGAGCATTTCTATTATCACTCAATGCTTCATTAATCATATCATCTACGTATGTATTATATACTCCTGCTAATTCTTCATAAGGGGTGGATGAATTTAAATCCATTTAATCAAAAATAAATTTATAATTTTAACATTTCTATTCATCAATATTTCATCATATGAACTTCTATACTGTGGTGGTGTACCTGTTGGATGATATTTCAAACCTTCATCCGGTGTCCATGTCCAATATGTAGTCCTAGTAAACCAAACCTGAGGAGGATTTGTCACTTTGAACAGTAAGTGTCATTTTCACCCTGAATGATTGGATAAGCTTTCACTTGTACTGTAACTTGTGAGTTGAAAGTTTCTAATCCATCAAAGAATATACCCGCTCCATCACGTTGAACTGGAATAGTGCATAAGAATGAAGTTTGGTCTTTCCATGTTCTAGCTAATGGCGTGCCATTATCATCATTCAGTGGTCTAGTTTAATGAGTCCTCGTATTCTTCCGTGCATTCATTCACTCCATCTAAATCAAGAAGCTTGAAGCATACGTGTAAAAGAATATGTCGCCCACTGTGGTCATCGCTTGATCGGGGAAGTTTCTGGAATCTATAGTGACCTGAAGACCTCGAAGCATTGGATTTTCTAAAACCGTTCTTTGCATTGCATTCTTCGGAAATGCTAACACAACATCTGTAACATTATGAAGAGCGTATGAGAAATCTGAGCTGATACCTTCAGGAGTGATGCAACCTCCATTTAGTGAACGAACGTCAATATGTTGAGCTGGAATCATGAATGGATCTTCCTTACTGAATAAACGTGGTATTGCTTTAACTGATTCTTCAATTAAACCGTATCCTGGTGTAATGGCATTTATCCTCTAAAACTTCCATCTTGTGTGCATGAAATAATAACGTCTTCAACTGTTGCGTCAGCAGATGTAGCGGCTAAGCTGTAATTAATTTGGCAGGAAGTCCGATTTGTTGGAATTTGCGATCATATTATAAACATGATTCATAATCTTTTCATAATTTTCATCAGTTATCTTTTCATAAACATAATTTTGTAAATCAGCAACTCTTAACGGGTCAACCTGACAAAAATACTAAAGTATCCCTGAAAACATAATATTTAAGAATGATATCACCAAATGATTTAGGATAATCATCGAACGCCTGAAATGCTAACAAATCATTTACCGGAATAATCATATCAAAAGTGACATCAACTTCTTCATTTGCTTTCTTGAAACTTCTGAAGGTCAATATATTTACCACATACTGAGTTATCATATTTTTGAACATTATTATATAACGAATGAACAAACTTTTTAACTTTCCTTTCTGATTTTGGTTTATATGTTGCAAATGCGAAGAATTCACGGGCACAATCCATCTGAAGATAACCGGCATCACCTCTTTCGGTTTCTACTTCTAATTGCTTAAAGCTTTGATTTGATGATTTATAACCAACGAATAAACGCCATGCATTTAAAAGCGGCATCACATGTGAAAGCTTTATTTGAAACTAGAGTTGCTTTAACTTTGCGTTTAATATATGTGTCACCTAATTGGTTCACATCATGAGCCGGATTTGTAATTCTTAAATGAGTTTGTTTATCATCAAAATATGGAGCATCAAGGTTCATAGCATGAACTTTCAAGTTCTCTATAATATCTTCTACCATCATTCTTTGCGAATATTTCATTTATCTTTTCGAATGAATGAAAACATTTCCATTAATCGGTTTTGTTTTGGCACTAAATAGTTAGTCGTCATTTATTAATAAATAAAAAATCAAAATTAAAAGATGAAAATGAATTTTTAATTTTAATGAAATAATCAACTATGGCTGCAGGATTCTTTAAGAAACTGTGGGATAAAGTAAAAAGAGGAGCGCATAAAGTTTGGGAAACAATGAAGAAAGGAGCAAATTGGATATTTAAGAATAAAGAAGCAATTAGTGACGTTGCTGAACAAATAGCACCTAATGTTCCGGTAAGGGAAGTATTAAATAAAGGAGATAAGGTTTATCGTCGACTACAACCGATATTGAGATAAAAATAATATTTATTTATTTTTCCACTAACCACCTCCTATTTTATTAAGTATTCCTTCAGCTATTCCACCAATTGCGTTACCTGCTTGTGCTCCCATCGCCGGATTACCTGCTTTAGTACCTAATACTCCACCTATGATAGTTCCTGCCGTTTTCGCTACTGGTGCCAAAAAGTTTGCAACAGGTTTAATAACCTTTTTATAAACCCAACCTGCAGCTTTCTTAATTCCATCCCATAATTTTTTAAAGAATCCTGCCGCCATTTCTGATTTAATATTAATTAAAAAATATATTTCATCACTTATATTCTAATTTTTTATTTAATGATAAATGAAACCGATTTTAAAAATAAATGAAACAGAGGAGGAAGAAATAAATGAAAGTGAAAATGTTCAACAAAAAATAAACGTTGTTAAACCAATTACTGAAATAAAAATTTTTTCATCTGTTGAAGAATTTAATGATTATTATGCTAATAATAAAAAATTATTTGAAGAATTGACAACGTGTAAATTGAATAAAATGTTTAAAGTTGAGGACAGAGTCCAAGACCCGGAGGGTCATGGATTCAAAATTTCAAAAATAAAAGGAGTGGTTAGTTTGAAATCTATTCCTCAATCAAGAATCACCTCATTAATGAAAATAGATGATTTAACAAAAAGAATAGAAATTATTGAAGAGCGAATGAATCAAATTATTGATTTCATAAATCATGACTCGTTGAGCCTGGGTCCTTAAAACCCAAGGCACAAAGTGCCCAGGACTTAAAGTCCATCACTGAGTTCAAGGTTATATTCATCAAATATTTCATTATTAAATGCAACTTCTGCTAGTTTATTTATTTTTTCAATACGATCATTTGAAAGTCTATCGTTTAATTTTTTCTGAAGTTTTTCATTTTCTAGTTGAAACTTTATTTGGATGATATTTTAAACCCGTTAAATTCTTTTTCCTCAGTTTGATCATTAATTTACAAAGAACTTTTGTGGTTGGAATTCGTTTAAACCATTTATCATTAATATTTGTTATATATTCAATATCTGGAATTAATTCCCAAATTTTTGCATTTTCAATTAATTTATTATCAAATGCAAAAGCAATAGGTTTAATATTAAACTTACCTTTATAATATAAACTTTCTACATAATCATCGAAATAAACATCTACTTGTTTAACATTTTCAAGAATTGGTGAAAGAGCATCCATTAATTGATTGACGGTTACGAATCTTGATCCTCTCATTTTCATACGAATTAAAAAAATAAATTATTCAAAAAATGTAAGACATGAATTTTTAAAATTGGTTTCATACAAAATAAAAATAAATTATTCATAAATGTAAGACATGAATTTTTAAAGTTTATTTTTCATTCATGAATGATAATTATATCTGATTTCTTTTACTCTCTCGTACATACTAGATTTGAAGAATTCAGAACTTTTACCATAATCTCCTAAATGTTTTCTTATCCCTAACGTGTGCCAGTTATTATATGAAACTGTATAAACTTTATCTTTATCTTTACACCTTTCATCACTTCCAATATATTTATATCTCAGTTTTGATTTTGCATTTTCATAATCATTAACGTTTAATAATTCACAATCTTCCTTTTTAAATTGATGTTTAAGATATTCAGGATTTAATACTCTACGTTTATATGCTCCTAACTTAGTTCTAAAGGTTTTTCTACAAAATTTAGGAATTCCATCCTCTTTAATGTCATCAATGATTTCCATTTCATTATTTTCAATTTCTTCTTCTCGTTTATGAGGTCTTTGATTATGACTCCATTGATTCCATGAAATTAAATATTCTTTATCATTATATTTATACCTCATTAGCTTATTTTGGCTTTCATATTCATTTAATAATTCACAATCTTCATTTTTAAATTGAAGTTTAACCCATTCAGGATTTAAACAATGTTTAATTAATCGCGGAATATCTGACATCATCTATATATAGATTATTTTATAAAAGATAAAAAATAAATTATTTTAAAATTAATGTTAATTTTTTAATGTGTTTATTTTTCATTCATGAATGATAATTATATCTAATTTCTTTTACTCTCTCGTATATACTAGATTTAAAGAATTCAGATTTTTCCCCATAATCTCCTAAATGTTTTCTAATCTTATCGGTTTTCCATTCATTATATGAAACTGTATAAACTTTATCTTTATCTTTACACCTTTCATCACTTCCAATATATTTATATCTCAGTTTTGATTTTGCATTTTCATAATCATTAACGTTTAATAATTCACAATCTTCCTTTTTAAATAAATGTTTCACATATTCAGGATTTATCATTCTGTAATATTGTTTTCCTTTAAATCTTTGAATGTAAACAGGAACACCATCCTCTAAAATTCTATTATCCACTTTATCTGGTTTTACTTGTTGGGTCATTTATGTAAGAATAAAAAAATAAATTATTTTAAAATTAATGTTAAAAATTAATGTGTTTATAAATAAATATATTTTAATGCATCGTCTATATATAGATGTAACAAAAAAAGTCACTAAACCCATCCATATATACTACTTTCAACTCATATTTTTTTATTGATTATATTTAGTTAGTTCTGCATTCTATTACTATAGATGTTCGATAAATATATCAATAGTTAAAATCAAAATATATGCCAAACTTTGAATCTATTGAAAATTACATTTCGATATCTTTTTTCAAGCTTAATTTTATGTATTATCTTAAAATACATTTATCAACATTATGGATATTTTGAATTCAAAATATGACGCAGCATTACACAACTAATATTGAGATTCACAATTCATTTTCATGATTCTTTCATATATACATCAATAACTTAGTGTACCCATATAGATACACGAAAATAAATTAAATTTTGCATTTTTGATTCTCAGCTTAACTTCTATAAATGCCACCAAAACATTTAATTTCTACCAAGAAATAAATATTAGTAATTAAGCATTTATTACCAATGTTACTCACATCATATTAATTCTTATTCCTAATTTTTTAAATAAATGACTGGAATCATAAATCCTATGTACCCATATCAACATGTTAAAATTTCAAAGTCTGAAACTTAGTAATCACTGTGTTTCATGAAATCAGATAATCTCTAAGATTTCTTAAATCTTGTATCATACTGGCCAATTATGATTCATAATGATTCTTCATCATGTCAGCATTCTAATTGTAGCTTTATTATGCCAATTGGCATAAATTAAGAGCGCTTTTAGGTGATATTTTAGATACCTGGGTATGTACTTCCTACCATACTCTATCATTTTAGGTAAATTTTCGAACTATGTTTTGGTTGCTATTATCTATTATTCACAATCTTATTATCGTTCAAAATAAAAAAAAACGCTGATCACAATCAAACTTGCAACCTTTACCGATCAATTTTTACCAGAAAACCAATTGAACTATGAGATATTGACATGCTCTCAATTTATTATTAATATAAGATGTTTAATTGTGTCCCCTGTTTTCTTTAAACCTTAATTACTATATTTGGTATATATTGATACTTTTAATACCACACATAGAAGTTATTTGAAATTCTTTTAATTATTTAATTTCATAATATTTTCCTACCGATTAAATTAGGAATCATACCATTTTCAACGATCATACCCCTTTTAAATATGCATATCTCATAATATGTATATATTACATATCATTAAGCTATATGTTAACCTTTTAAATCAATTTTTAATATGATATCTCAACTCAATCTCAAAATTGAACATTTATTCCCAATCATGAATATTCAATATCTCACCTTCAGTTGTCGTTATTTACAATAAATATAATAATTTGAAAAAATCATCGTTCAATTTTTTGATTCAAAAAATCATCATTTTTATTTTATTATTTTATCAGATATTTAATGTAAATTATAATTCTTATTATAATTTTATAAATCAGTATTTTTCGAATTTATTCAAATTACGAAAAGAAAAATATACAAATCCAGCTCGAGCATAATGCTGATATGCATTCGCATGTATTTACCGTTTAAACTTTTCTCTACTTCCTCTGAATATGAAGAAAAACTCAAAAAGGTAAAATTCATTTTAAGGTTATTTTGGTTGGACACCCTCTAGAAAAACATTGGGAGTAAAAGTGTCAGATGTCATCCGAAGCAGGAAACGTCCCCCATTTTAAAGTTGTTTTACTCGGAAACTCCGGAACAGGAAAGACATCCATTATCAACAGATGGGTAACTAACCAATTTTCACCAATAACGAAATCAACGATTGGCAGCAATCATTCCAGGAAAAGAGTTGAAATATCCGAAGGTCTTGTCGATTTATTTGTTTGGGATACTGCAGGACAGGAAGAATTTCAAGCTCTTATGCCACTTTATGCAAGAAATTCGTCACTTGCGATTATTGTTTGCGCAATAAATGATTCAGTATCATTTGACGCTATACCAAAATGGATTGAAAACGTCAGCAATGCATGTGATCCTTGCCCGCCAATGATTTTGGCAATAAATAAGATTGATCTTTCAGAATCAGCAGTAAATACAATGGAAGAAGTAAACAACAAATATGGAGACCAATTCATTGGTATTTTTATGGTTTCTGCTTTATCCGGCGAAGGAGTCGAAAATCTCTTCTATTCCACAGCCTCAGAAGTTTTCAAGAACGGAAAGAAGCTAGAAGCTGATACACAGCTCAAAAATAGGGAAGCAAATTCTGGCGGATGCTGCTAATTTTTGTTTACAATTATTTGGCAAAAGTTTACGATTATCTTTATGTTATATTAAATACTCATGTCTCTTTCATCCTTTTTACTACAATTATCCTGGTATTTTTTAAATTATTTTTTTTGAATATGAAATTAACTAAAAACATTATATAATTTAAAGACCTTCTGATGTAACAATTATTACTTTGATTCACTTTTTTCATCAATAAATACCAAATAATTAGAATTATAAAAATCTTCTCGAAACAAAAATAAATATTAATGAAGTAAGAAGTTTAGTCAACAGCAAGAGATTTTAATAATAATAAAAGCTGGTATCATATTTAAATCATTCTTTATGAGAGTCACTGCTCGAGATGTTGTCGCCATTTTGGTTCATTTATTTTTCTTCTTGTGCCTTTATTTCTGATCTCATAACTATTTCCATGAAAACTTTTTCCAATGTTGAACATGAACAAGTGAAAAATTTGATGCCAATTTCGCTGTCTTTTCTTTTCTGAAGGATTTCAAAAAGATCTGTGATAGAAACACTCTGACTTGGGACTGAATATATCATTGAACCTTTCCTTTCCATTGATAAAATAGCGGAAGGAATATTTACTGCAATGAATACCTTAACTTTTTCAATTTCTTTTTTGTCTCCAGAATTTAACAACAAATCAATCTTTCATTCAGTTCCGAACTTGTTTGACAAGTATTGTGGTGTTCCAACTGTAAATATACAGCCACTAGACATAATTGAAATGTTATCACACAAGCTTTCCGCTTCATCCAACAAATGTGTGCATAACATGAAAGTTCTTTCGCCTTTGTACTGGTTGATCAACTCATGCATATGATGTCTTGCAATTGGATCCAAAGAAGATGTTGGTTCATCTAATAAAATAGTTTTATAATCTGATAAGAATGGAATTGATGCTGCACATTTTCTTCTATTTCCTCCTGACATATCTTTAATCTTTTTGTCGACATGTTGAGAATAATCCATAACTTCAATTATTCTGTTTATCAATTCATTAGCTTCCTTTCCACTCTTATTAAACAAATAGCAGAAGAATTTCATGTTCTGACGTCCAGTTAATTGTTCTGTCAAATGATCATCAAATTGGGGACAAACTGCAACATTTGTAATTTTAGATGTCTCAACATTTTGGCCGTTGATCTCGATAGTACCACTTGAAATAGGAATTTCTTTAAGTATCATTTTCATCAATGTTGTCTTTCCAGCACCATTTGATCCCAAGAAACCGAAAATTGATTTGTCCTTAATGCCTAATGACACTTGATTAACAGCGCAAATTGGCTGACCTTTTGTATATTTGAATATTTTAGAAACATTGAATATTCTTATTGCATAATCATTAGGTTGATCTCTCACATTGTTTTCCATTTGAATGGATTCTTCAGTGATTTGGAGATTTTCTTTTATCGCACGAAAATCATCGATATGTGATTCAAATGACATTTTTGATATCTTATGACTGATTACCTTCACCAAAAATTCAACAAGCCAAATGATCAATGGGTAAACAAACACAGATGCATACATTATATTCAAAACATATTTTCCTTGTTTGAAGAAATCAATATTCTTTGGTAAATCTGGATAATACAACGAAAATGTTTTCGAAATCCTCCAAAAAACTCCAAACCAGTTTCCGAAAGGACAAATCAATGTTAATATTGAATAAACTGCTGGGTATTGACTTTCTCTAAATGAGAATGAAGTAATTAAGATTGTCATAAGAATTGACAAGTTTGAAATAACAAAAACAATTGCACCTGCAGTTCCTTTGATAAGAAATGACCAAAAATATGTATAGAAGAGAGGTAAAATCGAGCAGAACCAATTAAAGAATAGTGTTTTGGCTACAAACATCTTGAAAGATAATATTCCTATCGAATAATAAATAACAAAAACATAAGTTGAAAAGATTGTCATGATTATTAAATCAACAATAACGATTCCTGTCCAATAAGTAAATCTTGAGAGTCCACATGATATCATGTAAGGTCGAACAGGTGTTTTGATATCTTGAATTGTTTTATGCATAAAATTGGCTGCAATTATTACTAAGGCAAATGGCATGAAATAAGGCACGATCAATTCATATGTTGATTCAATATTAGTATCTAAAACAAACTGTCTTTCATCATGGACAGTTAATGAAACATCAACATCTCCTTTTTCTCCCAATTCATCAAACAAAATTTCAAGTAATGCTCTATTAAACAGTTTCAAAGCTGTGTCAGAATACGTTAAGTTGTGAAGAAATCTAAGATTTAATTCTCCTTCTGGAACACCATTTTCTTTAATTATTGATGAATTTTCATAAACTTGGAATGCTAATGGTATATTAGATAACTTTCTTGGATCTAATACCCTCTCGTATTGATAATCATTAAAATCTTCAAAATTATCAAAATCAATATATTGTAAATCAGTATTAAGTCTCTTTTTGATGAAATAAGAAAACTTTTCTGATAATCTGTTTTGAATCTCGTCGCATTTTGTGCAATTTTTAATAGATATTCTTCCAAATGTTAAATTATTTGGATCAAAATTGGTAAATTCCAATCCTTGTGCGCCACGAGGTTTTACGATCCCATGAACCAATGTTGCAATAATTCCAAAGAGGCCAGCAACAAATAATGAAAAAATAAAATTGATCAAGAAAGAAAACTTGGAGTTCCAATATACAAGCAGTCTCCTGTACATGATTCCCGTGAGTTGATTCTTAAACAATTTCACGCTCATGCTATAATGGTTTTAATTGAAATGATCTAAAAAATTGAAAGCTCTATTTTTTGAGATGAAGTAAAAAACATTTCGGATGAAATTAATAACAATGACCAGGTGATTAAGAAGAACTAATTTTCGGTATCGTATTTCAGATCATTCCACCGTGAACTTCCAACTCAAAATTTCTGAAAATTTGGATCATGTCAGAATTGATGTTTAATAATTGAATACCTAGCCATTAAATGAGAGACTCATCTCTTCAAGACGAGCTTATTGCAAAGCCAGAATTGTATACCAGCAATGCGCAGTTCCTTATTTATAAGGCTTACTTGAAAATATTGTTTGATGTCCGTTTTCACAGAATTGGATTTTATTTCTCAACATGTTTTGGCATAATAGTGATATTATTATGTCTAACAATACCAACAGCGTCTGATGCAGTGACCACAAAAGATGAAAAAGGTCACTATAGGGAATTTGATTACTGGTATGATAATCAAGATATTAATAATTTTTCTTGGATTGAAAATTTTTATGGATTCCGCTCGATTTATTATCCAAGAAATGATTTAACAACTTTTCTTGCGAATTATTCAAATTATAGTATAATTTTTGATAATGAAAGCGAATTTGACAACTATTCAATCTACAAAGAATTAATGTCTATCAAAGTAGACAAGAAAGAGAAGTATTTCTACAATATTACAGCAAACCTAAATATTACTAAATACGCTTGGTTCTATGGTACTTCTTTTGATGAATTTACTGACACATTTGTAAAAGAGATCGCGAGAATGATATCGAATGTTACGACCAATTATTATGCGCGAGGAATGTCTTCTTTCGAGAGAACGGATTTCATTTATGTATTTATTGAATGGCTTGTAGCAGCAGGAATCACAGTTTCATTCATTATTTCAATATTTGAAATGGCAGAGGCTAGAGAGACAAAGCAACTATTGCTTCTTAAGATATCAGGAGCTTATGAAACAACAATTTTCTTTGCGAATTTGACAATTGATTCAATTTCGATAGCTTTAAATGTTTTTTTAGTAACAATTATTTTATATTTGGATTCGGCCAAAGGATCAAACTTCTTCCTCATTCTTTTATTCGTAATTCCATTAGTTCTTTATTATTACGTTTTCTTTTTGAATGCAATTCCATTTGCAATTATCAAAAAATACAAGATATATTTCACTGCAATATTTTTGATTTTGAGCGTTATACCAAACATCAATTTTACAATGGCTGATGATACAACAAATATCTTGCATTATGCATCAATAATGATGTTCCTTCCACAATGGATTTCAACAATGTTCATAGACAACATCATGATTTCGAAAGTATTTAATTATCCATTTACAATTAAAAATATGGAAATTTTATTGAGATGGAAGAATTCTTGGGTTATATTAGGAATAACTTGTGGTTTCATTTGTGTTTACTTACTTCTCTTTTTCTTGTTGAACATTTTAATGCCTAGGAATTGTGGTTCAGCACCAATTGGATTTTCAAACATATTCTCTTTGACAGCTTGGAAACAACTATTTTCGTTTAGAAGAAAACGATTGGTTGAAAAAGAAGGTCAAAATTTCATTGAAGTTATTGGTTTAGATAAAACATATAAAGGTTCTACCCCTGTTCATGCTCTTCGTAATGAGAGATAAATGTTTAAGAGACTTAAACAACCACAAGGTGGTGAAGCAAAATGAAATGTCATATGACGACAAAATATAGACACTTCTCCATGGCAAAGATGAGACAAGTTTTAAATATTTACAATAACCGTAAACAAAAAGGTTTGGGAAACCATTCCCCGAAGAAATGAAAAACAACCCGACTTAGAGAAAGACTATATATTTAATAGTTTAGTCAAAAGAGACAAACAAGAAAGAATGCCAGGCTTCAAACTTCAGAAAGGGACAAAGTAAAAATAGAAATACCTAAACGCGACCCATATGAAAATATTATTGACTATGACACAATGGGAACCCGACAGGTACTCCGCATTCGTGTTTCGTAAAAATAGAAGAAGTATACAAGAGAATATTATGAAGTTTTAGGCAAACATGGCAAAATGTACAGACTGCAAGCAGAAGATAAAACTACTATTGTCAGACCTCGTTTCAAACTTGTTAAGGTTCAAGGTGGTATACTTTCAAAGACAGTTCCTAACAAATATAAGACAACTCCTGACAATATGCTAAAGAAGTTGAAAATGACGACTAAGCATTTCTATACCATGCGTAAACTGTCATGTAAGGTGGCATGTATCTTTACTTGTCCCGTTGTTTGCGTATATCCCGAAACGCGATGTGTATGGTTTCCATCTCCCTGAGTGTCACCCAAGAAACAATTTATAGCAAACTGAACGTCGTCTTAACATCATATGTTTTAATATGTAAATTCAGTCCCTTTGTTTCCTATTTTTATGCTGACCAAATCCAAAATTTATGCTTATGCCAACCTGCTTGAGATGTACTTAAATCTATGTAGTGACTGGTGCAGGTAAGTTTTCACCTGAAATCGTTTACTTCCACCTGTTTCCTTTGAAGAGTTTGCACAATACAAAAACCTGTCGACTATTTGAGTCCAAGTTCCAAAACCAAGTACTACTTCTGGTCTGGTAGAGTTCATTGACTGTATAATAGAGCCTATAGGATATAACTGTTTGAAGTATTTCTGTCTTTAATGTTTGAAGCTCTGTTTTTGTCTGCTTTCTTGTCATATAAATCTTGAGCAGTGAATTTAATATTATATTATCCTTCATGACATAAACATCTTTTACATCTAAATGTTTCTCCATCGTCTGTTATGTCGTTCATCCGATGTTAAACCTTGTGGAAAGTTAGGAGGTTACAATATAATACATCCCCACCAGTTTCTTCAACCGTTCCTTCAATATTTCTATAGCAACAGTTGTAAAATTGTATGTGTATGTTCTTATTTGCTTTCTTCTGCTAACTCATCGTTAACATAAGTTTTATCTGCTTTAAGGTCTAAACATCCTGAAACCCATCCTGTATCGGCTTAACCTTTAAAAGTCTTCGATGTCCATTCATGGTACCAGTCAACCCTTTCTATAATTTCTTTATCTTTTTCATCCACATATTCTTATCCGCTTCTTCACTAACACACTAGCCATAAGTCCCTTATCTACCTTATTTTCAAGGCTAACGTTTAAGTCTGTTATTTCAGATATAGAATGTGTATGAGTCTTTTTAGAATATTCGTTTCAGCTCTTGTCACTTCACTTGACATGTTTATTGTTGCAACATATGTTTTTGTCTGCTAGTTCAGGATGAGTATGTTCTTTTGTTGCATAAGCATTGTATAGCTCTTTTCTCTTCTTTTGCTATTCGCATCGTCTACATATTCTTTGTCAGCTTTGTTGTCAACATCTGCTTTCAAAAGAAGTTCATTTATAGGTTTTCTCGTTTAAAGTTCCTTTTGTGTGGATTTATACAGACAGTATTGTTCTTCTTGTCTTGAAAAGAAACTCTCTGTCATTGGTTTATGTCAGTTTTAAGTTTCCTTCTTTCAATGACTCAGATATCTTAGAAATAGTTTGAAAAGTTTGTTGTGTTTTTTATTTAGAGCTTGCAAATGAGTTGTCGGTTGTGTTGTATTTCTCTCATAGAAGCATATCTTTCGACATTTTTATTCTAGATAAAATATGCTTCAATAGAAAAAGAAAAATTCAAGAGTTGCTACAACTAAACCATTAGATGAACTTTTTACTAATGTCGGTCAAAAGTTTGAGACAGAGACCGTAAAGCATGAAGGCTATCGTTTTGACTACCCATTAAGATGGCTAAGAGACCATCTGTCACAAAAGCTATTGGCTTTCGTAGAATGAAGTTTTTCGAGAAGATAAAGTTTCCATTTATTGTAAGGTTTCATATAGATTATATAATCTGAAGGAAACGAAAAATGTGGAAGCAGATTGAGCTAATACAAGTTGACTTTCATCTTCTCTACAGACTTTGCGTTAAAAAATATAGAAGTATAAATAAATTCATGTTATGCAAAAATATGCTGATGAATATGCAAATACCGAGAGCACACTTTATGTGAGAATTGTATATGAAAACAAAATTCACAAGTGTCATTTCAAATCTACGAAGACAATCCAAAGAAAGACGTAACAAATATATACAGAATTCACTGCAATGTTCATGGTAATTATCAAAGAATGTTAATCAGAAGTCGAAGTTCCTTTAGCAAATATTTACAGTCGATATGAAGAATGAACTATATATAAAATGTTTTCGACCCATGCTATTATTGTTCATGCTTCTATTTCTGGGCCAAAACTCTTTTTATGCTTGGCAAATGACTTTTACGAAAAACCTACAAAGTATATAGAACCACCAAGTGGAAGTATTTCAGACTTTCAAGTATGGTTTACACAGATGGAAGAAAAAGAATATTCCATTATCCATGCGTTTTACTTAGAACTTAGTTTCATATACAACTACTATCGAACGGTAAAAATATATTTTTAATACGGTTGAGGTGTTGGATTTGGTTGCCAACTGACTGTGGTGCAGGTTCAGGCTGTTGTATAACAGGAGCTTGTTCTTCTGGTTCAGGGTCTTTAGGTATAATACCAACGAACTGACCTACCCTTTTACCAATATTTTTGACTCCGTTCCAAATTCCTCTTCCTACGGTTTTTATTCCATTCATATACCTCTTCCAACATTTCGAAAGAAGTTTCCTATTCTTCCAGAAACCCATTTTACTATATGTAAAAATCTAATGTCCGCCTAGTCTCTTACGTTTCCTGTTGAGTTCCATAGCATTTTTTAACTGGAGCTCATACATTCTATTTCTCCTCTGGTAGAAAACATACTCTGGGTCAACTCCTGTGTTGCGCGTCATCTGCATAAGTTGTTTATATCCCACTTCAGGGTTTGTATAAAACTCTTTCCATCTCATATTTGCATACCATGGTGGCAAACCTAACGCAGCGTCATTTGACATGGCAGTTTGCATTTGTACATCTGTTGGCACTTGACCATAGTTTGCCATTGCAGTTTGTATTCTAACTTCATTTGGAATATTCTCTGGGTTTGGTTGTCCAGGTTGCTGTGCATTCGCTAAGTTCTGTGCGTCCATTTAATATTAGATAAAAATATCTCTTACGAGTACATATACTGGACATTTGCAGCATTGGTTCATCTTCAATATATTATTTCCTGTATTTGTTCATGAAGTGATTTTTGCATTTTCATACGAAATTAATAGACCTAATATAATTGCATTAATTGCATTCTTATAATCATTTGATTTTCTCAAATTTCTCTTCTATCTGATTCTTAAACTAAAACATGATGTTAAACCTCGTTGCTGATATAATGGTTTTCTTAATTAAATCTTTGAATGCTTGAGGATGAAAGCACCTATCTGAATTCCTTGCTACTGATAACTTGGTTGGCAATTGCTGTTTAAGTTCATCTTTAACATTGTGCGAAAAACTGGATCGAATTCAAAGCAACTTTAAAGAATTTCTATTAGCTGGAATTTCAGAGTTCAAATTTTGCAATATTGATCCATCAAGACTGGTTTAGAATATCGTGGTTAATCGCACTGACACGGTCCCTGCTTAATAGCATTTAATGTCTTTACCATTGAATAAGAAATGGATTATGACGGTATGAATTAATTGGACCATTTTCACCTTCTCCAATGTATTGTTTAACAGCTTTTTCCAATTTTCAATCAAATTGGCCATAGGATAATGTTATTCATATATGCTTTACAGTTTAGGATAATCCGTCCATTGTTAATTTTATAAGACCATTTATGGATTTAATTATTTCGCTTTACCATCCAGTAACGAAAACTTCATTTATTCCATCAGGTTTTCCATTTGGACCCGTAATGTCTGCTTCGTGTGCTTCCCAATTTTGGTCCGTGACGTTTGGCCATAATTGCTTGAGCTTCTGGTAATGTTAAAACGTTTCTCATTTGTTTAACATCCTTTTGAAAACCGGCAACAATATGAACTAATTCTTTCATTCCGTCTGGAACTTTCATAGTTCTATTATATGCACCTTTTGTTTGTTCGCTTGTTTTAATGGAACCTGTAGAAGAATTTGCAATTTCTGTCATGTTTTAATTATAAATAAAAAATAAAAATTAATTATTAAAAGTTAATCAAATTTTAATGAAACCTTTATTTAAATCAACTATTATTTTTCCATGTTCTCCTAAATTGTTTGATATTGTGTGTAAATGTTCATTAATGCTCATTGGTAAATTCACCTTGATAAAGCATAACGTTCAACTGTTGACGGACTAAACCCACTGAAAATGAAAAGTGTTTGATAGATTTGATTTAATGTTTGTGCTTAATGCTTTAAAAGTATTGACAGCCATGAAGAATTGAACACTGAATGTGTTCGACATTGAGTTAATAACTGATTAAAATATGATTTCTCATTTAGTTATTAGTTTTGATTTCACGGCATCTAATCTAGAAAAATGAGTGAAAATGCAAAAATTCTCTATCAAAATTTGAAAATAGAAAGTGTTTCAAATAATTCATCCTTTGTTTATCAATAATTTTATCCTCTAATCCTTGCTTCTTGATTGTATTATATAATTCTTTTATAACATTACACAAGTTTTTTTTAAATAATCTTCTGCTTCTTCTTGTGATAAATAAATAATTGGAATTTTGATTAAATGCTTTAAAATTCAAATGTATCATCTGAAGGTGAACCTGAACGGTTGATATAATTTAACACATGTGAAATAGGGTGAAGTGTTAGCAATAATGATAATTTGTTTTAATATCGTTAATGTTTTACCATTTATTTTGTTTACCAAATTGCTGGCAGTTGATTGAATTTAAGTAACATTCAGAATATGGAATTTTCAATTAATTTTTCCTTAGATAGAGCATTTTTCTATTATCACTCAACTGCTTCATTAATCATAATCATCCTAAACGTATGTATTATATACTCCCTGCTAATTCTCATAAGGGTGGATGAATTTAAATCCATTTAATCAAAATAATTTATAATTTTATACATTTCTTATTCATCATATTTTCATCAATATGAACTTCTTATACTGTGGTGGTGTACCTGTTGACTGAATATTTCAAACCTTCATCCGGTGTCCATGTCCAATAATGTAGTCCTAGTAAACCAAACCTGAGGAGGATTTGTCACCTTTGAACAGTAAGTTGTCATTTTCACCCCTGAATGATTGGATAAGCTTTCACTTGTACTGTAACCTTGTGAATTGAAAGTTTCTACATCAAAGAATATACCCGCTCCATCACGTTGAACTGGAATAGTGCATAAGAATGAAGTTTGGTCTTTCCATGTTCTAGCTAATGGCGTGCCATTATCATCATTCAGTGGTCTAGTTAATGAGTCCTCGTATTCTTCCCGTGCATTCATTCACCATCCATCTAAATCAGAAGCTGAAGGCATACGTGTAAAGAATATGTCGCCCACTGTGGTCATCGCTTGATCGGGGAAGTTTCTGGAATCTATAGTGACCTGAAGACCTCGAAGCATTGGATCTTCTAAAACCGTTCTTTGCATTGCATTCTTCGGAAAATGCTAACAAACAACCATCTGTAACATTATGAAGAGCGTATGAGAAATCTGAGCTGATACGCTTCAGGAGTGATGCAACCTCCATTTAGTGAACGAACGTCAATATGTTTGAGCTGGAATCATGAATGGATCTTCCTTACTGAATAAACGTGGTATTGCTTTAACTGACTTCATTCAATTAAACCGTATCCTGGTGTAATGCATTTATCCTCTAAAACTTCCATCTTTGTGGCATGAAATAATAACGTCTTCAACTGTTGCGTCAGCAGATGTAGCGGCTAAGCTTGTAATTAATTTGGCAGGAAGTCCGATTTGTTGGAATTTGCGATCAATATTTATACAACATGATTCATAAATCTTTTCATAATTTTCATCAGTTTATCTTTTCATAAACATAATTTTGTAAATCAGCAACTCTTAACGGTCAACCTGACAAATATACTAAAGTATCCCTGAAAACAATAATATTTAAGAATGATATCACCAAATGATTTAGGATAATCATCGAACGCCTGAAATGCTAACAAAATCATTTACGCGGAATAATCATATAAAAGTGACATCAACTTCTTCATTTGCTTTTCTTGAAAACTTCTGAAGGTCAATATATTTACCACATACTGAGTTATCCATATTTTTTGAACATTATTAATATACACGAATTGAACAAACTTTTTAACTTTCCTTTCTGATTTTGGTTATATGTTGCAAATGCGAAAGATTCACGGGGCACAATCCATCTGAAGATAACCGGCATCACCTCTTTCGTTTCTACTTCTAATTGCTTAACAGCTTGATTTTGATGATTTATACCAACGAATAAACGCATGCATTTAAAAGCGCATCACATGTGAAAGCTTTATTTGAAACTTAGAGTTGCTTTAACTTTGCCGTTTAATATATGTGGCACCTAATTGTTACACATCATCATGAGCCGGATTTGTAATTCTTAAATGAGTTTGTTTATCATCAAAATATGGAGCACAATGGTCATAGCATGAACGATTTCAAGTTCTCTATAATATCTTTCTAAACCTATCATTCTTTGCGAATATTTCATTTATCTTTTCGAATGAATGAAACAACATTTCCATTAATCGGTTTTTGTGTTTGGCACTAAATAGTTAGTCGTCATTTATTAATTAAATAAAAAATCAAAATTAAAAGATGAAAATGAATTTTTAATTTTAATGATAATCAACTATGGCTGCAGATTCTTTAAGAAACTGTGGGAATAAGTAAAAAAAGAGGAGCGCATAAAGTTTGGGAAACAATGAAGAAAGGAGCAAATTGGATATTTAAGAATAAAGAAGCAATTAGTGACGTTGCTGAACAAATAGGCACCTAATGTTCCGGTAAGGGAAGTATTAAATAAAGGATAAGGTTTATCGTCGACTAACAACCGATATTGAGATAAAAATAATATTTATTTATTCTTTCCACTAACGCACCTCCTATTTATTAAGTATTTCCTTCAGCTATTCACCAATTGCGTTACCTGCTTGTTGGGCTCCCATCGGCCGGATTAACCTGCTTTAGTACCTAATACTCCACACCCTATGATAGTTCCTGCCGTTTTTCGCTACTGGTGCCAAAAAGTTTGGCAACAGGTTTAATAACCTTTTTATAAACCCAAACCTGCCAGCTTTCTTAATTCCATCCATAATTTTTTAAAGAAATTCCTGCCGCCATTTCTGATTTAATATTAATTAAAAAATATATTTCATCACTTATATTCTAATTTTTTATTTAATGATAAATGAAACCGATTTTAAAAAATAAATGAAACAGAGGAGGAAGAAATAAATGAAAGTGAAAATGTTCAACAAAAAATAAACGTTGTAAACCAATTACTGAAAATAAAAATTTTTTCAATCTGTTGAAAGAATTTAATGAATTATTATGCTAATAATAAAAAATTATTTGAAGAATTGACTAACGTGTAAATTGAATAAAATGTTTAAAAAGTTGAGGACAGAGTCCAAGACCGGAGGGTCATGGATTCAAAATTTCAAAAATAAAAGGAGTGGTTAGTATTTTGAAATCTATCCTCAATCAGAATACACCTCATTAATGAAAATAGATGATTTTAACAAAAAGAATAGAAATTATTGAAGAGGCGAATTGAAATAAATTATTGATTTCAATAAATCATGACTCGTTGGCCTGGGTCCTTAAAACCCAAGGCACAAAGTGCCCAGGACTTAAAGTCGCATCACTCGAGTTCAAGGTTATATTCATCAAATATTTCATTATTTAAATTGCAACTTCTGCTAGTTTATTTTATTTTTTCAATACGATCATTTGAAAGTCTATGTTTAATTTTTTCTGAAGTTTTTTCATTTTCTAGTTCTGAACTTTATTTGTAATGATATTTAAACCGCCGTTTAAATTCTTTTTCCCTCAGTTTTGAATCAATTAATTTACAAAGAATTTTGTGGTTGGAATTCGTTTAAAACATTTATCATTAATATTTGTTATATATTCAATATCTGGAATTAATCTCCAAATTTTTGCATTTCAATTAATTTTATTAATCAAATGCAAAGCAATAGGTTTAATATTAAACTTACCTTATAATATAAACTTTCTACATAATCATCCGAAATAAACATCTACTTGTTTAACATTTTCAAGAATTGGTGAAAGACATCCATTAATTGTTGACCGGTTAACGAATCTGATCCTCCTCATTTTCATACGAATTAAAAAATAAATTATTCAAAAAAATGTAAGACATGAATTTTTAAAATTGGTGTTTCATACAAAATAAAATAAATTATTCATAAATGTAAGACATGAATTTTTAAAGTTTATTTTTATCATAATGAATGATAATTATATCTGATTCTTTTACTCTCTCGTACCATACTAGATTTTTGAAAATTCAGACATTTTAACCATAATCTCCTAAATGTTTTCTTATCCCTAACGTGTGCCAGTTATTATATGAAACTGTTATTAAACTTTTATCTTTATCTTTACACCTTTCTCACTTCAATCAATTTATATCTCAGTTTTGATTTTGCATTTTCAATAATCATTAACGTTTAATAATTCACAATCTTCCTTTTTTAAATTGATGTTAAGATATTCAGAGATTTAATAATCTATACGTTTATATGCCTCCTATTAGTTTCTAAAGGTTTTTTCTACAAAATTTAGGAATTCCATCCTCTTTGAATTGTCATCAATGATTTCATTTCATTATTTTCAATTCTTCTTCTCGTTTATGAGGTCTTTGATTATGACTCCATTGATTCCATGAAATTAAATATTCTTTATCATTATATTTATACCTCATTACGCTTATTTTGGCTTTCATATTCATTTAATAATTCACATATCTTCAATTTTAAATTGAAGTTTAACCCATTCAGGATTTAAACAATGTTTAATTAATCGGCGGAATATCTACATCATCTATATATAGATTTATTTTATAAAAGATAAAAATAAATTATTTAAAATTAATGTATTTTTAATGTGTTTATTTTTCATATCATGAATGATAATTATATCTAATTTCTTTTTTACTCTCGCTGTATATACTAGATTTAAAGAATTCAGATTTTTCCCCATAATCTCCTAAATGTTTTCTAATCTTATCGGTTTTCCATTCATTATATGAAACTGTATAAATTTATCTTTATCTTTACACTTTCATCACTTCCAAATATATTTATATCTCAGTTTTGATTTTGCATTTTCATAATCATTAACGTTTAATAATTTCACAATCTTCCTTTTTAAATAAATGTTTCACATATTCAGGATTTATCATTCTGTAATATTGTTTTCCTTTAAATCTTTGAATGTAAACAGGAACACCAATCCTCTTAAAATTCTATTATCCACTTTATCTGGTTTTACTTGTTGGGTCATTTATGTAAGAATAAAAAAAATAATTATTTTAAAATTAATGTTAAAAATTAATGTGTTTTATAAATAAATATATTTTAATGCATCGTCTATATATAGATGTAACAAAAAAAGTCCACTAAACCACATCCACATATATACTACTTTCAACTCAATATTTTTTTATTGATTATATTTAGTTAGTTCTGCATTCTATTACTATAGATGTTCGATAAATATATCAATAGTTAAAATCAAAATATATGCCAAACTTTGAATCTATTGAAAATTACATTTCGAATATCTTTTTCAAGACTTAATTTTATGTATTATCTTAAATACATTTATCAACATTATGGATATTTTGAATTCAAAATATGACGCAGCAATTACACAACTAATATTGAGATTCATCAATTCATTTTCATGATTCTTTCATATATACATCCAATAACTTAGTGTAGCCCATATAGATACACGAAAATAAAATTAAATTTTGCATTTTTGATTCTCAGCTTAACTTCTAATAAATGCCACCAAAACATTTAATTTCTACCAAGAAATAATATATTAGTAATTAAGCATTTATTACCAATGTTACTCACTTCATATTAAATTCTTATTTCCTAATTTTTTAAAATAAATGACTGGAATCATAAATCCTATGTACCCATATCAAACATGTTAAAATTTCAAAGTGCTGAAACTTAGTAATACTGTGTTTCATGAAATCAATAATCTCTAAGATTTCTTAAATCTTGTATCATACTGGCCAATTATGATTCATAATGATTCTTCATCATGTCAGCATCTTAATTGTAGCTTTATTATGCCAATTGGCATAAATTAAGAGCGCTTTTAGGTGATATTTTAGATAGCCTGGGTATGTACTTCCTACCATACTCTATCATTTTTAGGTAAATTTTCGAACTATGTTTTGGTTTGCTATTATCTATTTATTCACAATCTTATTATCGTTCAAAAATAAAAAAAAACGCTGATCACAATCAAACTTGCAACCTTTACCGATCATTTTTACCAGAAAACCAAATTGAACTATGAGATATTGACATGCTCTCAATTTATTATTAATATAAGATGTTTAATTGTGTCCCCTGTTTTCTTTTAAACCTTAATTCTATATTTGGTATATATTGATACTTTTAATACCACACACATAGAAAGTTATTTGAACATTCTTTTAATTATTTAATTTCATAATATTTTCCTACGCGATTAAATTAGGAATCATACCATTTTCAACGATCATACCCCTTTTAAATATGCATATCTCATAATATGTATATATTACATATCATTAAGCTATATGTTAACCTTTTAAATCATTTTTTAATATGATATCTCAACTCAATATCAAAATTGAAGATTAATTCCCAATCATGAATATTCAATATCTCACCTTCAGTTGTCGTTATTTACAATAAATATAATAATTTGAAAAAATCATCGTTCAATTTTTGATTCAAAAAATCATCATTTTTATATTTATTATTTTATCAGATATTTAATGTAAATTATAATTCTTATTATAATTTTATAAATCAGTATTTTTCGAATTTATTCAAATTAACGAAAAGAAAAATATAGCAAATCAGCTCGAGCATAATGCTGATATGCATTCGCATGTATTTACGTTTAAACTTTTCTCTACTTCCTCTGAATATGAAGAAAAAACTCAAAAAGGTAAAATTCTTTTAAAGGTTATTTTGGTTGGACAACGCCTCCTACGAAAAAACAATTGGGAGTAAAAGTGTCAGATGTCATCCGAAGCAGGAAAACGTCCCGCCATTTTAAAAGTTGTTTTACTCGGAAACTCCGGAACAGGAAAGACATCCATTATCAACAGATGGGTAAGCTAACCAATTTTCACCAATAACGAAATCAAGCGATTGCAGCAATCATTCCAGGAAAAGAGTTGAAAATATCCGAAGGTCTTGGTCGATTTATTTGTTTGGGATACTGCAGGACAGGAAGAATTTCAAGCTCTTATGCCCATTTATGCAAGAAATTCGTCCACTTGCGATTATTGTTTGCGCAATAAATGATTCAGTATCATTTGACGCTATACCAAAATGGATTGAAAACGTCAGCAATGCATGTGATCCTGTTGCCGCGCCATTGATTTTTGGCAATAAATAAGATTGATCTTTCAGAATCAGCAGTAATACAATGGAGAAAGTAAACAACAAATATGGAGACCAATTCATTGGTATTTTTATGGTTTCTGCTTTATCCGGCGAAGGAGTCGAAAATCTCTTTCTATTCACAGCCTCAGAAGTTTTCAGAAGCGGAAAGAAGCTAGAAGCTGATACACAGCTCAAAAATAGGGAAAGCAAATTCTGGCGGATGCTGCTAATTTTGTTTACAATTATTGTGGCAAAAGTTTACGATTATCTTTATGTTATATTAATAATACTAATGTCTCTTTCATCCTTTTTTACTACAATTATCCTGGTATTTTTTAATTAGTTTTTTTTGAATATGAATTAACTAAAAACATTATATAATTTAAAGACCTTTCTGATGTAACAATTATTATATTTGATTCACTTTTTCATCAAATCAAATACCATAATTAGAAATTATAAAAATGCTTCTCCTCGAAACAAAAATAAATATTAATGAAGTAAGAAGTTTAGTCAACAGCAGAGATTTTAATAATAATAAAAGCTGGTATCATATTTAAATCATTCTTTATGAGAGTCACTGCTCGAGATGTGTCGCCATTTTGGTTCATTTATTTTTTCTTCTGTGCCTTTATTTCTGATCTCATAACTATTTCCATGAAAACTTTTTCCAATGTTGAACATGAACAAGTGAAAATTTGATGCCAATTTCGCTGTCTTTTCTTTTTCTGAAGGATTTCAAAAAGATCTGTGATAGAAACACTCTGACTTGGGACTGAATATATCATTGAACCTTTCCTTTCCATTGATAAAATAGCGAAGGAATATTTACTGCAATGAATACCTTAACTTTTTCAATTTCTTTTTTGTCTCCAGAATTTAAACAACAAATCAATCTTTCATTCAGTTCCGAACTTGTTTGACAAGTATTGTGTGTTTCCAAACTGTAAATATACAGCCACTAGACATAATTGAAATGTTATCACACAAGCTTTCGCGCTTCATCCAACAAATGTGTGCATAACATGAAAGTTCTTTCGCCTTTGTACTGGTTGATCAACTCATGCATATGATGTCTTGCAATTGATCCAAAAGAAGATGTTGGTTCATCTAATAAAATAGTTTTTATAATCTTGATAAGAATGGAATTGAATGCTGCACATTTTCTTCTATTTCCTCCTGACATATCTTTAATCTTTTTTGTCGACATGTTGAGATAATCCATAACTTCAATTATTCTGTTTATCAATTCATTATGCTTCCTTTCCACTCTTATTAACAAATAGCAGAAGATATTCATATGTTCTGACGTCCAGTTAATTGTTCTGTCAAATGATCATCAAATTGGGGACAAAACTGCAACATTTGTAATTTTAGATTGTCTCAACATTTTGGCCGTTGATCTCGATAGTACCACTTGAAATAGGAATTTCTTTAAGTATCATTTTCATCAATGTTGTCTTTCCAGCACCATTTGATCCCAAGAAACCGAAAATTGATTTGTCCTTAATGCCTAATGACACTTGATTAACAGCGCAAATTGCTGACCTTTTGTATATTTTGAATATTTTAGAAACATTGAATATTCTTATTGCATAATCATTAGGTTGATCTCTCACATTGTTTTTCCATTTGAATGGATTTCTTCAGTGATTGGAGATTTTCTTTTATCGCACGAAAATCATCGATATGTGATTCAAATGACATTTTTGATATCTTATGACTGATTACCTTCACCAAAATTCAACAAGCCAATGATCAATGGGTAAACAAACACAGATGCATACATTATATTCAAAACATATTTTCCTTGTTTGAAGAAATCAATATTCTTTGGTAAAATCTGGATAATACAACGAAATGTTTTCGAAATCCTCCAAAAAACTCCAAACAGTTTCCGAAGGACAAATCAATGTTAATATTGAATAAACTGCTGGTATTGACTTTCTCTAAATGAGAATGAAGTAATTAAGATTGTCATAAGAATTGACAAGTTTGAATAACAAAAACATTGCACCTGCAGTTCTTTGATAAGAAATGACCAAAATATGTATAGAAGAGAGGTAAAAATCGAGCAGAACCAATTAAGAAATAGTGTTTTGGCTACAACATCTTGAAAGATTAATATTCCTATCGAATAATAAATAAACAAAAACATAAGTTGAAAGATTGTCATGATTATTAATCAACAATAACGATTCCTGTCCAATAAGTAAATCTTGAGAGTCCACATGATATCATGTAAGGTCGAACAGGTGTTTTGATATCTTGAATTGTTTTATGCATAAAATTGCTGCAATTATTTACTAAGGCAAATGGCATGAAATAAGGCACGATCAATTCATATGTTGATTCAATATTAGTATCTAAAAACAACTGTCTTTCATCATGGACAGTTAATGAAACATCAACATCTCCTTTTTCTCCCAATTCATCAAACAAAATTTCAAGTAATGCTCTATTAAACAGTTTCAAAGCTGTGTCAGAATACGTTAAGTTGTGAAGAAAATCTAAGATTTAATTCTCCTTCTGGAACACCATTTTCTTTAATTATTGATGAATTTTCATAAACTTGGAATGCTAATGGTATATTAGATAACTTTCTTGGATCTAATACCCTCTCGTATTGATAATCATTAAAATCTTCAAAATTAATCAAATCATATATTGTAAATCAGTATTAAGTCTTTTTTGATGAAATAAGAAAACTTTTCTGATAATCTGTTTTGAATCTTCGTCGCATTTTGTGCAATTTTTATAAGATATTCTTTCCAAATGTTAAATTATTTGGATCAAAATTGGTAAATTCCAATCCTTGTGCGCCACGAGGTTTTACGATCCATGAACCAATGTTGCAATAATTCCAAAGAGGCCAGCAACAAATAATGAAAAAATAAAATTGATCAGAAAAGAAAACTTGGAGTTCCAAATATACAAGCAGTCTCCTGTACATGATTCCGTGAGTTTGATTCTTAAACAATTTCACGCTCATGCTTATAAGTGGTTTTAATTGAAAGATCTAAAAAATTGAAAGCTCTATTTTTTGAGATGAAGTAAAAAACATTTCGGATGAAATTAATAACAATGACCAGGTGATTAAGAAGAACTAATTTTCGGTATCGGTATTTCAGATCATTCCACCGTGAACTTCCACTCAAAATTTCTGAAAATTTGGATCATGTCAGAATTGATGTTTAATAATTGAAACTAGCCATTAAATGAGAGACTCATCTCTTCAAGACGGAGCTTTATTGCAAAGCCAGAATTGTATACCAGCAATGCGCAGTTCCTTATTTATAAGGCTTACTTTGAAAATATTGTTTGATGTCCGTTTTCACAGAATGGATTTTATTTCTCAACATGTTTTGGCATAATAGTGATTTCATTATGTCTAACAATACCAACAGCGTCTGATGCAGTGACCACAAAGATGAAAAGGTCACTATAGGGAATTTGATTACTGGTATGATAATCAAGATATTAATAATTTTTCTTGGATTGAAAATTTTTATGGATTCCGCTCGATTTTATTATCCAAGAAATGATTTAACAACTTTTCTTGCGAATTATTCAAATTATAGTATAATTTTTGATAATGAAAGCGAATTTGACAACTATTCAATCTACAAAGAATTAATGTCTATCAAAGTAGACAGAAAGAGAAGTATTTCTACAAATATTACAGCAAACCTAAATATTACTAAATACGCTTGGTTCTATGGTACTTCTTTTGATGAATTTACTGACACATTTGTAAAGAGATCGGCGAGAATGATATCGAATGTTACGACGCAATTATTATGCGCGAGAATGTCTTCTTCCGAGAGAACGGATTTCATTTAATGTATTTATTGAATGGCTTGTAGCAGCAGGAATCACAGTTTCATTCATTATTTCAATATTTGAAATGCAGAGCTAGAGAGACAAAGCAACTATTGCTTCTTAAGATATCAGGAGCTTATGAAAACACAATTTCTTTGCGAATTTGACAATTGAATTCAAATTTCGATAGCTTTAAATGTTTTTTTAGTAACAATTATTTTATATTTGGATTCGGCAAGGATCAAACTTCTTCTCATTCTTTTATTCGTAATTCCATTAGTTCTTTATTATTAGTTTTCTTTTTGAATGCAATTCCATTTGCAATTATCAAAAAATACAAGATATATTTCACTGCAAATATTTTTGATTTTGAGCGTTATACCAACATCAATTTTACAATGGCTGATGTACAACAAATATCTTGCATTATGCATCAATAATGATGTTCCTTCCACAATGGATTTCAACAATGTTCATAGACAACATCATGATTTCGAAAGTATTTAATTATCCATTTACAATTAAAAATATGGAAATTTTATTGAGATGGAAAGAATTCTTGGGTTATATTAGGAATAACTTGTGGTTTCATTTGGTGTATTACTTACTTCTCTTTTCTTGTTGAACATTTTAATGCCTTAGGAATTGTGGTTCAGCACACCAATTGGATTTTCAAACATATTCTCTTTGACAGCTTGGAACAACTATTTCGTTTAGAAGAAAACGATTGGTTGAAAAGAAGGTCAAAATTTCATTGAAGTTATTGGTTTAGATAAAACATATAAAGGTTCTACCCCTGTTCATGCTCTTCGTAATGTTTCTCTTTCAATTGATAAAGGAGAATGTGACTGTTTTGA
>NC_067206.1:39443106-39472369 GCF_026262505.1 Trichomonas vaginalis G3 | reverse complement strand
TTTCTCTTTCAATTGATAAAGGAGATGTGACTGTTTTGATTGGTCCTAATGGCTCAGGAAAAAGTACTTTGTTGAATGCAATGACAGGGAGCATCAGTAGTGATAAAGGTGATCTTAAAATATTTGGTGAGAAATGCGTTTCTGGATTCAGCTCATTGCAACAACATTTAGGAATTTGTTACCAAGAAAACATTTTGTTTGAAAGATTGAATGTTTACAAGCACCTTGAATTCTTTGCAACAATAAGAGGCGTCGAAAATACTAAACTGAAAGAAGTTATTGATCATAGCTTGAGTAACTTCCGATTAGAAGGACTCGAAAACATGAAAGCAGCAACATTGAGTGGCGGCCAAAAGAGAAAACTTTGTACTGCAATCGCTTTCATTGGAAATCCAAAGCTGGTCATTTTGGATGAGCCAACAGCTTGAATGGATGCAAGCATTAGACAGGAAATATGGAAAGCAATTTCAGGTTACAATATCACATCAATTGTAAGTACTCATTCTATTGAAGAAGCAGGAATTCTTTCCAGCAGAATGCTTGTGATGAGAAGTGGAGAATTGATCTTCGAAGGAACTCCAAATGAATTGAGAAGTAAGTTCCATTGCGGATACAGATTAACTCCAATGTTTAATAATGAAGAAGACAAGAAATACAAAAATGAGTTGCTTGATTGGATGAAATCAAAGATTCAAGGAGCATACATCATGTCCAATATATCATGAAGATACATTTTGTTCTGTTTGTGTGATGATAGTTACAAAGCTTTATTGATTGAGGCAAAATCAGGATAATTTCCACATGAGATCATTCAACATATTGTTGAGCAGCTCGAAAATGTGCTTTACAGAATGTATGTGGATGATGAAAACGTGTGATCTTGCACTTTTTAACTTAAGTGAGAAGTAAACCAAAATATTTTGATTATTTTTTTCATTCTTTCATTTCACTATATAAGAGTGAGAATTCTTAAGCTCATAAACTAAAATAAATATGTTCATCCAATATCTCTTGTTTTTCGCTTTGATGATTGATTTATGATCATGATTATTTTATTTGAGAAAAAGGAGGAATGAATCAACAAATATAAAAAAAAAAAAAAAAAAAAAAAAAAAAGGTAGTGGGGCTTCCAGGGCTGCGCCCCTCTAGCCCCTGAAGATGTTTTAGTATAATGAAGTTCTTATATACGGGTCTTCCAGGAGCTTTTCACAAAATATATATTGTTTTCATGTTTTGTCACTTTTCTGTCACTTTTCAGGAAAAAACATTTTTATTATATATATAAAATGAATTTACAAACCACCGTTACCTTCTTTGGAAAAGAGTAGATGTAAAGATATTCTATTGAGAACTTAAGAAACTACCGAATGGTCTAACATTTGTAGACTTGTTCGGTGGAAGTTTCTATATATCTCATTTGTGCCATACAATATTTCCTGACTCAAAGATTATATGCAATGACTTCGACAACTATATGAACCGTCTCAAATATTCCAGACACAAATATATTGAAAGAGTTAAAAGAAAAGATACCTATAGTGTAATGTGGACGTTACCAGTTATGAAAGACAAATACTCGGTCAGAGAGTTTTCTGAAACAGGCAGAAAGATACGTTTGCGGTTGTCTTAGTATACTGCTTGTCCTGCCTATTATGTGTAGGTGGGCTTATATTCATTTGAGTCATTTGTAGCACACTTATGTCACCAAAGTGTTTATATCTTAACTATACAAAATGGTGTTTGTTAAAGAAAGCATGTTAGAAAAATGATATTGAGGGTAATAGAGTTTGGGTAGTTCATGAGATGTTTAAAGCATATGGACAGAGTTTGACAAATGTGGTTGAAGTGAAATATGTTTGTCTTTTGCCGCTTCTACTAACACTTGGGTTTTCCTCCACTACTTCTAGTAGATGATTTCGGCGAGCAGACTTTGTTAGCATAACTTTTATTGATCGTTTGTTTACATAACGCAGTCGCCATCGTTTTGACGTTTTACATCCGATAAAAGTGGTTTGGAAACCGTGTATGTGAATGGTTAGAGGACATACATGACTATTGAGTTTAGATACGTAAGATTAGAATATGAGAGTGGTCCTATAACGTGAGAAAGTGTCAAACAAAGAATTTTACTTATAATAATGTGGTTTGAAAATAGGACTACTTGTTTTTAGGTTTTTTCCATTGTGTCAATTTACTTATTTGACGTGGCAGAAAGATATAGAGAATTTGAGATTTGAACAATGCTGCAAATGTCCACGTATTTGTAGCTCGTAAGAGTATTTTTATCTAATATTAAATGGACGCAGCAGAACTTAGCGAATGCACAGCAACCTGACCAGAAACCAGAGAAATTCCAAATGAAGTTAGAATACACTGCATGGCAAACTATGGTCAGAGTGCCAACAGATGTACAAATGCAAACTGCCGCTAATGTCAAATGACGCTTGCGTTAGGTTTGGCCACCATGGTATGCAAATATGAGCATACCGGTTGACGTTATGTTTGTAGTGGGTAGGCGCAAGATCACCTTGACAGCAGTTGGGGGAATATCCACGGCACCAACGTTAGTTCTCGGGTGGTGGTTCTTGATCGTCAGATACACAGAAGGTTGACGCGCAGCGAGTGTGTCGGTTGGGTTCTTACCCAGGAGGGAGAAAGTTAGGATATTATGCAGCCTCATGTTAGAATTGTGGCACGTGACATACTGAGAGTGGCTCAGTTAGATCGTTGAAGAGATCTTAGGCAGGCGTGCTTACATGTTCAGATTGTTTACATAGTTATGGGCGTCGGCTCAAGAAGGATCTTGGGTCTTTGGTTGCTCATTTGGAGTTATTAATAGATAATTTGCGGGTGTGGTGTTCTGTATTATATGGTTTGCGATTATTGTAGGTTTGAGTGGAGGCATCGGGAAGAAATAGAACCGTAGGAAGGAGGAAGTTGTTGTAACCGAGTCAAAAAGGATAGTTGGTAAAAGAGTCAGGTTCGGGTTTCGTTGTATTAGTATGCACTGAAACGCACTGCAATTCAGAGCATCAGTCTCCCTGTCTATGACATCCTCATCGTGACATGCGACCACCAGCGTCTACACGCTTGGCTACGAGATTGGCGTCCTCAACACCTTGGGTTGCGCTCATTCAATGAATCATGATGGTGGTTTCTGGTATATTTCTGTCTTCGGCACGGTTAGTCTGAAGTATGTGTGTTAGGGTCACTCGGTGGCTTGCTATTAGTTACGATTACGCTTGCTAGGTGAGTGAATTACGGCATGGTATATTTGGATGTTAGACTATCGTGTGTTCTGTGTGTCGTGTGCTTTATTGTTGTTCTGTTAAACTTGCGTCTACTATACCATGTGGGAGATTTCAGTTGTCTGAAGATTCTAATCTTCCACCTTGTGCTTTGAGTGTGGGTATGTTGTCTTGTGTTCAGGGTGTTTGTTTGCGTGTCATTTTAGTTCACTGGTGGATTGGCTAAGCATTAAGGAGAAGGAGTTCTGTTGGTGCACTTGGGTTCAGGAAAATCGGAAGGCTTTATCCGAATGTTGATAATATGGTGGCTTCTGAGTTTCGGATAAACTACCTTGTTTCATACGTTTGATTTGTCGGGTGTTTTTCCTCTGACTTCATTTTTATAAGCTCGTGCCGGCGCGTTGTGCCACGTTGGAGGTATTCTTTCGCTCGGCTTGATTTTAACATCCGTCTCTAAAAATCTATAGCTCCTTAGTTCAAGTTGTTATCACCTGGTTGATAATATGTAATACGTTCTTCTCTTCAAGGTCCTTCCTATTCTATTGATCTTTAGGCAGCGAGTGTGGCTATTTTTTGCCTGGGCGGTCACTATATATGGCCTTGAGGAATTTTTTGTTGTCAACGTGCGCGGTCTCGTGCCTCGTCGCAAACGTGTTGTATTCCTTTTGCGTTTTTGGATATTCGAGATGAGATATCGTTTATTTACTCGTGGTCGAAAAGCTTGTGAAGTATTTCTGCTGTTGGTTAATTTACAAGAAATTCACTTGTAAAAGGTTTTGGCGCACCTGGTTTGAAATGGTGTTCTCAGTACTGTATTGTTTTTTTTTGCCTGTTGTTTAGTAGGTCAAAGTTCGCGAATTTTTGCGGGAGGAGAGGCGACCGGCGGGTAATGGGAAAAACTGTATGGTGTCTTTTTCTGAACTCGCACTTTATTCGGTTTTATTAGCCAACGGAGGGTGCGTGTTTGCTTGTTGAACGTTTCGTATAGGGCGGCCTTCGTTAGTCCTTTGGCCTTTGTTGGGCCATCTTAGTGGGTAGTCAAAAGATAGCCTTCATGCTTTACGGTCTCTGTCTCAACTTTTGACCGACATTAGTAAAAAGTTCATCTAATGGTTTAGTTGTAGCAACTCTTGAATTTTTCTTTTTCTCTATTGAAGCATATTTTATCTAGAATAATATGTCGAAGAACGTTCTATGAGAGAAATACAACACAACCGACAACTCATTGTGCAAGCTCTAAATAAGACACAAACAACTTTTCAAACTATTCTAAGATATCTGAGTCATTGAAAGAAGGAAACTTAAAACTGACGATAAACCCATGACAGAGAGTTTCTGTTTCAAGACAGTAAGACCACCACTGCTGTCTGTGTGAAAATCCAACAAAAGGAACTTTAAAGAGAACACTATAGATTGAACTTCTTTTGTGAAGGCAGATATTGACAACAGAGCTGACAAAGAGTATGTAGATGCAACAAGAGACTGTATTCTCGCATGGACAGATAGAACATACCCAAAACTCAGGTGGACACAGGTAACATGGGTTAACTCAGTACTCGTATGCCTGGATCGGTTGTCTAAACCTCGCAAGTTCGCTTGAGAGTGACATAATGCGGATTAAAACAGGTAATGTTGACAATAAGGACAACTGTTCGGAAAGTGAATGACAGAGGTGACAAGTTTTAACTTAGTGTTATTCTAAGTACCTGCTATTATCACATCGTATTGCATAAGGTGTGATCAAAAATTAAAGTAAGCGCTTTAGGAGGAGCCAGGAAAAGTGAGGCGGTGGTGTTGGCGTGTTGTACTATATCAGGCGTAGGGACCCGGTTTTTAGCACTTCCTCTGCAAGTGTGTTGGTGATAAGGATGAGGAATTGTGATATTTAGAGGGTTGAAGATAACGGGGGATTATTATAATGGATATCCTCTATACTTTCACAAGGTTTAACATCGGATGAGAACATAACACGATGAGTATACATTAGAGGTTGGTGACTGGGTGTGATGTCATGGACGGAGGTAACCAGGAAGTGGAGGAACCTTGGGCGCATTCTGGTCTCGCCGATTTATAGTGGCAACTCAAGAAAATGAAAGAAGAGCTTCCTTAACGCGGTTATAAAATTATTATATTAGAAACTTTCCTTGATACAGTATCACCTATTTGTGTGTCATATTGGGTTTCTTGAATATAGTGTATATATATAAGTTATAGAGTGAAGCCTCTGTTTTGCGATGGTAGCGACCCTCTAGATATTTCGGAGGTTGTCTGTTTGTAATTCCGTGCCTTAACTCTTCCAAATAGGACAACAGGTGCAATAAACGAGTTTCGGTGAAACCTTAAAAATAGACCATAAAGTCCATACGATAGAATTCTAAGCTAATTCTCAGAAGGATAATGACAGACACATAATACCAGATCTGATTGGTCCATGTTAAATAGAAGGGATTTGGTCAGAATGAAAGGTAAAGGATATCGGCATGTTAACAATAACCGAAGACGTAAAAATGGTTGAAAAAAAGACTAGGGGTGACGGGCGCGGTTCAGTAAATAAGATATTCGCCGACTGATACTCTGAAACGGCAGCCTTTGCTAAAAATTTGGTTTTGCCGCGTGTTCTCCCTTCTACGGGGTGACAAACACATCCCAGCGAGAATCGGAAACAATACAACATGCGTCAGGGTAATCGCAAACACAGGGAACAAAGTAAATGAATACTGCCAACCTTACTGACAGTTTTACGCATGGGATAAGAATTGCTTAGCTCGTCATTTCACTTCTTTAGCTATTGTCAGAGTTGTCTTATATTTAGTTACGCGACGGCTGGTAGTCTTTGAAAGTAACGACCAAACCTTGAACTTAAACAAGTTTGAAACGCCGGTCTGAATAAAGTAAGTTTTAATTTTCTGTCATATTCTCTATATCTTTCTGCCACGTCAAATAAGTAAATGACACAATGGAAAAAACCTAAAACAAGTAGTCCTATTTCAAACCACATTTACTTACCAATAAAATTTCTTTGTTATGACACTTTCTCCGGTTTATAGGACCTCTCTCATATTCTATCTTGTCATATCTAAACTCATAGTCATGTATGTCCTCTAACCATCTCATAACGGTTTCCAAACCACTTTTATCGGATGTAAAGTAAAAGCATGGATGGTTATGTAAAACGTCTAAAGTTTCTAAAGAGTCTCTCAAAGTCCAGTCTACTTGGTATTGAAAATCCCATGTGTTATAGAACGGCGGGTCCACTATAAAGAAAACATTTTCCTTGTCTTTATATTTTTCATACAAATCTGTCCAATGACATCTCACAAACTCTATACCCTCAATATATTTATCTATGTCCTCTTTGAAAACATTTGTATAGTTAAGATATAAAACTTTTGACATAAGTGTTTCAATGTCATGAACTCTTATAGCACCACTATATAATAGTCTAGCAGATATACTATCCCAGTCTATATATTCTGCTTTTTTCAAAACCTCTCTCACAATATTTTTGTTATCTAATGGTATACGTTCCATCTTACCTATAGGTATCTTTTCTTTTAACTCTTTCAATATTTTGTTTGTGTCTGGTATATGTTTGAGACGGTCCATATAGTTGTCGAAGTCATTGCATATAATCTTTGAGTCTGGGAATATTGTATGGCACAAATGGGATATATAGAAACTTCCACCGAACAAATCTACAAATGTTAGACCATTCGGTAGTTTCTTAAGTTCTCTCAATAGAATATCTTTACATCTACTCTTATTTCCAAAGAAGGGTAACGGTGGTTTTGTAAAATTCATTTTATATACAATAAAAATGTTTTTTCCTGAAAAGTGACAGAAAAGTGACAAAACATGTACGAAGAAGTCTTGAAAATTCAAGAGGGTAGAAAAGAGGTTAGAAAAGAGGTTATATCTAACCTTCTACCCTAAACATTATTTTTGTCTGATTTTACGAAGAAGTCTTGACAAAACATGAAAACATATATAATTTGTGAAAAGCTCCTGGAAGACCCGTATATAAAAACTTCATTTATACTAAACATCTTCGGGGCTAGAGGGCACGAAGTGCCTGGAAGCCCCACTACCTTTTTTTTTTTTTTTTTTTTTATGTGATTTTTCAAATTTGAAATAACGATAGCATGTAAACCGACTTTTTCAAATAGACCATGTCTTCCGATCCAAAGAAACGTGTTGCTCTTGCAGCCCAAAGACCAGAAAATCAGAGATGTGCTGACTGCGGCTGCAAACTCCTCACATCATCAATTTGGGCATCTTCAACCCTCGGCATTTTCATCTGCATTAACTGCAGTGGACGCCACAGAAACCTTGGTACCCACATTACATTTGTTCGCAGTGTCAACTTGGACTCATGGACAGATGAACAAGCAACTGTTATGGAATCTATTGGAAATGAAATCTCAAATCAGTACTGGGAAGCTAACTTACCAGCTGACTATCCACGTCCAGCTACAGAGGACTTAGAAGGCCTCACAAAATTCATTCGCCTGAAATACGAGCTTGGCAAATGGGCCGATAAATCTCGTGAACCTCCGAATGTCTTGCTCAAAAAAGGCAAAAGCGTTAAGAAAGCCAGAATCATCCAGTCTGGCTCTGCACAGCCTGTTTCTGCTAATTCTAATCCTCAGCCACAGCAAGTACAAAGATCTCAGTCAACAAATACATTCAACTTTAACCAGCCAGCTCAGCAGAGCATGACAACATCAAATTCAGTCGACATGCTCTTTGGTCCTCCAGAACCAGCACCAGTTGCCCAACCATTCGGTCAGCCACAGCAGCAGCGCCAGATGAATTCTTCACCTGGCTTCAATCCATTCATGCAAGGATTCCCAGCTGCTCAGCCTCAGCCAACTCCTGTTGCTCAACAGAATCCGTTTGTTTTCGGAAAGCCAATGGCTCCAAATGCCTTCGCTCCACAGCCACAACAGCCTCAGCAGAATCAAACAGGAAACGCTAGAGCTGAACTTCAAAGCATGCTTTCCCAGAGTATGGGAACTTACGCTCCTCCAACATCTACAAACGTTTTCAGACAAGGAAACCCACAGCAGCCACAGTCCGCAGCTAGAAATATGTTTAATTCACCTCCTCAGGGTTCTTTCTCTTCCAACCAACCAATGCGTGGTCCAGGTCAGAACAGATCAAAGGATGCATTCTCTGGAATATCTCCATTTTAAGTTATTTACCTTTTTACTATCGATAATTATATTTTTTTTGTCAGCGATGCATATGTAGAAATAATCGCCTCTTTATAAATCCTCTTTTTTAAAAATAGGTTATAAATTTCTTTTATAGTACTTCTTAACATTAATTATTACGAATCAAAAAAGTTGTAACAAACAAATTTTTATGAAATAAGAGATTTTCTTTCAAATCAGCTGAAATTAGTCTACATATAAATCAAATGAACTATACTTTAGAAAAGCACATGATTCATGGAATAAATATACAATGAGTAGGATATATATTTTGTAAGTTTCTAATATCACTATTAATAGATAATCTTTATTAATGTATTGAATATCTATTAATGAATTGTATAAGCAGTAATATATTAAAAGAGCCAATGATCTATCATTAAGGATATCTGTAGATTGAGACTAATTTTGTTTAATTGGCTCTTTATAGATCTTTTTAAGTTCTTTTATGCATTAGTATCATAGTGGTAAAACAAGTTTAATTTTATATTTAGAAGAAATAAAAATTATTTCCAAAAGAGAATCATTCAATTCTTTCAGTTATAGCATTAGCATCCAATCAGTATATTATATCTATTATAATTTTTCTAAAATAGGGGGATTTGGAAAAACGGTTTGGTACGGTTATGGCCGCCCTTTTCACACAATGTCTCTCAAGCAATATCTTGTCATCGGCCGCCCATACCCAACAAAGGAAATCGCCAACCCACCAGCAGTTCGTGTTCAGGTTTTTGCTCCAGATGAGGTCATTGCCAAATCTAAATTCTGGACAGTTGCTCAGCGCATCGCCCGTCTGAAGAAGGCTCACGGTGAAGTTCTCGCCGTCAAGCACGTTATCGAACCAGAGCCAACACGTGTAAAGAACTACGGCATCTGGCTCTCATACCGCTCAACACGCAACCACCACAACGTTTACAAAGAGTACCGTGATACAACAACAGAAGGCGCCGTTACAAAGATGTTAGCTGAACTTGCTGGCACACACGACACAACAGCAGACAACATCTCTATCATCAAGGTCGCTGAGGTTGCTGATAAGGATCTCGTCCACAAGAACATTTCTCAGTTCACACACGAGAACATTAAGTTCCCAATCCTCAAGCAATCCATCCGTGCCCCAACAGCCGCTGCCAGAAAGGTCTTTTCAGGTGTCCGCCCAACAGTTTGCGGCTTCTAAAGAGCTAAGAATACTTATTTTAGATTTAAATTATTTTTTCAAATATTCTACAAAAAAATACCAAAAAAATTAATTCATCTCAAAAAAACTCTTTGAAATTTAACTCAACCAATATATTTCATATATGACTTACCAAAGTTATGTCTGTTGCTTTATCTTTCTGAACAAAATTTTTAATTTTTTTGATTTTGAGAAATATTTCATTTTGTTTTCCAAAAGGAATATGTTTCCAGTCTGTCTTAAAATCGAACTAATTCAATATATCATATTATATGAAAAATATCAAATTTTAACAAATTCCTATACATTTATAAATATTCATGAGGAGATTAACTTTGGTTTACTACACATGAAAAGGAATTTGTTTCAGAATTAAAAAAACAAACAAAAAATTTTATATAAAACAAAAAAGAGAAATAAAAGATATAAAATTAAGCAACAAGGAATAGATCTATTGATGTTCCGCTGCTAGACAAGTAGTTTGCAATCAATGTTGTGTTCGGAATTCTCAAGTTTGGTATGTGAGCAGTTGCAAACGCAGTTGCATCGATTCTGAATATGTCGAATGCCTGTTCCACGAATTGGAGGTCCAGAGTGTCAGGAAGGAAGTCGCATTGTGTGCAAGCGTAATTTCCAAGATACATCACTTGTTTTTCGCCGCGAGCGAACACAACTGATGTGAATACATTTGACTTGTACTTCTTGGATATTGTTTTGACCGCTTCTCTGATTTTGAGAGAGAAATCAGCACAATTTGTAATGAAAGTCCATCTTCCTTGGATTTGTACATCGGGGTTCGTCATAAATAGAATTGTGTCATCTCTGACGTGGACCCTCATGAAAAGTTGTCCTGATTCGCAAATTTCGTCGCATTGTTCAATTACAGCTTTGTAAAACGATTCCACGAACTGCGGCTCGACCTTTGCGCTCCAGCTAGAGATATTCGTAAGTCTAACCAGCACAACTAAGAAAGGAGCCGCGTTAATTTGGATAATATGTGGAAAATCTTTATCTGGGCTGATTACGGATGGGAATAATTTGGAGAACGGACTAATATTCTTGTCTCCGCCAGAATTAATGAACGGAGAGAGAACAGATGGCAATCTGAAAACGGCAAAGCTCTTTAGAGTCGTCATCGTTGCTCCGCAGTAAGATGGGATGACGTAGATGTAGGATCCATCCTGGCTTTTGATCTGCTGTGGCTCGCTGGACGGGAATTGTTTTAATTTTTCAATTGTCCGCATGATTTCGGATCCAGTGACGATACCAAATGGTTGGCCGTCAAATTTGGAGCCATTTGTGATTCCCATTTCTTGGTTTGCGAGGTTTGTTGAGAATGTAACTGTAAAATCGGAATTTGCCTCAACAAACAAGAAAGGAAGCGATGCATTATTAACAGGGACTATGGAAGAAAGGGATTCCTGCTCTCCAGCGAAATCTGTGAACACGGATAACAAATTAATTCTTTCTCCACGGGAAGCGTCCATTTGGCGACCAGTATTAACCTGTATATGGATAATAATGATGAAAGAGAATATAGTCAGAAGCAGAACAACCATCCATGTGATGTAATAAATATTCGAAACATTATAAAAAGGATCTTGAAGAGTCCTGAGGTTGATAAATGTTTGGTTGATCTCAGTGATTGGATAAACATCATTCATGGTCGGATCTTTCAACGTATAACCCGTAATGAAGGAAACTATGTCAGTTGTGAGCAAAGCAGCATAAGAAGCAGCTTCTGAGTCTCTTAATAATATGTCCATGTGGTGGTCGCTGTTGGAAATCATCTGCGGGAATTGCGGAGAGCTTGGAGATGTCGAATTTTGGAAAACAACGGCGCTGAGCCACAACATGATCATGTCCATGCGCTCAAAGTACACGTAGCTCTTAGTTCTGAAGTTGTAGTCCGAAAGAGTCCGCCCGTAAACGACAAATCCGGCTGTGAAGAAAATAATGAAAGCTGCGAGGGTCAGGAAGAAACCGACGACGATATCGGTTGAGGCCGACCACTCAATGATCGATTCTCGGCCAGGAATTACTGATCTTTGGATGGATTTCGTATCTAAGCCCGCAAACTCTTCAATCTTCTTCTTGGAGAAGGTCTTGAACACCTCGAACGTTCTGTGAAGGTGCCTGGCGTAGATGTAAAGAGCAAATACAAAGAATATCACAAATATGACGAAAGAAAGGAAATAAAGGACAAACCATGACAGGATGGGTATGGAGATGCGATTGGTAAACGCGGTATCGAAGAAATCGTAATAATCCATCAAGGATTTATCCAAATCGTAAAAAATCGAATTATTAAGGAGAAGAGAGTTCACAGCGCCCGTCTGATTGGATAACAAGGTCAAATTCATGTAAGTATCGATCAATTGACCAAGAGTTGTGTTACTAATTTCGTAATTCATGAATTTGTACAATCCGCCGCTTTTTACCTTCTTAAATTGGTCGACAAGGTAAAGAGTGTTGGTGTAGTACTTCGATAAGCGTGGAACTGACTCAGGAGTGTACAATTCGCTCTGCATCAAGGTAAAATTCTCCATAAACTGCTGGAATTCGAAGAAATCAGTTCGATTCTTTCCAGACAATGTATAACAATACAGAAGAAACACTAAAAGTGAAAGGGAAGCCAAAAATATAATAACAACAATCGTATTAAAAACAGAGTGAGTCACGGAACGCTGGTACGTTGGCTCTATGTTCTCATCGCATACGAATGATGGTATAACTTTAGACTGGTATTTGGAATATTCGTATAATCTGAATTTTAAGCGTCCAATTTCACCAGAGATCTCTGGAAGTGACTCGAAGTCTGACAGCCATAGCGATGCCCAAAAATCTTTCTCTTTCTTCTCGATTTTCTTCGTATATTTCTGTATAACTTCCATAACTTGGGGAAAAGATTCGATTGTGAGAGCTCCGATCCTGGAATCGAAGGAGTTTATGAATATCCTGCCTTCTGCTGTTCCGATGGCCCGTTTTCGGATTTCTTCGTTGACATAATGTTGAGTTTGGTCATCCAACGAATAATAGCCTCTCGCGAGCACCATGAGCTGCACGAAATTAAGTTTCTCGATTTCGTCTCTCGGAACTGAAGCTTTTGACTTACGAAATCTATGCAAGCCGAATAATCTTCCAAGATCTCCATGGGAGTGCTCGTAACATAACCTGCAGCAGTACATAATGGCTGTTATGACCACAGCAATCGCAAAAATGATGATTACGCCAAGAGGAGTTGCATATTTCGTAAAAGCACGGACAATGGCACATCCTGTGCAGAAGAAAATGTAGAAGCATGAAAGAATAGACACAAGTTTCGTTTGGTAAGGCAAAACAATGAAGATATAAATATCAACAGCAACAAAGACAATTGTAAGGATAACTAGTAGTATATTGTTGGGGTTTTCGAGGAAGCTGACTGTATGCTGAACGATAAGTATGAAAAAGTTCGTAATTAAGGCAGAAAAAGTATCCCTAAGGAAATAAATATGAGTAACGCGATATGCTGAGCTAGAATTCATGAGAGAGCCAAGGACAGCATAAAGCAAGATTGTTAATTCGCCAATTAAAGCTGCATAAAAAGAATATGAATTTTCTGAAACAGATAAGTAAGCCATTGATGCAGTAAAGGCCTTTCCGAAGATAGGAACAATAAATGGCAAAATGTAGAATGAAAGAATGCTATAAGTTCGTTTTATTGTCGATGAAGGTAAAGCTGTTGTTAAAAGTACAATAATGATAAACAGATAAAGAACAAATATGAATGCACCAATCAAAAAGTAAAACCAGACAATAACTATGACTTCATCTGTGTTTGGGTACGTTGGAGAGCCTGTAAAGATGATATAGATGATGTAAATGCCTGTGGACTTATCGCCTTTGAAGTATGTCATGAGTGTTGGGAAAATTGTCGTAAACATATAGATTAAAAACAAAATTATTGTAAAAATAACGTTAAATACTGGTCGACGGTGAATGAATAGATGAGACTCGTTTAAAACAGCAAATAAGGAATCAAATTTAAATCCTACTGAAATTTGACTCAGTTTTTCTGATTTTTCATCCATAAATTTTCTAAAAAAGTGACAAATTTCATGAGGTTTACAGAATGTTTGATTACGGAATGGATTAATCAAATATTGGACTGCTCTTCTCTCAAAAAATCCATATAACAATTGTTTCCACACTAAAATTTGTTATCAACTAAATATTTCTAGAAATTTATCATTTATATCAATGATTAATAGCAGTACTATACCATAAATGTCTGTCCTCCTCCTTCCAGACAACTTGATGAACCCAGAAAACAATTTTTACTTAAAATTATCAATACATCTGAATATTTCCATATTTTTGCTATTGAAATTTGAATCAAATGTTCACTTAAAAAACATAATCCTTATGTATTGGCTTTTCTCAAAACTTTTATAAACTTTCATTGAATTCTTTAGCTTTTTGAGATCCTATTAAGCTCACAGGCTTGTGTGAAAACATTTAAAAAAAAAAAAAAAAAAAAAAAAAAGGGAGTGGGGCTTCCAGGCACTTCGTGCCCTCTAGCCCCTAAGAAACTAGAGGAGGAATGAGACAAAGACCAGATGAAAAAAATAAAATATTATAATAAAATTAAATTTTTAGTCTTAAATTGTTTTTTTATTCGGTATATTCTGAATCTTGAATGTCTTGGAAATTTTCTTCTTCTTCGCTCTCTGAGGTGAGGATTTCTTCGACTTCTTCTTCTTCGCCATTGGGATCAACAAATCCTGCAATGAAAACTTTGTATATACCTTCTTGAGGAGTCTCTATGATGAAAGTCGTATTGTTGAGGAAATGGAACTCGACATCTTGAACAAATTGGCAACTGCTGTGTGTGAATTTTGCAATTGTGAGAGGCTTTCCTTTATAGCCCTTGGGAAAGCTTGAGATAGTTACTGTTCCTCCATATGGAACTCTGGCAGGAATATCTAAAGCAACAGTTGTTATAACGTGGAAATTGTCTACGAATTGAGGCATAGGTTCAATGCAGTATAGTCGTTTTGACTGGTTGTCTTTTGTGTAGAAATATAAATAGAATGACCTTTCACCATGTTCATTCAATTCTTCCAAATAATTGTATGAATTTGGATATAAACGGACAAATTCAGCAACTTTAACTTCTTGTAAATGCTTCTGCAAGTTCTTTGGAAACAAGTGAATGAACTGGTCAATAGCTTGCAACGCTATGAGATTGGCAGTAACGGGTAAATATGAAGCAAACATGTCAACAAGTACGCCAGGGTCTTTGATTTCGTTTTCAAGAGGCTGAATGGCATCCATGACAGCTTGAAACATCTCGTTATAATCTCGATTGTCTTCTGAACCCCACTGTTCATTTAACTTATCTAACAATTCTAACCTTTGCTTTGCGTATTTTCTACGAACTTTCTCTGAAAGAGGAGTGTCGCTATCTTGTGTGTCTTGAATTTGAGACTTAAATTGTTTGCAAAAGGCGAGATATCGTGTTTGCGACCTAGTGGTCATTGCAGAATGTGTTTCTGTATGTTCGATTGGATGTGTTTCTGTATTTTCGGGTGGTTGTGTTTCTGTATGTTCGATTGGAGTCTGATTGGTATGAACTTCTTCTGAAAATGCTTCTGTTCCGATAGTTGTTGTTGCTTGACCTGTTGGCTGAGCTGTATCTGTTGTGTTTTGAGAAGAAGAACTCAAATTGTTGGACAATTTGTTTGCAATTGTATGAGGAAGTTGCTTTGGTATTATAGGAGGTCGTAAGGGTTTTGAGAATGGTGAGACATAAGTTGTAGGAACTTTAACTGCAGAGGTAGTCGACGAATTGTTTGCAATTGTATGAGGAAGTTGCTTTGGTATTATAGGAGGTTGTAAGGGTTTTGAGAATGGTGAGACATAAGTTGTAGGAACTTTAACTGCAGAGGTAGTCGACGAATTGTTTGCAATTGTATGAGGAAGTTGCTTTGGTATTATAGGAGGTTGTAAGGGTTTTGAGAATGGTGAGACATAAGTTGTAGGAACTTTAACTGCAGAGGTAGTCGACGAATTGTTTGCGACACTTTTTCTTCCTTCCATTAGACAAAAATAAACTGTTTTTTTCGGACTACTCATAGAAAAGTTTAAAATAAACCGTTTTCGTCAACGGAGACCCCCTCTATTTTTTTATTTTATTTAATAGTTACCGTTGGAAAACCGTTCCATCTCAAATATTGAATGAACTATAAACGTTTTTTGTTTTCTATATATACTTTTTTGTCCAACGGTAAAACTTTTTACACAACGGTTTTTGAGAGTCGTCGCTGTTGACCGAGTAGTTTTTTGTGCTGAACAAAAAGTGTCATATAAACATCTGTCAAAAACCGCTTTTTAACTTCACTTAAAATGCCACGTAAGCTACGTAAGAATATACGTAAGAGGAAGAGAGCATTGAAACATCCAATAGTAAAACTGACACCACAACAACAGTTGCAACAACAAATGCTGAATGACCCCACTATGTTGCAACAAATGTCAAGCAACCCTATGCTTTTAAACCGAGTTATTGGTGCACAGAGTGGAGGTTTAAGAGCGGCACTTTTAGCGAAAATGGCAGGCTATGGTGGAGCTGCAGACGGAACAGCTTATAACCCTCAAAGTCAAATGAATTTGAGTTCACTCAAAAATCAAATAACAGATGTCAAAAAGTCAAACATAGACATACAGAAACAAATAAGTGAAAACGAAAAGAAACTAGAATATGACAGACACACAAAGAAACTCAATGAGTTAAACGTAGAGAAAAAGAAGAAAGAAGAACAACTGAAAGAACTAAGTACAGAGGAATATGCGAAAAAAGTGTCAGAAAAAGCAGCAGAAGAAGTAGCAAAAATGGAACAAGATGTCATAAATTTGAAAAACCATACTACTCAATATAAAACTGAAAGATGAAGAAATAAAACAAAAAGCCCTGAAGACATATATGGATAGCGATGAGTATAAAAAAGAAGTTGAAGCAAATGTAAAGGCAGAAAAACTTTTACAGTTGCAAAACCAAACCGTACAGTATGAAAACTTAGCACAAGAAAGTAAAAATAACGACGCGGCTATGCAAAAGGCAATGAAAAGCGCAGAATATATAAAAGCTAACAATGACTGGTTAGATGCCCAAGCCAACGCTAAAGCAGCCCAACTCATAGGGTCAATAAGGACAAAAATACAAGCGGATGAAGACAGTTCAAATGAAGCTTTAACAAATGCTGACTTTAAGAACGCCTTCGAAGCTCTTCATAGTAAGGTGAAACTAGTGAACGACTTCTCATCTGGAAAGAAACTGAAGTCTGAAGGTTTCGACAAAGAGTTAAAAGAAGTAGCACAAAATATGACGAAAATAACAGATGCAGCAACGAGACAGGCAGTTCAAAGTGCCTATGACGCCGTTAGAGCAACTGTTGTGGAAAGTCAAGAAAAAGAGTTACAACAGACCAAAACAGACCTAGTAAATGCTTTCTTAAGAACGAAAAGTCAGGTAGGACATTACGCTGCAGATGGAACATATGTGCCAGCTGGTGGAACTTATATACCAGCTGGTGGAACTTATATACTAGCTAGTGGAACTTATATACCACCAAACCCTCCAAGAGAAGCACCTGCACCAGGACTACCTAGAACATTTACATCGTCACATGGACACAGACACAGGCATGCACAACAACCAGCACAACAACCACCTCCACAACCAACAGTTCAAAACACTGCACAACAACCAACACAACAACCAGCACAGCAACCAACAGTTCAAAACCCTGCACCACAACCAACAGTTCAAAACACTGCACCACAACCAACAGTTCAAAACACTGCACCACAACCACAAACAGAGCAAGGACATAAAAGAAGTAGAGAACAAGGAAACCAAGAATTCTTAAAAATGCTAAAGGAAAAATATGGTTACCCAGATACTATTGACTTTAGTGACAGATATAAAGAAGCTATTAGAAAGTTCAAGGAAGAAAATACTGACCCGAACCTATTTAGCTTTATGGCTCAGCATAAAATCGGATATAATTTCAAACCTGGAAAATACAAGCTCGCTAAGGGATATGATTTAATAGCATATCGTCCAAATGACATGACTGAATTTACTCCGAGATATTTTATGTCAGAGATAAATGATGATTCAACTATCTTCATGAAACGCGTAAAAAATAGAGACGGAACGAAAGAAGAAAGGCTTATGAATGCAGATGACTTAAATAGGGAACTTGTTAAAAACGGTCTCGGAATATATGAAATGCCAGCAGATGAGGTACAAGAAACTCCACAGGAAGAAGTTCAGATACAACCAGACATGGAAGAAATAGTTCAGCAACAACAGCTAGAAGAGCCTGAAGGAAACGAACAAGTCCTTCCTTTGGAAACTAACTTCACAGAACTAGATGAAGATTTGGAACAGCCGAAAAATCTTGACCCTCAACAAGAGTATGCGGAGAATATGGAATATTTCCAAGAGTCTAAAAAAAATTCGGCTGACATAGTAGAAGAATATCGAAAAATGTTTGCCGACATACAAAAGACTCCAACATCAGATGAAAATATCCAGCATAGAATGGAAGAACTGAAAAAAAATGTACACAAATACAACAACCCTTTTTACTTACGAGCATTTAACGTTCAATCTTCGGATGAACTCGGTGAAAATAAAAGGTTAAATTTCAAGAAAACATATAGAAATGAAACATTGTTTAAAGTTCATTCAGAACCTAACCAAGATGGAAACAAACCTACTTTTGTTTCTGCAGACGATGGAACTACAATGAGATGGGGTCATAAAGCTAATCCAGATAGGTGGTTCATAAACTTACAACCACAATTCCAAGAAGTTGTAGACGCAATGGAAGTCAATGGTGAACGAGATATAGCTGGTATTTTAAGCGCGGCTTTAATGCCATTGAAAGATATGAAACATGCAGATATTTTGGACCAGTATGAAATGAACATGGCTGATGGAAATATAACACCTGACGTTCTAGAACATTTATCTCAAAGAACTACACAGAACCATAGAGATGGTATATTTGGTGAAGAGTTTAGAAAGAAAGTTAGGGAGAGAGAAGGAAGAGAACCTATTGTACATGACCTTGCAAACGAAAGTTTGCAAAATGTCATAAAAACTTACTTTGCAGACAATGAACTGAGAAGGGATGAATATTTAAGAAAAACTCAAATGGACAGTACCAAATGAAATGTTAGTATTGAAAAACATGTTCCTTGACAAAATAAAACCAACTACAGAAATAAACGACGCAAGACTGAAAGATTGGGTAAAAGCTTTCCCATTCACAAAAGATATTGTTGGTAACATGGAAAGAAAACCAGAATGGCTACAAAAACATATATTTGGAAACGAGCATATTCCATATGGACAGGCACTGTTTGAAGAGCTTGAACCAGAAACTCAGGACAGAGTCATGCAAACAATAAGCGACGACTCAAATACAAACTATGACAAAATCTTTCTAGGATATAGGTTACCTGAGATGGGCGACCAGAGCCAAAAGGCAAAAAGGACATGGGAAATTTGCAACATACTAGATGAACATAATGCAAAGATGCAACAACTTCAAGCAGAGGGCAATGAAGGAAAAAGAAGAGTTAAAAACTCAGTCAGGAAGAAAGTAAAGCTTGGTCCACGTGGGTTCTATTATGACATATAAATCCAACTATTCTATATTTTTACTCATATGAAATGTACGCCGCTCAGAATATAACGCCAACAGTTTTGGATGCTATGAATGGAAATGTTTCCGAATGGTATAACGAATGCGACAATGCCATTAGAAGGTCAGAAATAGTTCCTGGAACTTACGAATATACAACTGCTGTTTCTTATGGAAACGTAGGTGAGTTTGGAGAAGGTTCTTCAACAACAGTAGATATTGCTTGCGACAGGTTTCATATAATTTCTATTGACAACTCTTTCTTATACGTGGAACAAGACATTGAAATAAAACCTTCTGCCAAGTTGTCTGACAAGAAAGGTTGCAATGGAATTTTCTATGTCGGATACCAATATGCTCCAGAAGTTTTCATGGGATATAAGATATATTCTAACTCTGACTTAGTTCAAACAGTAACATGGGCAAACTATGAATGGTTCGCTTTGAGAAACTCAGTACAACCACAAGCTAGAGAACAAACAGACCAGTATGCAACTATTGAGAAAATAAGAAGACTTGACCCTAACGTTCCAGGAGTTTATGTTAACCTTTCTGGACAAACTGCAGCAGCAGTAACCAAAGTAAAATTGAAACTTAGAGTTCCTTTGTCATCTTTCCTCATCTTCAGGTTTTTAAGATACTTGCCAAACTGGGCAAAAAATTTCTATCGAACTTACTCCAAGCAAAAATAACTTAGTCATTGCACCAACACAAGACCCATTCACTCTTACAGAAGTAGTGGGAACAAATAAAATGTCATTCGCCGACTTTTGCAAAAACAAAGTTGACTTAGACTTTGGTTTCTCAAACCTCAACACTGAAGTAAACTATTATTTCAATGCTGCTGGAGATGCTTGGGACCCAGTTAAGTTCACATGCGAAAAATTTGAATGCAAGAGAATAGAAAGCAGACTTGCAGTCTATATGTTGGACCCAGATATTTCAAATGCTTTAGCTGCCAAATATATTGCAGTTCCACTTATGTTCCCTATACACCAAATATCTGTCAAAGACTTTGCAGGTGAAGTTGGAAACCAAAGTGCTGACCCAGGTGCAAGAACAGATATTGCTTTAACAACTGCAATGAAACATGCAGATACTATGTTTGTACTGTTCAGACGAACTATAAATGACTATTCTTGCTTCTACAACCCTGGTATTAAATACCATATAAACATAGATGGCAAATATTATCCAAGAGAAGAATATTCTACAGTTGAGGATATGAGGTCATACAACTTGACATTAGATGCTATGAACTTTAACAACAACTTCACAACAACCATTAACCCTGAAATGCAAAGTTCTATTATGCCATATGTGAAAGTATGGACTCATACAGGAGGTCAAAAAACTCAATATACAAATGGAGACCGTTCAAACTTTTGGCTTGGCATTCCATTTGCTGACTCAGAAGACTTTATGGGTGGTATTTCAACTGTTGGTACTGTACAAATACAATATACTGGTGACAGAGACGGTCCAGATGAACTGAGAGCAAAGAAGTTTACAAAACCAATAGCACTTTTCACGGAAGATGCTCTTTTGAAGATTCGTTCGATGAAACCTGCTGGGGCTCCTCAGATTGGCATAACGACAGCTTCCATCGAGCAGATTTTGGCAGCAGGTCAGTAAGTTGTTCTTGAACTGACTTCTCTCCGTCAAATATTGACAGTACGCCAGTTTTGACATAAAATTGTAAGATAAACTTTCCTTTAGAAATATCGGTCAGTTTTGTTGTTATATTTTTGTCTGCTTCAAGAACTTTCACCATCTCGGTTATACCAACTTTCTTTGCTTTATGAAAATATTTTGGTTCAGCAAAGACTGCTATTCTATAACATTTTCCATTGTTTGTGTAAAGAACTACTCTGTCAATGAACTTGTATTGTTTGTGTGTGTAAACTTTGTTTGCTTCAATTCGAAGAGATACTCAAATACGTCCATCTTTTTATTCTAAGTAAAATGTCATTTCCGAAAAATAGAAGCGTGAGTGTTTCAAAAGGTTTAATGGCGGTGGCAGATGTGAAGTTAAATTCACCAACTCAAACAAACAGTCAAAGTGTTGTTGTCAATGTCAAAGAAAGAGATGTTGAAGTGGGGAAACCATACGAAGACGAAGATGGTATAACAATAGTTCCTGTAAAAGAACAACCAACATATCCTGAAGTTAGCAGAGACTTAAGTTCTGTTGCAGATATTCGAAACGACTACCAACAACTTAAAGACAAACTTAAAACTCAGGAGAAGATTTGTCAAGCTTTAGGTATAATGTTAAACTTGGTCGAACACAACCCTGTAAAAGTGAACTCATATGTCATCGCACCTCATGAAATTTTGAAAGAACTATTGAAACTTTTGACAGAGGCAGACGATATAAACATCAAAGAAATAGAACCCGACGTTAGTTGCTGTGGTGTTTCATATAATGTCATTGACAAGATATACGTTATGAAAGGAGGTGAAACGTTGAACTTAAAATATAGTTTCCCAGACGTCATAAAAATATTTGACGACCACAACATTTCATTAAAATTTACTTGCTAAGTAAATGGCAGAAGACATAGTGGTTTATACTATTACGACTAAAAACCCTGAGTCATATAATTCTATAACAACAAACTTACAAAGTCCTCAAGGACGATATTGTAAACTAACTTTAAACACGATGACGACTAAAGCCTGTTTTGCTCTTTTGACACCAGAAGACTTTGTTGTTGTGAATGGTAAAAAATACTTCTTTGAAGATACTTACTCAGATATACCACCAACAGGTTTTGTTGACTTATTTAATACTTTAAGGACGGATGTAACATGTGCTGCAACTAGAGCAGGTTTCATTATGTTTGGATGTCCGACTGAGTTTACTATAAACGATATGAGCTATAATACAAAACTTATATCTGGTTTTTACTACCAACAGTTTCCTATAACAGGAAAAGGTGTCATACAAGGTTTGTCTGTTCCATTGACTTTAAGTACACCTATTTTATATATTGTTTCAAACTTAGGTTCAAAGTGCTATTCGAATGTCGACAGAAACTACTATGACCAAAAGATACTCATGCGTATAAACAACACTTTCTCTGCTGGTTTGCCTATTGTTCATTCGAATGCAGAGTTTTCAGCTTTAGTAAACTCAAACACTTTAGCAAACATAAACTTAACCTTAGTTGACGCAAACTTTGTTCCTGTAAAACTTTTATGTCCTATGTATTTGTCAATGACGGCAGAAAGTTTCGAATTGGAAGATGCAACTGGTGAAAGTATTGTACTACAAGAACAACTTCAACAACAAATAGCTCAAGAACAACAAATGCAACAAATGGAACAAATGCAACAACAAAGTCAAGAATAAAAAAAATATTTTTTTTATTTTTATAAAAATGTACAGAATAGACGTTTCAGATTTTTATGACTTCCAAGCCTTCAGAAATATGTGTCCATTTAGAGACTATAACAAAGCAGTCGAGAATTTGAAACGTTTAGTCATTTATGTTGACTCTGCCCCAGAATGTTATGTCATGAAAGAATGGGATGTTGTCTTTAACAAACCAAGAGCAACCATAGTTTCAGAACAAGAATGTAGACAGAAACTTAAGAAAATAAAAGTCGTACAAGTTGGTATGAAGATGTTAGATGCTTGGGATATCTTATTGTCAAAGTTAGAAGATTTTTCAGTTCGTGGTATAAAGTTCTATACACCATCTCCAAAATTCTATTCTATCTTCACTGGATATAAATATGAACAAGTAGAATGGAAAGAAAATGTTATAGAAGCTTGGTTAGACCATGTCAAAGAAATTATATGCAATGGAAACGAAAGAGTCTATGAGTATATCTTATGTTGGTTTGCAAACATCTTACAATATCCAAGTGCTAAAAATGAAACTGCTCTCATTATAATTGGAAAACAAGGAACTGGTAAGAACACTTTCTTTACAGATATTTTGTGCAAACTGTTAGAGGGCTATTCGAACCCTAATATGACAAACTTAGAAAACATCTGCGGTAAATTTAACTCTTCAATAGAGAATATGAAACTTATAGTATGTAACGAACTTCAAAGTATAGATACAACAAAGGTTTTAAACTCAGATGCTTTGAAGAGTCTTATAACAGACAAAGTTGGAGTTGTTGAAAGAAAATATAAAGACCAAAGAGTTTGTGAAAATGTTGCAAATTTCATTATGGTTTCAAACAACGCCGTTCCGATGAAGTTAGAAAGTTCTGACAGAAGATATGTAGTTGTCAGAACGTCAGATTCTCATATGCAAGATACAGAATATTTTGACGACTTAGCAGAAACTTTGACACCTAACTTTTACAACCACTTGTTCTCATATTTCATGACATTAGATATTTCAAAGTTCAATCCAAGACAAATTCCACATACCGAAGAGAGACAAACATTGTTAGAAGCAAACAAGAGTGTATATGAACTTTATAGATGAGACTAACTTGAGTGTTTAGATGAAAGGTCATTGTACGATGAATATAAACAATATTGTCAAGAATATGGTTATATGGCAGCGTCTAAACGAACATTCTTGGCAAATGTCAAAAATCTTTTAGACATACAGAACGGCGTATATACAAAAAAATTTTTCTGAGTAAATTTAAAAAAAATATTTTTTATCCGATAGAAAAGATGACGAAATATATTTCAGTCAACAAGTACATGACAGAAGTCAAAGAAGAACTAGACCCATTCGCTTATTTGAATGTTTACTTCTACCATTTTGAAAAGTCTACATTTGACAAAGTTTGGAACATCGAACCAGTTAAGTTTGCTATTGTGACTAAAAATGGTGCGAAATTTGAAGACTTAGACATAGAAGGTTTGTTAGCAGTCAAAGAAAATTTTGACAGAAGGTTTTCAAACCTTAAAGAAGGCAAAGCATACAAACTTGTTATACCTTATGAACCAAAGAAAGCAGACGACTATGAATATTATGAGTCTAAGATAGTTGAAGTTCAAGGTAAATTGGGTAAAAAGATTTTAGAGTCTAAGCCAGTGTTTGCTCCTAAAGAGGAAGAGAACATTGACATTGACCCAGAAATGTTAAAAATAAAATTTTATTTTTACATGTCAAATTTCTTTTTCTCTGGCTCTGGTTCAGGTTCAGGTTCTTTCTTCCTTCTACTTTTCTCTTTCTTTCCTTTCTTCTTCTTCTTCTCTGGTGGAGTTATGTCAAATTTGGCGCAACCATATTTATGTAAAAGTTCTTTGTCCTTTAATAGCTCTTCTATTCTGTTTTCTATTTCATCTCAAGAACAGCGCATGTGTCTTCTTTGCATTCTAAGAACTTTTGTTGGACTTCATCTTTCCAAGAGGCGTCATCTCTGTCAACAAGTCTGTTGACAAACTTAAAGACTTCTCTGCCTAATGTTTTATGGTTCTTGTCATATTCCCAGAAACAGAACTTTAGAACAAATTCACCTTTCTTGTTTACACTATGTAAGATTTTATGGTCGACAGATGTTTTGCTGTCAAAAGTTGTCTCGAATATAGATAGCGAAATCGCTAGACATTTTCAAAAAGATAAAAATTTTAATTTTCTAAAAATATGTTAGAAAAAAAGTTTGCTGACATTGACAAGAAATTTGAGAATGTTTTAAACAAGAACAAGAGGAAGTTAGAAAATGCTCAGATAAAGCCTATACATGACAAGTTCTTATTTGCTCAGAATGGTATAACAGGTCTAATTGCACCACCTGGGTCGGGTAAGACTTTCACTTATCTTAAAATGGCTGCACAACAACAAGAACTAGATGAGAAGAACCCATTCTATGAGTTAGTTGTCATTTGTAGTACTTCTGGTCAATTTGACCAAAACCGTAAATTCGTTCAAAGATATTATAAAAAGTCTAAGTTAGTATCTATAAAAGACTCTGATTGTTAGATTGGATAAAGAAGTACCAAAAGAGAGTTTTGAAGTATAATGCTATAAATGAGTATGTCAATTCTAAGTTTAAAAGACCCAAATGAGGAAATGCAGAGAATATTAGAGAAGAAACACTTCAGAAACAAACAGAAAGAGATAGAATACATTTCGAAGAAATTGCAATCTTACGATTGGAAGACTACCCTCACAGATGTCTTCTTATCTTAGATGATTTCGCCTCTCATCCTTTGTTAAAGAACAGAGAACAAGACATGTGTCGAATTCTTAAGAAGCTCAGACACTTTAACATCTCTGTTGTCATTTGTGTACAGACAGCAAAGAGTTTAAGTAAGGATGTTAAAAGAATACTTACTGATATCATACTTTTTCCCTGGATTGTCCGAAGACGATTTCATGGAACTTATGAAAGAGTCCATGGCAGGTAAGTTTGACAGACATGAACTATGGAGAAGTACAAAGTCATACAAGACCCTCATACTTCTTTCAGAATTCACATCTACGCGAACAAAGTTCAAATTGTAAAAAGTCAAGCTTGAAAAATAAATGGTTCATTTACTCTGCTTGTTTGAAGTTGTCAAAATACTCTGTTATTTTTCACTGTTTTCATAGAGTTTTGGCTACCCCACCCCTGTAAAAGTCGGTCTAGAGAAATTCATGAAATTTGGTCATTTTTTTCAGCAAAAATATATTTTAGGGTAGAGGGTATATCTACCCCGTTTTCACCTCATTCTACCCCAGTTATTTTTATAAACGTTTTACATGGTAAACGTTATTTTTTAAATTTTGTGAAAACTCAACGGTTTGACACAAGCCCTAAAATATATTTTACTCAGAATTTTACTCAGAATTCAATAAAAATATATTTTAGGGTAGAAAGGGTAATCTACCCCGTTTTCTACCCTCATTTCTACCCAGTTATTTTATAAGCGTTTTACATGGAAACATTGTGAATTCGTGAAATTCTAAACAGTTTTGTAGCTTCTATTTTTCACGAAGGATATCGAATGTTTCAAATGCCGAAAGTTTCTTTATATTTCTTTGACATCTATCTAGAAGGAATCGTCAGCCTGGTTGGAATAGTTTTTGTTCAGAAATTCAACATGTCCATTTTTATTTCTGCTGGTTTTCTGCTCTTCTTTAAATCGCATAGTCGTTTCCATCTTTCTATCTCTTTGACGGAGTAGTTATATTTCCTCATTGCTGCTTTACATTTAGAACATTGGGGTTCATTTTTGCGTTATATTCTGAAACCTTACCGCTAAACTAAGGCGTCAATTGCTCTCTTTACTCAAACATAGCGGGTTTTTATTGTTTTTCCATACTTCCTCTTCTATCTTTATCTCTTATCTGCCATACACATATGCAACTAACGAAACAAAGTTGTCGTAGGTCTTAAACTCCCAGATTTATATATGTCAGAATTTCTTATATACCATTCGCAATCTTTGTCCATAACTTATTTGGTTGCAATGAAATCCATAGAAACTCATAGTTAACCTTTCGTATGAACTTCTTTATTTCTACTGAGTCAGTTGCTTTGACTTCATTTCTCGAATTCGGAATAGTGATTTTGTTGTTGGATTCATGGCAATTTGGGTAAATGGTCGATGAGGTCCTGCATTCATAAAGATACTGTTCATTGTTTCATCTTTCGCACAACAGTCAAATTACATGTTAAAAGTTCTTGCTTTATCTTCTGGATTTTGTTTCAAAGTATATGAAGAAGGAATGAAGCTTTTCATCTCTACTAACATAGAGTTGGATTCATGACTAAGAGTTTGGTGCTGTTGTTGTGAATCATTGTTGTTTTATCAAAATAAAAATAAAAAAAAAAAAAAAAACCTAACTTTATTTTTTATTTCGGGAAAATCATGAGAGTGTGAGAAAACATGTCGAAGAAGTCTTGACAAAACATTATGAAGAAGTCTTGACAAAACATTTAACGATGAAATTCATGAAAATTCAAGAGGGTAGAAAAGAGGGTAGAAGAAGGTTAGATCTAACCTTCTACCCTAAAATATATTTTTTGGGTCCTTTACACTCATTACGATGAAGAAGTCTTGACAAAACATTTTTTGAAGAAGTCTTGACAAACATTTACGAAGAGTCATGAAAATTCAAGAGGGTAGAAAAGAGGGTAGAAGACAGGTTAGATCTAACCTTCTACCCTAAAATATATTTTTGTGAAAAAAAATGGTTTCATTTACTCACAATATTTTGTACAAAAACGACCCCAAACTTTTAACTTCTTTTCTGCAGCTTCTAATGTTATCTTAGCAGAGTTCATATTCTCTAAATTCTCTCTTTAAATCTTCTTTGTTCCCATTGGTCTAGTTCTGATGGAGACTCTCTATAACCAGAACATTCTCACGTTCATGTTCTATTTGTTTTTCATGCATTTTTCTAACTTCTTCTTCAAACAAAGGTTTTTTGCTTCTCTACTGTATCTTCAAGTTTCTTCTCCATCTAACTTCTCATGAACTTCTCTTGTCTATGGAGTCCATAATTTTTCCAACTCTATACAATATTTTGGAGAAGCCCACAATTGCTATATAGTTTACGAAGTCTTGGGTCTACATACATTCCTCTAACCTGTTTTGATTTCATCCGGAATTCCTGCATGAACTTTGTATAAAAAGCAACCGCGCCGTTTTCCGCGGGTTGGTATATTCTTCAACAAAATGCCTTAAAATACTCTTCCAGGACTTATTTTCAACAACTTTCTAAAGTCTTTCCTAAACTGCTGACACATCTTTGTTGCATTTATATAACCAACCTGTCCTACGTAAGACTTCAATACCGTTATAGGTGCCTTTTGTGAATGTTTCGCCATTAGATTTGTCGTGAACGTTTTTGCTTCGACTGTCATTTCAGTTTTCTTACAATAAAAATAAAAAATATTTTTTGGTGGACGTCGGACATTCGTTTGTGGCTTAAACCGTCGGACCACAACGATAAAAATCTCTGCTCCTAGCAGTAACTGCTACTTGACAGTAGCAGTACTTTTACTGGACAGTAGCAGTACTTTTTTTCGACAGTAGCAGTACTTTTAACTGACAGTAGCAAGTACTTTTTACTGACAGTAGCAGAAGTACTTTTACTGACAGTAGCAGTACTTTATCGTCCGAAAACCCTCTCCAACATTTCCTTTTATTACTGCTCTCTAGCACGTACTTACTGAACGTAGCAGTATTTTACTGTACGTAGCAGTACTTTTACTGTCAGTAGCAGTACTTTTTTCTGACAGTAGCAGTACTTTTACTGACAGTAGGCAGTAACTTTTACTGAACAGTACCAGTCACTTTTACTGACAGTACAGTACTGCTGGAAGCAGTGAAGATTTGTTAATCGTCAACCTAAACAAATGTAACTATATCGTTCTATTTTCTTACTAGGGTCAACACCAAAAGTAACCTATGTAATGAAATTTTTCACTTGCATAAAAGGAAAAAACCTGCGCGCAATCGGGATTTGACCGAGGTCTGTCGACGCCTCTTTAAGAGGTAGCCCATACCACCTGAGCCTATGAGCTCGCTTACACTATTCACAAAAATAATTGTTTATGAGTTTTCTACGATGTTAGAAAAAATGTTATTTCTAATATCTTCACATTCAATAATTTTTCCAGCACTTTTCCGTAGTTAATATAGAAAGACAATTCGCAGTAAAATTTCTTCATCGATATAGTCCTACGCATTTGTAAAGAATATAGTCAACGGTTTTGTATCTGCTACTTTGTTCTTTGTTTTTTTCAACCTGAAAGCATTTTAATATATGGTCTAAAAATATACTGTTTTTAAAAATGGTATGCCATATAGCTTCTTCTGAAATTTGTTAAGAAGTATTTGAACGTATTTTCCATCTGTATCCTAACTAAGCGTTTACATAAGCATAGCCTGCTTAGTAAAATATACTTGTAATTTCCTATAGTTTACGCTGCCGGTAATAAAAGTAGAAAGAGTCTTTGTTTCTTCGCTATAGTAGTAAAATCAAACGGTATGCTTACCAC
>NC_067206.1:39290332-39443081 GCF_026262505.1 Trichomonas vaginalis G3 | reverse complement strand
CTTCCCTGACAGGAAAAGTTTTTCCAGTTGTCCGTCCGTAAACCATTCAAATTTTCGAAAATTGAGAACTTTTTGGTCGAACTTCAGGAAAAGTTTTTCCTTCCGACAGGAAAAGTTTTTCCTTCCGACAGGAAAAGTTTTTCCTTCCGACAGGAAAAGTTTTTCCTTCCAACAGGAAAGTTCTTCCTTCCGACAGGAAAGTTTTCCTTCCGACGGTTAAGCACAAACAGATGTCCACGTCCCACAACCGAGTCCATTTCGCCAAAACCAGAGAACCTAAAGAACCACAACAGTCTCACTCAGAACCTCAGTTCCAGCAAGTCCCTTCCACCAAATCTCACTACCAATTTTCCACCTCAAGGTTGACTATCCTACCACAAGGCTTCCGACCGAAACTACCTCTCTCTCAGCCTATGCCTTACTTCCCCAACCCTTGGATGTTTTCTTGCAAAACCTGCCCCACAATTCCGCAATCTCAATCGAACTAGAGAGGACCAAGAGTTCGAGGAAGGTCTGAACGCTTACGCAAAGAGTATGCTACTACCCCCATGAGGAAGAACAGGCTCTTCACTCTCTTCCCTCAAATCGGACCAGCATTCGACTCGTACCACAGATCTCGGTGTCTGACGCGTGCAATGACTTACCCTCAAGCAGTCGGAGACTGCTTCATCCTACAACCATTTACAGTGGAGCTTCCAAGAAATGCCGCCAATTACGAAGGTCAAGACACCAGCTGGAGACCGCAAAACGAGACGTACTCGCATAGAGCCGTCCAAACTGGTCAAGACAAAGGACTGAGATAGTCACTTCATTCTGCAGCTTGCCCATACAAGTAAAAAAATAAACAATTTACGATTAAACTTTTTATTTCTTTCATTTTCTGAGTTGTTTAGAGTCCTGGTTTCTCTTGTTTAGGAACCTTTTTCGTACTACATTCCAATGGGTCATAGTAATTGCGAATTTTGTTACGCATTCCAGGTTTCGTTGTTTTGAACCTGATGGTATGTATACGCTTTCCATCCTCCTCGGGGAAGTAAAGCTGCTAACATTCTGACAAGTTTTCTTCATCGGTGATCGGAGCTCATAAAAATGTCACTTATTTAACGTTAAGTTTTTAGGCTTTATTTTCCCTTTGTTTACCCTTTGTTTGTCAGGTAGTATTGGAGGTGCAATTTCTCCAAAAATTCCCTTCTCTGTGTTTCGCGGGGGAAAAGCTCTTCAGCATTTTCCAAGGTTACCTGGAGAACCAAAGAACAGTTGTCAAAAGAATACTGCCATGCTGCTCTTCTGAGTTCGTCGGTATTTTGGAAGTGTTGCCATCGAGTCTTCGGACATGAAAAAATGACACTTTTCAGCAAAAATAATGTTTAGGTGAAGGGTGAGATCTCACCTGTTTTTTCACCTTTTTCTCACCTCTTGAATTTTCATGAATTTTCCCCAAATAAAAAATAAAGTTAGTTTTATTTTTATTTTTTTTTTTTATTTTGTTATATAAAAATAAATGTCAACAATCAGAGAACACAACAACTGCTATCGTTCATGAAGCTATAAATGAAGAATACGAGTACATACAATAAAAACAGTTACGTCTTCATTCGTTCAGTCAAAAGACGATATGTACCAAATGCAAAGTATTTTTGACAGCATGTTTTTGCCTCCAGACACTAAAACGCAGACGAACTTGCGATATCAAAAACCAAAAAGCAACCAACAAACGAAAAACTTATGAGCCTTCGAACAATTCCTCACCTAGAAACCGAACATATATTACCGCGCATCAGAACTAACACAAACATTATATAGAAAAACTACAAGTAAAAAAATTTAGACCAAACCTAAACATTAACAGAGGCATAACAATTATAGTAACAATAACAATGATTCATTAGTAAATTGCTGTCTGCGGGCTTCGCCTCGTTATGCATGGCATGTTTACAGACTTCTTGACGAAATTCATAGACAAGAACGTGAAGAGATGGAAAAGAAACTTCAAGCAAAAGATGAAGTCATTGAAGCAAAAGACAAAAACATTCAGAAAAGAATACCACGTTCGGTACCAAAAGGAAAGGAAAAGAACTATAAGTATATGATTTATACTGAAGAGATGGAAAATGAAGAAGATAAAGATATGGTTATGTTGCATTTAGTCAGAAGAAACAACAAAAGCTTTTACGACCTTGCTAAGATTTACAAATCTGACAGAAATTGGTTCTATCGCGAAAACTTACCGATTTCAATGACACCGAATGAAGATGTGAAACAAATAGTTCAAGATACGTTACCTCAAACACACTATGATATGAAAGGTTGTACAATACTTACCTTCAAAGAAGACTTACCGCTACTGAAAGAAAAAATAACAGAGTATTTTGACAACTTCAAACAAGCAGAGTAAATGAACTCTTTATTTTTACGCTTGACTTTTTACAATTTGAACTTTGTTTGCGTAGATATGAATTCTGAAAGAAGTATGAGGGTCTTGTATGACTTTGTACTTCTCCCATAGTTCATGTCTGTCAAACTTACCTGCCATGGACTCTTTCATAAGTTCCATGAAATCGTCTTCGGACAATCCGGGGAAAAGTATAATGTCAGTAAGTATTCTTTTAACATCCTTACTTAAACTCTTTGCTGTCTGTACACAAATGACAACTGAGATGTTAAAGTGTCTGAGCTTCTTAAGAATTCGACACATATCTTGTTCTCTATTCTTAAGCAAAGGATGAGAAGCAAAGTCATCTAAGATAAGAAGACACCTATGAGGGTATGTCTTCCAATCGTAAGATTGCAATTTCTTCGAAATGTATTCTATCTCTTTCTGTTTGTTTCTGAAGTGTTTCTTCTCTAATATTCTCTGCATTTCCTCATTTGGGTCTTTAAACTTAGAATTTATATACTCATTTATAGCATTGTACTTCAAAACTCTTCTTTGGTACTTCTTTATCCAATCTAACAACTCAGTATCCTTTATACATACTAACTTAGACTTCTTTATAATATCTTTGAACGAATTGACGGTTTGGTCAAATTGACCAGAAGTACTACAAATAACAACTAACTCATAGAATGGGTTCTTCTCATCTAGTTCTTGTTGTTGTGCAGCCATTTTAAGATAAGTGAAAGTCTTACCCGACCCAGGTGGTGCAATTAGACCTGTTATACCATTCTGAGCAAATAAGAACTTTCATGTATAGGCTTTATCTGAGCATTTTCTAACTTCCTCTTGTTCTTGTTTAAAACATTCTCAAATTTTTTGTCAATGTCAGCAAACTTTTTTTCTAACATATTTTTAGAAAAATTAAAATTTTTATCTTTTAGAAAATGTCTAGCGATTTCGCTATCTATATTCGAGACAAGCTTTTTCGACAGCAAAACATCTGTCGACCATAAAATCTTACATAGTGTAAACAAGAAAGGTGAATTTGTTCTAAAGTTCTGTTTCTGGGAATATGACAAGAACCATAAAACATTACAAAGAGCAGTCTTAAAATTTGTCAATGACAGACTTGTTGACAGAGATGACGCCGATTGGAAAGATGAAGTCCAACAAAAGTTCTTAGAATGCAAAGAAGACACATGCGCTGTTCTTGAAGATGAAATAGAAAACAGAATAGATGAGCTATTAAAGGACAAAGAACTTTTACATAAATATGGTTCGGAGAAATTTGACATAACTCCACCAGAAAAGAAGAAGAGAGAAAAGAAAGAAGAAAGAGAAGAGAAGAAAGTAGAAGAGAAGAAAGAACCTGAACCAGTTCCAGAGAAAAAGAAATTTGACATGTAAAAATAAAATTTTATTTTTAGAACATTTCTGGGTCAATGTCAATGTTCTCTTCCTCTTTAGGAGCAAACACTGGCTTAGACTCTAAAATCTTTTTACCCAATTTACCTTGAACTTCAACTATCTTAGACTCATAATATTCATAGTCGTCTGTCTTCTTTGGTTCATAAGGTATAACAAGTTTGTATGCTTTGCCTTCTTTAAGGTTTGAGAACCTTCTGTCAAAATTTTCTTTGACTGCTAACAAACCTTCTATGTCTAAGTCTTCAAATTTCGCACCATTTTTAGTCACAATAGCAAACTTAACTGGTTCGATGTTCCAAACTTTGCTGAATGAAGACTTTTCAAAATGGTAGAAGTAAACATTCAAATATGTGAATGGGTCTAGTTCTTCTTTAAGTCCTGACATGTACTTGTTTACTGAAGATATTTTGCCATCTTTTCTATCGGATAAAAAAATTTTTTTTTAAATTTACTCATAAAAATTTTCTTTGTATATACACCATTCTGTACGTCTAAAAGACTTTTGACATTTGCCAAGAATGTTCGTTTAGACGCTGTCATATAACCATATTCTTGACAATATTGTTTATACGAATCGTACAATGACCTTTCATCTAAACACTCAAAGTCAGTTTCATCTATGAACAGTTCATATACACTCTTGTTTGCTTCTAACAATGTTTGTCTCTCTTCGGTATGTGGAATTTGTCTTGGATTGAACTTTGAAATATCTAATGTCAAAAATATGAGAACAAGTGGTTGTAAAAGTCAGATGTCAAAGTTTCTGCTAAGTCGTCAAAATATTCTGTATCTTGCATATGAGAATCTGACGTTCTGACAACTACATATCTTCTGTCAGAACTTTCTAACTTCATCGGAACAACATTGTTTGAAACCATAATGAAGTTTGCAACATTTTCACAAACTCTTTGGTCTTTATACTTTCTTTCAACAACTCCAACTTTGTCTGTTATAAGACTCTTCAAAGCATCTGAGTTCAAAACTTTTGTTGTATCTATACTTTGAAGTTCATTGCAAACTATAAGTTTCATATTCTCTATTGAGGAGTTAAATTTACCGCAGATGTTTTCTAAGTTTGTCATATTCGGGTTCGAATAGCCCTCTAACAGTTTGCAAAATATCTGTAAAGAATGTGTTCTTACCAGTTCCTTGTTTTCCAATTATAATGAGAGCAGTTTCATTTTTAGCACTTGGATGTTGTAAGATGTTTGCAAACCAACATAAGATATACTCATAAACCTTTTCGTTTCCATTGCATATAATTTCTTTGACATGGTCTAACCAAGCTTCTATAATATTTTCTTTCCATTCTACTTGTTCATATTTATATCCAGTGAAGATAGAATAGAAGTTTGGAGAAGGTGTATAGAACTTTATACCTCGAACTGAAAAATCTTCTAACTTTGACAATAAGATATCCCAAGCATCTAACATCTTCATGCCAACTTGTACGACTTTTATTTTCTTAAGTTTCTGTCTACATTCTTGTTCTGAAACTATTGTTGCTCTTGGTTTGTTAAAGACAACATCCCATTCTTTCATAACATAACATTCTGGGGCAGAGTCGACATAAATGACTAAACGTTTCAAATTCTCGACTGCTTTGTTATAGTCTCTAAATGGACACATATTTCTGAATGCTTGGAAGTCATAAAAATCTGAAACATCTATTCTGTACATTTTTATAAAAATAAAAAAAATATTTTTTTTATTCTTGACTTTGTTGTTGCATTTGTTGTTCTTGAGCTATTTGTTGTTGAAGTTGTTCTTGTAATACAATACTTTCACCAGTTGCATCTTCCAATTCGAAACTTTCTGCCGTCATTGACAAATACATAGGACATAAAAGTTTTACAGGAACAAAGTTTGCGTCAACTAATGTCAACGTTATACTTGCCAAAGTGTTTGAGTTCACTAAGGTTGAAAATTCTGCATTCGAATGAACAATAGGCAAACCAGCAGAGAAAGTATTGTTTATACGCATAAGTATCTTTTGGTCATAATAGTTTCTGTCGACATTCGAATAACACTTTGAACCTAAGTTTGAAACAATATATAAGATTGGTGTGCTTAATGTCAATGGAATAGACATTCCTTGTATGACACCTTTTCCTGTTATAGGAAACTGTTGGTAGTAAAAACCAGAAATAAGTTTTGTATTATAGCTCATATTGTTTATAGTAAACTCAGTCGGACATCCAAACATAATGAAACCTGCTCTAGTTGCAGCACATGTTACACCCGTACTTAAAGTATTAAATAAGTCAACAAAACCTGTTGGTGGTATATCTGAGTAAGTATCTTCAAAGGAGTATTTTTTACCATTCACAACAATAAAGTCTTCTGGTGTCAAAAGAGCAAAACAGGCTTTAGTCGTCATTGTGTTTAAGGTTAGTTTACAATATCGTCCTTGAGGACTTTGTAAGTTTGTTGTTATAGAATTATATGACTCAGGGTTTTTAGTCGTAATAGTATAAACCATTATATCTTCTGCCATTTATATATATTTAAAAGTTTTTCTGAAAGTGGAGAAGAACTTCATCTAAACTTTCACATGGCGTTTCTTGAAGTTCTCTGTCTAAGAAGTTCAAATATTTTGTAAAGACATAGAACTTTCCTTTGTCTACACGAACAAACAAAACAGGGTCTTTCATATCGTTCAAAAGTGTGTAAAGTCCTTTACATGAAATAAAGTCTATATTATTTTTCTTCAAACATCTTTCAAGAAGTTTTGACATTTTTACTTAGCAAATAAATTTTAATGAAATGTTGTGGTCGTCAAATATTTTTATGACGTCTGGGAAACTATACTTTAAGTTCAACGTTTCACCTCCTTTCATAACGTATATCTTGTCAATGACATTATATGAAACACCACAGCAACTAATGTCGGGTTCTATTTCTTTGATGTTTATATCGTCTGCCTCTGTCAAAAGTTTCAATAGTTCTTTCAAAACTTCATGAGGTGCAATGACATATGAGTTCACTTTTACAGGGTTGTGTTCGACCAAGTTTAACATTATACTTAAAGCTTGACAAATCTTCTCCTGAGTTTGAAGTTTGTCTTTCAGTTGTTGGTAGTCGTTTCGAATATCTGCAACAGAACTTAAGTCTCTGCTAACTTCAGGATATGTTGGTTGTTCTTTTACAGGAACAATTGTTATACCATCTTCGTCTTCGTATGGTTTCCCCACTTCAACATCTCTGTCTTTGACATTGACAACAACACTTTGACTGTTTGTTTGAGTTGGTGAATTTAACTTCACATCTGCCACCGCCATTAAACCTTTTGAAACACTTACGCTTCTATTTTTCGGAAATGACATTTTACTTAGAATAAAAAGATGGACGTATTCGAGTATCTCTTCGAATTGAAGCAGAACAAAGTTTACACACACAAACAATACAAATACATTGACAGAATAGTTCTTTATACAAACAATGGAAATGTTATAGAATAGCAATATTTGCTGAACCAAAATATTTTCATAAAGCAAAGAAAGTTGGTATAACTGAAATGGTGAAAGTTCTTGACGTTGACAAAAATATAACAACAAAACTTACAGATATTTCTAAAGGTAAGTTTATCTTACAATATTATGTCAAAACTGGCGTACTGTCAATATTTGACGGAGAGAAGTCAGTTCAAGAACAACTTACTGACCTGCTGCCAAAATCTGCTCGATGGAAGCTGTCGTTATGCCAATCTGAGGAGCCCCAGCAGGTTTCATCGAACGAATCTTCAAAAGAGCATCTTCCGTGAAAAGTGCTATTGGTTTTGTAAACTTCTTTGCTTCAATTCATCTGGACCGTCTCTGTCACCAGTATATTGTATTTGTACAGTACCAACAGTTGAAATACCACCCATAAAGTCTTCTGAGTCAGCAAATGGAATGCCAAGCCAAAAGTTTGAACGGTCTCCATTTGTATATTGAGTTTTTTGACCTCCTGTATGAGTCCATACTTTCACATATGGCATAATAGAACTTTGCATTTCAGGGTTAATGGTTGTTGTGAAGTTGTTGTTAAAGTTCATAGCATCTAATGTCAAGTTGTATGACCTCATATCCTCAACTGTAGAATATTCTTCTCTTGGATAATATTTGCCATCTATGTTTATATGATATTTAATACCGGGGTTGTAGAAACAAGAATAGTCATTTATAGTTCGTCTGAACAGTACAAACATAGTATCTGCATGTTTCATTGCAGTTGTTAAAGCAATATCTGTTCTTGCACCTGGGTCAGCACTTTGGTTTCCAACTTCACCTGCAAAGTCTTTGACAGATATTTGGTGTATAGGGAACATAAGTGGAACTGCAATATATTTGGCAGCTAAAGCATTTGAAATATCTGGGTCCAACATATAGACTGCAAGTCTGCTTTCTATTCTCTTGCATTCAAATTTTTCGCATGTGAACTTAACTGGGTCCCAAGCAGTTCCAGCAGCATTGAAATAATAGTTTACTTCATTGTTGAAGTTTGAGAAACCAAAGTCTAAGTCAACTTTGTCTTTGCAAAATTCGGCGAATGACGTTTGATTTGTTCCCTTTACGTCTGTAATAGTGAATGGGTCTTGTGTTGGTGCAATGACTAAGTTATTTTTGCTTGGAGTAAGTTCGATAGAAATTTTTCCTGCCCAGTTTGGCAAGTATCTTAAAAACCTGAAGATGAGGAAAGATGACAAAGGAACTCTAAGTTTCAGTTTTACTTTAGTGGCAGCATTTCCATCTGAACCAGAAAGGTTAACATAAACTCCTGGAACGTTAGGGTCAAGTCTTCTTATTTTCTCAATATTTGCATACTGGTCTGTTTGTTCTCTAGCTTGTGGTTGTACTGAGTTTCTCAAAGCGAACCATTCATAGTTTGCCCATGTTACTGTTTGAACTAAGTCAGAGTTAGAATATATCTTATATCCCATGAAAACTTCTGGAGCATATTGGTATCCGACATAGAAAATTCCATTGCAACCTTTCTTGTCAGACAACTTGGCAGAAGGTTTTATTTCAATGTCTTGTTCCACGTATAAGAATGAGTTGTCAATAGAAATAATATGAAACCTGTCGCAAGCAATATCTACTGTTGTTGAAGAACCTTCTCCAAACTCACCTACGTTTCCATAAGAAACAGCAGTTGTATATTCGTAAGTTCCAGGAACTATTTCTGACCTTCTAATGGCATTGTCGCATTCGTTATACCATTCGGAAACATTTCCGTTCATGGCATCCAAAACTGTTGGCGTTATATTCTGAGCGGCGTACATTTCATATGGGTAAAAATATAGAATAGTTGGATTTATATGTCATAATAGAACCCACTCGGACCAAGCTTTACTTTCTTCCTGACTGAGTTTTTAACTCTTCTTTTTCCTTCATTGCCACTACTTTCACTAGATGAAGTTACTTCTTCACTACTTTCACTTTGTTCTACTCTTCTTTTTGGTGTCGCTTTTGGTAACTTGCCCTCTGCTTCAAGTTGTTGCATCTTTGCCTCATGTTCACCTAGTATGTTGTAAATTTCCCATGTCCTTTTTGCCTTTGGGCTCTGGTCGCCCATCTCAGGTAACCTATATCCTAGAAAGATTTTGTCATAGTTTGTATTTGAGTCTTCGCGTATTGTTTGCATGACTCTTTCCTGAGTTTCCGGTTCAAGCTCTTCAAACAGAGCTTGTCCATATGGAATAAGCTCGTTTCCAAATATATGTTTTTGTAGCCATTCTGGTTTTCTTTCCATGTTACCAATAATATCTTTTGTGAATGGGAAAGCTTTTACCCAATGTTTCAGTCTTGCGTCATTTATTTCTGTAGTTGGTTTTATTTTGTCAAGGAACATGTTTTTCAATACTAACATTTCATTTGGTACTGTCCATTTGAGTTTTCTTAAATATTCATCCCTTCTCAGTTCATTGTCTGCAAAGTAAGTTTTTATGACATTTTGCAAACTTTCGTTTGCAAGGTCATGTACAATAGGTTCTCTTCCTTCTCTCTCCCTAACTTTCTTTCTAAACTCTTCACCAAATATACCATCTCTATGGTTCTGTGTAGTTCTTTGAGATAAATGTTCTAGAACGTCAGGTGTTATATTTCCATCAGCCATGTTCATTTCATACTGGTCCAAAATATCTGCATCTTTCATATCTTTCAATGGCATTAAAGCCGCGCTGAAAATACCAGCTATATCTGGTTCACCATTCACTTCCATTGCGTCTACAACTTCTTGGAATTGTGGTTGTAAGTTTATGAACCACCTATCCGGATTAGCTTTATGACCCCATCTCATTGTAGTTCCATAGTCTGCAGAAACAAAAGTAGGTTTGTTTCCATATTGGTTAGGTTCTGAATGAACTTTAAACAATGTTTCATTTCTATATGTTTTGTTGAAATTTAACCTTTTATTTTCACCGAGTTCAGCCAAAGATTGAACGTTATATGGTCGTAAGTAAAAAGGATTGTTGTATTTGCGTACATTTCTTTCAGTTCTTCCATTCTATGCTGAATATTTTCATCTGATGTTGGAGTCTTTTGTATGTCGGCGAACATTTTTCGATATTCTTCTACTATGTCAGCTGAATTTTTCTTAGACTCTTGGAAAGATTCCATATTCTCCGCATACTCTTGTTGAGGGTCAAGATTTTTCGGCTGTTCCAAATCTTCATCTAGTTCTGTGAAGTTAGTTTCCAAAGGAGGGACTTGTTCGTTTCCTTCAGGCTCTTCTAGCTGTTGTTGCTGAACTATTTCTTCCATGTCTGGTTGTATCTGAACTTCTTCCTGTGGAGTTTCTTGTACCTCATCTGCTGGCATTCATATATTCCGAGACCGTTTTTAACAAGTTCCCTATTTAAGCCATCCGCATTCATAACCCTTTCTTCTTTCGTTCCGTCTCTATTTTTTACGCGTTTCATGAAGATAGTTGAATTATCATTTATCTCTGACACCAAATATCTCGGAGTAAATTCATCATGTCATTTGGATGATATGCTATTAAATCATATCCCTTAGCGAGCTTGTATTTTCCAGGTTTGAAATTATATCCCATTTGGTGCTGAACCATAAAGCTAAATAGGTTCGGGTCAGTATTTCCTTCCTTGAACTTTCTAATAGCTTCTTTATATCTGTCACTAAAGTCAAGAGTATCTGGGTAACCATAGTCTTCCTTAAGCATTTTAAGAATTCTTGTTTCCTTGTTCTCTACTTCTTTTATGTCCTTGCTCTGTTTGTGGTTGTTGTTGTGCAGGGTTTTGAACTGTTGGTTGTGTGCAGTGTTTTGAACTGTTGGTTGTGGTGCAGTGTTTTGAACTGTTGGTTGTGTGTGCAGTGTTTGAACTGTTGGTTGTTGTGTTGGTTTTGGTGCATGCCTGTGTCTGTGTCCATGTGACGATGTAAATGTTTTAGGTAGTCCTGGTGCAGGTGCTTCTCTTGGAGGGTTTGGTGGTATATAAGTTCCACTAGCTAGTATATAAGTTCCACCAGCTGGTATATAAGTTCCACCAGCTGGCACATATGTTCCATCTGCAGCATAATGTCCTACCTGACTTTTCGTTTTTAAGAAAGCATTTACTAGGTCTGTTTTGGTCTGTTGTAACTCTTTTTCTTGACTTTCCACAACAGTTGCTCTAACGGCGTCATAGGCACTTTGAACTGCCTGTCTCGTTGCTGCATCTGTTATTTTCGTCATATTTTGTGCTACTTCTCTTAACTCTTTGTCGAAACCTTCAGACTTCAGTTTCTTTCCAGATGAGAAGTCGTTCACTAGTTTCACCTTACTATGAAGAGCTTCGAAGGCGTTCTTAAAGTCAGCATTCATTAAAGCTTCATTTGAACTGTCTTCATCCGCTTGTATTTTTGTCCTTATTGACCCTATAAGTTGGGCTGCTTTAGCGTTGGCTTGGGCATCTAACCAGTCATTGTTAGCTTTTATATATTCTGCGCTTTTCATTGCCTTTTGCATGGCTGCGTCGTTATTTTTACTTTCTTGTGCTAAGTTTTCATACTGTACGGTTTGGTTTTGCAACTGTAAAAGTTTTTCTGCCTTTACATTTGCTTCAACTTCTTTTTTATACTCATCGCTATCCATATATGTCTTCAGGGCTTTTTGTTTTTATCTTCTTCATCTTTCAGTACTTTATATTGAGTAGTATGGTTTTTCAAATTTATAACATCTTGTTCCATTTTTGCTACTTCTGCTGCTTTTTCTGACACTTTTTTCGCATATTCCTCTGTACTTAGTTCTTTCAGTTGTTCTTCTTTCTTCTTTTTCTCTACGTTTAACTCATTGAGTTTCTTTGTGTGTCTGTCATATTCTAGTTTCTTTTCGTTTTCACTTATTTGTTTCTGTATGTCTATGTTTGACTTTTTGACATCTGTTATTTGATTTTTGAGTGAACTCAAATTCATTTGACTTTGAGGGTTATAAGCTGTTCCGTCTGCAGCTCCACCATAGCCTGCCATTTTCGCTAAAAGTGCCGCTCTTAAACCTCCACTCTGTGCACCAATAACTCGGTTTAAAAGCATAGGGTTTGCTTGACATTTGTTGCAACATAGTGGGGTCATTCATCATTGTTGTTGCAACTGTTGTTGTGGTGTCAGTTTTACTATTGGATGTTTCAATGCTCCCTTCCTCTTACGTATATTCTTACGTAGCTTACGTGGCATTTTAAGTGAAGTAAAAAACGGTTTTTGACAGATGTTTATATGACACTTTTTGTTCAGCACAAAAAACTACTCGGTCAAAGTGTTGTCAGTTTTGTAAAATAACCGTCCTATCTCATTCTATAAGGGGAAAAAGGCTTCTCAAAGTATACTTCCTTGGAACGCCGGTAACTTTTCCTGTAGCGACGATAGACCCTTACTTGTCCGGACAAAGTTATACTATTTTGAGTGCTCTACAAAAAAGTCAACGGCAACGACTCTCAAAAACCGTTGTGTAAAAAGTTTTACCGTTGGACAAAAAAGTATATATAGAAAACAAAAAACGTTTATAGTTCATTCAATATTTGAGATGGAACGGTTTTCCAACGGTAACTATTAAATAAAATAAAAAAATAGAGGGGGTTACCGTTGACGAAAACGGTTTTTTTAAACTTTTCTATGAGTAGTCCGAAAAAAACAGTTCATTTTTCATAATGGAAGGAAGAAAAAATGTCGCAAACAATTCGTCGACTACCTCTGCAGTTAAAGTTCCTACAACTTATGTCTCACCATTCTCAAAACCCTTACGACCTCCTATAATACCAAAGCAACTTCCTCATACAATTGCAAACAATTCGTCGACTACCTCTGCAGTTAAAGTTCCTACAACTTATGTCTCACCATTCTCAAAACCCTTACGACCTCCTATAATACCAAAGCAACTTCCTCATACAATTGCAAACAATTCGTCGACTACCTCTGCAGTTAAAGTTCCTACAACTTATGTCTCACCATTCTCAAAACCCTTACGACCTCCTATAATACCAAAGCAACTTCCTCATACAATTGCAAACAAATTGTCCAACAATTTGAGTTCTTCTTCTCAAAACACAACAGATACAGTTGTCCAAACAGCACCAGAACAAGTTTCACATAGTTCTACAATTCAAGACAAATTGTCCAACAATTTGAGTTCTTCTTCTTCTCAAAACACAACAGAAACATCTGAAACAGATTTACAACCAGCACCAGAACAAGTTTCACATAGTTCTACAAGTATGTTAACAAGAGCACAATTTCAAGATTTAATTTCTCTTGAACAATATTCGAGTAACGAAACACAAAGCGACGACTGTAACCTCTCGCTACCCGAATCCATTCAAAGAAAATACGCCATGAAAAGACTGAAATTGTTGTATAAACTTCTTAACAATTGGGGAGTCGAAGACAACTCAGATTATAGTGAAATGTTTAACAAAGTCATAGAATCTGTTAAACCAATTGAAAACGACATAAAAAATCCCGGTGTTCTTGTAGACCTTTTCGCCTCAAAATTACCAGTTACAACCAATCTAATAGCAACACAAGCTATAGAGCAATTTATTTTATGTTTTCCCAAGCAATATAGACAACACCTGAGGGAAACAAGAATAGGAAAATTTCAATTGGTGTATCCTACAACATACAACTATTACGAAGAAGCAAATGAATATGGAGAACTCTCATTCCATTTCACACTTTCAGTTCCTGAGGGGAAGAAAAAGCAATCTATCATGTACAATCTCTTGCAGGATGTGAAGGAAAACCCACATAATAACTACTGTTGCAATTGACAAACCTGCAAGAGTCGAAGACGATGTTTTGTTCGCGTCCATTGCTGGTTTTGGCATGGGAGAACCAATTCCAATTTCCCATTTCACAGAATACTCAGCACAACATTTTCAAAATGTAGAATTCGTGTTCTACGACCATCAAAAGTTCCTGCTAACAAAGCCAAAGAAACAATTTGTCTCAATATTTGTTGCTGGTCATGTGGCTGACAAAGAGCCATCAGATACTGACTATGAAGAAGAGGAGGAGGAAGAAGAAAACGATAGCGATGTCGTTCTTATCGAATAAAAACTTTAATTTCTTACTATATAATTTTTTAGTTCTCCTCTAGGTTTTTTAGGGGCTAGAAGGGGCGCAGCCCCTGGAAGCCCCACTCCTTTTTTTTTTTTTTTTTTTTTTTTTATGTTAATTATATAATAATATGTATTATTATAAAAAAGAAAAAATAAAGCACGTTAAAATTTTTCTTTCTTGATTTTTTACAAAATCTACTTAGAATTATGCAAAATATGACTAAATAATTATAAATTTCAAGTTAAATTTTAATTTTGATAAATAATTTAAATTTCAAAATATCAAGTTCAGTTCGACTATGTATGTAGTAATTCTGTTGCATGCTAAGTTCGGTCAAAATGTAAACCTCTCAATTTTATCGTCGGGGGAAGTAACTCAATTCCTTCAAAATTATTCTTTAAATGTTGAATTTAAAGTTATTTAATTTGGATTATAAATAAATAGGCTAATACAATATTTAAAAATGAGAAAAAATAACTTTTCAAAGAACTTTTCATAATCTCAAAGAAAATTTTTTATTCAATAATTATATAAATTAATTAACATTCATAATGAAATTGGATTTTTTTTATAAAAAATTGGTCCTACTTAACTTTTTGAGAGAATTTGGCTTTCTCGTAAACGAAAAAGGGGATTTGACGGAGTCAAATCCCCTCACAAAAAGTGGACTTTACATGTCAAATTTTATATGCATGTAATGTCCACTTTTATGAGTTTTAGGAAGGAATTGGAAGCCATGAGTTACTGACATTGCATCAGTATCTCATAGCCTCCAATTCCTTCAAAAAATGGGAGAAACTTTGTCCGAATAGTTTAACATTCGGACAAAGTTTCTCCCATTTTAAGAAGGAATTGGAGGGTAAGAGATATACCATATGAATGTATATCTCTTACCCTCCAATTCCTTCTAGAAAGTGTCCAAACTTTGGGTTAATTGCAAAGTATTAACCCAAAGTTTGGACACTTTCAAGTGGAGATGGAAGGCTTTGGGGTATATATTAATACAATATACCTCAAAGCCTTCCATCTCCACTACAAATGTGAGAAACTTTGTCCGAATAGTTTAACATTCGGACAAAGTTTCTCCCATCTTTCAATGTAATTGCTACCTGTGAGGTACTGACTTGAAGTCAGTGCTTCACAGTAGCAATATCCAAAAATTTAAAAACATTTTATCAGTTCGTTAGAGAACTAGAGCCTCCTAGGTACTGAACCAGAATCAGTGCCTAGGGGACTCTAGTGATCTATATAAATCTGAGAAACTTTGAGGAAATTGTTCGACATTTCCTCAAAGTTTCTCAGCAATTTAGCGAGGAATGTTCGTTATCGTGTAGATATTTATAATATATACATGATAACAAACATTCCCCGCTAAAAGATGTAAAATCTTATAAGAAATAATTGCAAAAGAATAACAAATTGCAACAAATTTTATATGAAACTGAACCTTATGAGGTAGTGATTCAAGATCACCGCCTCATAAGATTCAGTTTCAATCTCAAGTATCTCAAAAGTAAGGCTCTATTTTTTGCCATGTAAAGTGTCACTTTTTCTGTCCAAATGATAAGTTATTCAGAGAAGTTTCCCAGCTATCAAGAGGGAATTGTTCCTTATGAGGTATATATTCATACTGTATACCTCATAAGGAACAATTCCCTCCTTAAAACGAGAAAACTTGTTCGAAATTGTTTATCATTTCGAACAAGTTTTCTCGTTTTTAATAAGAAACTAAAGGCTATGAGGCACTGATTATATATTAGTGCCTCACAGCCTTTAGTTTCTAATAGATAGCTGGGAAACTTTCTCCAAATGATAAGTTATTCAGAGAAAGTTTCCCACTATCAAGAGGGAATTGTTCCTTATGAGGTATATAGTTATAATGTATACCTCATAAGGAACAATTCCCTCATTAAAATCGTAGATATTTTTTACTTATTACTCATGCTTTCAAAATCACAATCCTCTGAAAAGTTATTTTTTATTAAGAATTTAGAATTTTGATAAATACCTTTTTTAAATTTGATATAATACTTATATATTTTCAAAAAGACATTTTGAAAAGATATCTCAAAAGTTCTCTGAAAACCTATTTTTGATTAATTTTGAGAAATATCCGTATTAAATTAATCAATAAATTCATTCAACACTACTTTAATTTTTAAATTCAAAAAATTATATGTGCTTCTTAAAATGTCTCACAAAAATTTTATTATAAAATTATATACAATATTAAAAATCCCACAACATTTTTTACTTTACATAATCGTACTTCCTCGACGATTAATTTTCCCTCAATTCCTATCGTTGACCGAACTTAGCATGCAACAATTCCTCAATAAAGTGCCAAAACCCTATTAAAATATATGAACATTTTCAACATTTTAATGTTTTTATTTAAAAATTTGATGGAATATGAGCTTCAAACAATTATTATGTAAATAAAAATAATTAAATATATGTATTTATTCGTATTACAACCGTAGTAAGTCGATTCTTCCTTTCTTCTACTGAGTTTTGAATTTGATTTCGAATTGTAAAGAGATTCAAAGGGAAAATACTAGCGGATAAAAACTACCTCCATGAAAGGGTCATAATGGAGTCAAGTTGTATTTTTTGATATTTTTTTGCTTTTCGAGCCTAAATAGGTAGCCAAGATAATGCCTAAAAATAAGGTTCTAAATTCTGAAGTTTACATGATCCTCTCGTGTGCACCCTTAACATATTACAAAATATCATCGGAATAACAATAGTTTTTTTTGTCAAAGTTTTCTTCTTTTTGTTTCAACAAACTTCTATTATAATATTGAACTCTTTATTCAACTTATCAGTCGATTTACACTTAGAGTTATTACAATCGAATTCGACGATTCAGAAGAATATCAATAAATTTGCTTTTGTTTGAACTTTTCATCATGTCTATAGGAAGTAGAGAAAAATTGCAAATGTAAATACATGCAAACATATATCAGAATTATTTACTAAATAGACTTTTACATTTCTCTTTTCTGAATTTGAAAATATTCGAAAAATACTTATTTTTTCAATTTCGAATAATAAATAAGAAAAGATCATATTCAAGATCGGAAAATTTTCTGTTCATAAGATAGTTGCCTTCATTTTGACTCAATAATGAATTATATTTTCATAACAAGTACATGCAAATTATATATCGAATATCAACAACTGTATTACAAACTCTTGTATTTCTCTTCCATTAATTGCTAATGCATTATCAAGTCTACATCTAACATCATATAAATATATATATAAATACTTATTTGCAGTTTTGTTCTATATAATATATAGGGTTGTACAAACTGGCACAATTTTGCGGGCCGCCTGCCAGGAGCTGGCACGCGGCCAAAATCAAAAAAGTGGCCAAAAATCGGGCCTCGTGGCGTGGAAAGGGTGGAGCCCGAAGGGCGACATCCTTTCCACGCCACTCGGCCTATGACCACAATTATATAATATGCTCATTATTATTTTTTCTTCTTTTCTCTTCTTTTTTCTTCTTTTTCTTCTTTTTTCTTCTTTTTCCCTTTTCCCTTCCTTTTTTTCTAGTTTTGGAAAGGAAAAAGTAAAAAATTAATAATTAATTATTACTATGAAAATATACTTTTTAGCTTATATTGTAAGCTGTGAGAGTTTTAAGTGATGGAAGATATAAATCAAATTTGAAATTCAACAAATCTTGTTATGATTAAGTTGAATATTGTACTCTAATTAAGAGTTTTCAGTTATGAACTCAGGTATTATATAATAAAAGTATAACTCAAGATAATAAAGAGGTTTTTAAAATGTAGATCTGAAAATCAAACTACCATGTTTGATATGATTAAGTTGAATAATGTTATTTTATTAAATGGTTCAAATCTGTGAAATCGGCAATTACAAATTAAAGCGTAGTTCAAAAAATTAAAGAGATTTTAAAAATTTAATATCAGAATTAAACTAAAAAAAGGATTTAGTTATTTCAGTAATTATCAGAAAAGGTTAAAAAGATAGGGTAAGTAATGAGACTTGAGTGAGATGTGAGAAATCATATGTAAATAATTAGATATCTGATGAGTAAGGTAGTAATGAGAGTTAAGATCTGGTTAGTAAGGTAGTAATGAGAGTTAAGATCTGGTTAGTAAGGTAGTAATGAGAGTTAAGATCTGGTTAGTAAGGTAGTAATGAGAGTTAAGATCTGGTTAGTAAGGTAGTAATGAGAGTTAAGATCTGGTTAGTAAGGTAGTAATGAGAGTTAAGATCTGGTTAGTAAGGTAGTAATGAGAGTTAAGATCTGGTTAGTAAGGTAGTAATGAGAGTTAAGATCTGGTTAGTAAGGTAGTAATGAGAGTTAAGATCTGGTTAGTAAGGTAGTAATGAGAGTTAAGATCTGGTTAGTAGTAAGGTAGTAATGAGAGTTAAGATCTGGTTAGTAAGGTAGTAATGAGAGTTAAGATCTGGTTAGTAAGGTAGTAATGAGAGTTAAGATCTGGTTAGTAAGGTAGTAATGAGAGTTAAGATCTGGTTAGTAAGGTAGTAATGAGAGTTAAGATCTGGTTAGTAAGGTAGTAATGAGAGTTAAGATCTGGTTAGTAAGGTAGTAATGAGAGTTAAGATCTGGTTAGTAAGGTAGTAATGAGAGTTAAGATCTGGTTAGTAAGGTAGTAATGAGAGTTAAGATCTGGTTAGTAAGGTAGTAATGAGAGTTAAGATCTGGTTAGTAAGGTAGTAATGAGAGTTAAGATCTGGTTAGTAAGGTAGTAATGAGAGTTAAGATCTGGTTAGTAAGGTAGTAATGAGAGTTAAGATCTGGTTAGTAAGGTAGTAATGAGAGTTAAGATCTGGTTAGTAAGGTAGTAATGAGAGTTAAGATCTGGTTAGTAAGGTAGTAATGAGAGTTAAGATCTGGTTAGTAAGGTAGTAATGAGAGTTAAGATCTGGTTAGTAAGGTAGTAATGAGAGTTAAGATCTGGTTAGTAAGGTAGTAATGAGAGTTAAGATCTGGTTAGTAAGGTAGTAATGAGAGTTAAGATCTGGTTAGTAAGGTAGTAATGAGAGTTAAGATCTGGTTAGTAAGGTAGTAATGAGAGTTAAGATCTGGTTAGTAAGGTAGTAATGAGAGTTAAGATCTGGTTAGTAAGGTAGTAATGAGAGTTAAGATCTGGTTAGTAAGGTAGTAATGAGAGTTAAGATCTGGTTAGTAAGGTAGTAATGAGAGTTAAGATCTGGTTAGTAAGGTAGTAATGAGAGTTAAGATCTGGTTAGTAAGGTAGTAATGAGAGTTAAGATCTGGTTAGTAAGGTAGTAATGAGAGTTAAGATCTGGTTAGTAAGGTAGTAATGAGAGTTAAGATCTGGTTAGTAAGGTAGTAATGAGAGATCTGCGGGCAGTAATGATACATCTATGAGTACATAACTAAAACCTGAGTTCTATGAGCGAAATCTGAGAGCTAAAAGCCGAGAGATCTAAGGTAAGTAATGAGAGAAGAGAATTTGAAATTTTACAAAATACGTTTACTCATACAAAATAATTCGCATTCTTTTATAACGAATCTCAATGCCAATTAATACATAAAACAGATTTTAGCAATCAATTGCAAGATTTAGAAAGATTTTATTTATAATCTCAGCCAAATTAACAAATATTTTATTGATTTCGTAAAAAATAGCAATAAAACATAAAAATATGACATTCTATTTTTCCAAAAAAATTTCAAAAATCATTTTTGAACATGAAATTTATATTTTTTAATTTTTTTTTTAAATTTTGAATTTTTTTTTGGAATTTTCAACCATGTCAAAAGTCGGGATCTACAAATGTATTCTCTTTGACATAGGATAAAAACATCCTTTCTTATAATTTCATTGTAAAATAAAATTTTCTTAAATTTATTGAATCCAAACTCAACTTTGCAACATTTTATTATCATAAAAACTAAGAAACATCAGGTAAACTTCAATTTGGAGAGCTTAAAATCATATCTAAATTGAAAAATAAGGGGAAAAAAATTGTAAAAAAAAATCTCATTAGATGGGGCAAAAAGTGACTTTTTTAATGTGTTTTTTAAAAAAATCGTGCCAGCTGGCCAAAAAAGGTGTGCCAGCAAGCGTGCCAGTTTGTACAACCCTATTGGCCCGTATAAATATTGTTAGGCACTATATAGGGATGCTATTTATCCTATTTTCATCCCATTTTACTGTTATCGCCTAGTGAATGTACCTTTGCGTTTGTATTGAAATTATAAAAGAATTAAAAACGCGGGTAAAAAATACGAAGGTACGGACAATCTCTCCTAACCAAAATTTTGCCCTAAAACTCCAGCTGCAGACTATAGATATAGTTTGGAGAAAGTCTATCAATATAATTCTGAGGTATATAATCATCCCGAATTATCAAGTAAAATTCCTTAAATGTCACGACAGTGCAATCCAGTCCAAGTAATATATCAGTTTCATATCATAAAACGAATTGTATATCACTACAATGCCGTAAATTTGATTCAATTTATGATATTGGTATAAAGTTTAAGCTTCCTTTATCTTGCACATAGTACCAAACAGTCCAAGAATCTCATATGCCAGCTATAATTTTAACATTACATGTTGAAACTGCTAATATGAAAATAAATAGACTAAAAACCTGTTTTATATTCTTTCATCGATGTAATTTACTGATTTAGCTTGTAATTGTAAATATTGTAATACATTTGTTTTAAAATTGCATATTAATTGGTTTGATATTTGAGATAAAAATATTTTTAAAAAATAATACTATAATTGATCATATTATACGATATAAAATAAAATTAAGATTCTCATTCTGTTCAATATAAGAGTTGGAAATTCCTTTTAAAAATTCAAAAAATGAAATATATTAATCAAATTTGCGATTTTTCACTTGAAAAAACAGATTTTGAATATTTTTTGGAAAGCCAACTTGCTTTATTATTATCCAAACTTTGAAGTCCAATCCTTTTGAAGTGAAAAACCTTTTTTTGTGATTCTGATATTAAATTTTTACATTCTTCAACTTAAAGCTAAAATAGTCTCAGTCGTAATGACAAAAATGATATGCACTATACAAATTTCATGTAAAATAATAATGATTTTATTCCAAAACAACAAGTAAATATATTAAATGTATCTAAGTGTATTCGTAAATGTTTCGTAATGGATATTGATTGAGATATCAAACAATAACAGTATGATAAGATTTCAAATATAAATATAGAATGAACCTCATGAAATCAAGCTTTTGTTTGGCAAACAAATATCATTTGTTAAGTAAAGTCAAATCAATTGTGCAATACTGGGTTGAAGCACTTGAATACCGCGGTTAAATCTCTGCACAAAAACCGTATTGATATATTTACTGTATATTGCAGTTGTGAAATTAATTTTTAAATTTGATTTATATATCTGATTATCTTACAAAAATTTTGGTTGGAAACTAGCGAATCGAAATTTGATTTCTTAATGTATGCTTTTGTAAACTTAATTCATGGTTCTAATCATTTTAGAAGTTATCCTATTATTGCGAATAGTTTTTAACGACATTTACTGATATTGTAAAATATAATCAATCCAAAGAGGGTTCATTCGAGTTAACATCCATTTAAAAAGTATAGATGGTTATGTTCTGTTGCATTTCACAATGATTGGTTGATAAAATAAATAGGGAAATATGATTTTGAAAACACCAGATCACATTGTTTGAAAAATAAGATAAATAAGTGTGATGATTGAGCAATGATATAAAATTATAAGAAAAGTAGATGTTGGATAAAAATAGTAAAGTAAATATTAATTTCGGCTAAAGTTACGCAATCGTATTCTGATTGCGGAATATTGTCTCAATCTGGGAGACATGCATTGGCAATGTCTCCCAGAATGACACATTGCGACCGACAAGAGTGCATAACACACTCTTGTCGGTCAAAGTTTTGCAATCACACTCTGATTGCAAAATATTATGCCATTCCGGGAGACATGCATTGGCAATGTCTCCCAGAATGACACATTGCGACCGACAAGAGTGCATAACACACTCTTGTCGGTCAAAGTTTTGCAATCACACTCTGATTGCAAAATATTATGCCATTCCGGGAGACATGCATTGGCAATGTCTCCCAGAATGACACATTGCGACCGACAAGAGTGCATAACACACTCTTGTCGGTCAAAGTTTTGCAATCACACTCTGATTGCAAAATATTATGCCATTCCGGGAGACATGCATTGGCAATGTCTCCCAGAATGACACATTGCGACCGACAAGAGTGCATAACACACTCTTGTCGGTCAAAGTTTTGCAATCACACTCTGATTGCAAAATATTATGCCATTCCGGGAGACATGCATTGGCAATGTCTCCCAGAATGACAAATTTTGAACTACTTTTTTGCATAAAATACTATTTTCTTTCAAATTTCTGAACTTCATTTTTTTAATATAATAATATTGTATTAACCATTATATTTTCTATCCCTATCTTACTTTTACACTGATGTTCTCAATGAAATCTATTGTATCATATCTCAAATACTCTCAAACAAAATCTTTTAAGATCATCAAAGGATCCACTTGATTTACATCTTTTTTGTACAATGAATGCTAAATACCGACATAAGAATCTTCAATATTTTATATTATTTGTCAAATATCTTAAATCTGAGATTGATTTACCATGATTATTCTAATATTTTTAAAATCATTCTAATTCTTTAATAATTCATTAATTCATATATATATTTGTTAATTTTCTTGATATATCAAACAATCAAAATTGGGAGAAAAAAAATAATTAAATGAGATTTGAACCTGATACCTCTCTTTGTAGGTTCAAAAACCGTTCAGTTACACAACATATTTTATTTCTATATTTCATATTGACGTTCCTATTAGATTTTAATTTGTGTTTCCCCCTTCTAAAATCCATCATCATGCTAAATTACTCATTTTGCTTTAATTGACCAAATCGCAAATTATATAATTCTAACATTTCCATAAAAATCTCTCATATTCATTATTTACTTTTTTAATTTTCTTCTTTTACTATTACATTTCTTTAAATTTTTCAAATATTTTCAAAAAAATAAATTTTTTCCTCATATAATTTTATATCTCAAAATTGAACATTTTATATTACTAGTGAATACAATAGTATTGACCTAGACACCATCCCCATATCATATACAAAATTTGGAGCCAAAATCATCGTTAGTTAGTATACATAACAAGGGTACGACGGCACTGCGTTCCACCATACCCCTGTTATGTGAATTTGACACTTTACGAAACCGTTAACGTATATTTTACAACACAAACGACAACACTAACTTAACCTTAAATATTTACAAAGCCGCCAACCACTTCACCTCACTAACGTTTTCACAAACGACTTCACTACTGTAAAAATAAACGTTCTCACTTACAAAAGTATTGCAACTCCTCCCATTGCTGTGCTTCATATAACAGCTCATAATCTTCTGACTCACTTTCTTCTTCATATAGGTCAAAATCACTGTCATAGTTTATACCTGTAAGTTTTGACAAAGCTAATGAAACACGCTTACCGTTTGTATCATATGCTTGTATAAACTTTCCATTATGCTTGTAGTCATAAACGCTCAAACTAACTTTACCCTTTCTCCCTCGTATCTGATAGAATGTATTTTCACGAGGAACGAAGAACAAATTCTTGAACTCATGACCGTTGTAGTTTGTTATCTCAATAGTTTTCGTCATTTATATAAAAATAAACTTAAAAAATAATGATATCACCACCCTCACACATATGAAAACATCCATTTAAATTTAGGGTAGAAGGGTAGATCTAACCTCTTTTCTAACCTCTTTTCTAACCCTGTTGAATTCATTGCTTTATAACTCTCTTCCTTGGTTTCTTTTTAGTTGCTTTCTTCACGTCTGTCTCCAACTTGACTGTCTTTCTTCTTCGGCCGTAATGATACCAATTACTTCCACCAGTCAATGGGTCAAATGGTCTTTCGTAAGGGTTTCCATACATTCCATAGGGACCATACGGAAGAACTACTGGTGGAGAAGAAACATTTTCTTTAGTTCCATCGAATCTATTTAAATGCATTGTTTCACCTTTCATCTGGTCATTAAAGTCTTTTGCGTGTTTTGCAAACTCATCGTCCTTTCCTAAAGCATTTTCTGACTCAGTCGCAACCAAATTGGATGCTTTATTTATGAGCCCTATTTTATTTAATCTTAACTTCTTTGCAACCCAGCCTCCAATCTTCCCTTTATTTGCGTCTAATGTCTTTGAAACTCTTCCTCCACTCATTTTATTTACTGCGTCATAAGCTCCAAGTGCTTTTGCTCCAAATGCTAATGCTTTTGTTCCCATTGCGCCTAAAGCTGCCCAAGCTACCATTTACACCATATTAAAATCATCTCTCTTCAATATTATCTCATAAAAGTTCTCGTTACTGGAGAAAGTCAATGAAACATAAGCGTTCTCACGGGCTTCGCCCTCACCGCTTTGCGGTCTATCTAACTTATTTCTTATATCATCTATACGCTTCAAAATGTCTGAACAATTGCTAACATCTTCTACAACAGTTATTTCATCATGAATGACCTTCAAGAACAAGCTCATTTAATATGCTATTAAAATCATCTCAATAATGAGTCCATCCTTTCCATCTTTAGGTAGCACAACATCTTTCATTGAAGAAGGTTCGACAAGTCTTATGTTAAACTTACTGACAAAGTTTGTTATACTATAATGCTTTGGCGGCGAATACATATAGTTTGAAAGACATAATATAGATTCTTCAGCAAATTCACTTATACTGGATTTTATAACAATGTTCTCACGAGACCAAATACCACCAATTGACAATCTTGTAAGCAATCCTGCTGAACCTTCAACTGTAAACGTCGATGGTAACATTCCACGAAGGTCATCTATTGACATCGTTGAGTCACTGAATTTAAATATTTTCTTAAAGCAATCGTCATTATCTAACCATGCAATAGCTTTGAAGTTTTCATTCGAATATACATCTGCTTCATTAAATGTAAAACCTGACTTCTTTGCAGAGACGACTTTAAAATCTATTGAGTTTGTTTCAAAATTATATGCTATGGTAACTTCTGAAGGTAATGGATGCCCTTCCGCAGTCAGTTGTTCTCTCACTACCGTTTGAAGCTTTGTGTTAAAAACTTTCATGTCATCTCCAGTGTCTAGGTTCACATACACAGCAACAGGAAAACTATCTTGCTTCTTTGTTTCATCATTATATCTCAAAACATTAAAGTTCTTCAATAATATTGTTCTTCCTGCTGGAATACTTCGAACCTGTCTGATTTCAATAGCTTTCTCACCTCCTACATACTCCACCCAGTGTCTTGGATATTCATAAGTATACTGACTTTCTTGAATTTTGGTTGGTTTCATCATAACGTGTTCATAGTATATCTTTATACTCTTGTCAGTTAGACTCGGTGCTATGTTCTGAATATTTCTGACTTGCATTTTTAATGGAGATAAAATGAAGCATTTAATACATGACGTAGATGAAGACATGAATGAAACCACAGACAAACTTAACTCTTCTCTTATTCTTCCTTTCAGTAAGGACTATGAGTTCTGTTCAAATGGTGTTTATTTCTATTGTGGAAAGATGGGGTCAGGAAAGACATTTAACCTCATTCGTCATATACTCATAACAGAACGTTTAGGAAATGACTCATATTATGACCAAATCATTATATCAGCAACTTCAGACTCTATGGACTCAACAGCGAAAACATTCATGTCAAAAGTTCAAGCCTCGGTCGTTAAAGTTCCAGATAGCAAACTCATTGAATTTCTTCAACGTTACATTCGACGTAAGAGAAAATATTATGCCATCGTAGAGTTCATACAGTCAGGAATGCAAAAGACTTCTGAGGAGATGGAAAGAATTATTGACAAACACCACTTACGTCAGTACTCAGGAGTTTACGATATGAAACGACTTACAAACTACATTCTGTCAAAACTTTCAAAATACCCCTTCAAAAAGTATCCTTCAAACACTCTGCTCGTTTGTGACGACTTCGCCGGAAAAGGTTTAGTTTCAAAGCCTGACTCACCATTAGCTAACATCATAACTAAAGTCAGACATTACCATTTAACTGTAGCAATACTTATGCAAACATGGCGTTTTCTTGCTTTAAACATAAAACGTCTCATAACTGACTTCGTTATCTTTCAAGGTTTCTCACGCTATGATATTGAACTCATTTGGAAACAGTCAGGTATAACATTACCTTTTGAAGAAATTTGGGAAGCATATAAGTCTCTCATCTCTCCTCGTTCATACCTTGAGATTCATATCATGACTAATACCATTAAAGTCAAAATATTCCATGGGAACGACCAACATTGTTTTAAAGTTTAACCTTCAATTGACTGATGGTAAACAAATTCCATGCATCTCTGTCGCCATTTCTGTTAATATTTTTGCTGTCATTCATATCATCCACTTCCCCATCCGTTAGCTTTTGAGGATATGCGTTAGAATATCTGTTCTTAAATGAAGGCTTTTCACCTTTGAGAGCATAAACTCTATAACTTTCTGCATACTTTATGTTTGAACCTCCTGAGCCATCATTGACATAAATTTTTATAGGCTTCCACCCTTTGTTCATGTTCCTGCTTCTTCCCTTAGCTCTTTTGTTCAGTAGTTCTACATCTTTATACACAGCTCCTGTCTCAGTGAATTCAACAATATTTTCATTCGTTAGCTTTACATTCAAACCCTTGTCGAGTATATTGTTCATTTCATACATATAAAAGGTTTTTATTCTATATGAAATGAGAAGCAAATCCATCTTAGCTGGTGCCGTTAATGTTCCAATTGAACCAACATCAAATGTTGACTCACGAACGACAAACAATATTGTCATAAAGAACTATAGTTCGGAGTGTTTGAAAGAAAAAGAACCAGAACTTAAGTCGGTGAATTTAAACACAGCTTCAAACGCTAACGCTACATCAGATGTTAAGTTAGAGTATCCACCACTGGACCAAATTCTTTCAAGAGAAGCCAACGACAATCCTTACACAAATGTTCAAAACAAATCCTTCAGATAACGTAGACCATTACCTTCTTCAGTTATACCAAACAATTTTACTCAAAGACGATAAGAAGCTTTTGACAAATCTTATAAGCAAGAACCAAATAATTCTAACAAAGGAGGACCTTGAAAATGTTATATCACGAATAACAGGGAAACAATGTGTCATTGACTATCTCGACCCTGAAATCGAATGCTGTGGTCAAACTCCCACTATTCATGAAATAGGTAACATCCGCATCATTGAAACACCAGGAACTACAGGAGTTGAGTTTAAGTATAAATATTCGAACGAGTATACAAAACTATCTACTGACTATAAACTTTGTTTGAAATATGTTTTAGTAAATTAAAGCAACTTATAGTATTCTATCCAAAATTCTTCAACAGTATCGAACTCATCTTCATAATGCAAACCTAATCTTATTGACTTGGTGCAGTTTCACTAACACAATATTTTTCTGTTCTCTTGACTGACATAACTAAACTCATTTGTTTCATCAAACAGCAACAACCAAAGTTCATGACCTAATACATAACATTCATACTTTATATTTTTAGCTCTGAGTTCTCTTGTAAGCTGTTGCATTTAATATTTTCTAAAAAGTCAACTTCAACAGTCATTCGCACTGGTGCCTTTAGTTCTACAGGCTCTCCTTGAAAGTCAACAAGTCTGAATTGCATATCTTTCAAATTATGAGGACTAATGCGAACCCATTTACCTAAATGAGTTGCTATGACAGGAACGTTTGGAATGAACATTGAATTGACTGCATAACAGAAGGATTTATATTCTACTGAACCTTTACTATAGGGTGTCCAAAGGTGTGTTTAGCACAAACCTGAATACTGCGAATAGAAATAAACAAGTTACATATATATAAAGTTTATTTAAATATAATCACCATTGGATTCAATCACGCGTTCGCAGCGATCGATCCAGGCTTGAAAGACACGCTTTAAATCATCATGAGAAAATTGCTCAAATTGCTCTCTTACAAAATTTTCAAGATCATCTGGACTCGCGAATTCGCGTCCTTCAGCTCTCTTTTTTAGCGTGCCGAATAAATAAAAGTCAGAGGGTGCAATATCAGGTGAATAAATTGGGTTTGGAACAACTTTGACATTGTTTTCCACCAAGTAATTCAGTACCTTATGACTTTTGTGAACTCTTGAATTATCAAAATGAATTGCAAACTTTTGTTTTTGTTGTTTGGATTTCTCAAACTCATCAGAATTGATAATTTGAGTAAGAACATTGTCAATTAGATACTGAGCATTCATCATATTAGGTTTTTGAAGAATATCAATTGCGATGATGCCATTCACGCCCCAAAAAACCGACAACATCATCATTGGTGTGTCAATTTTTTTCTTCGGGAATGTTTGCGGATTTTCATCCTTTGGGATCCACATGATTTTGGCTTCTGTTGCATATTGAAACCAAGACTCGTCCCCTGTTACTAAAAAGCGAAACTTCTTGGATTGATACGCACCCAATATAGAGAGGAGCTCTTTCGAAGATTGGACTCTAGATTTTTTTTGAACTGAATTAAGGTTGTGCGGAACCCAACGTGTATACGCTAGTTTGTAGTTCAAATAATTGTGCAGATAATAACTGACTGTTGTACGTGGTATCTTTGTCATCTCCTCTATCCTTCTGAGTGATGCTCTTGGGTCTTCATCTAGCGCTTGAAGAATTGCTTTGATTTTTCTTTGATCCGGCGATTTTTTGTCAATTTTTATGATGGGCGCCTTTTTGTTCATGAAGTGATACATCCTAACATGATACGTTACAGTGGAATAGCTAGGAGCATCCATACCGAAGCATTTTACCAATGTCTCGTAGATTTTTTTACAGTCTTTGCATTTTTTTGCAAGAACGAGGATGTTTTCTTTATGATTCATTAAAAAAATGAAAAAAATCCCGCCAAAATTTCCCGCGAAACCGCCTCTTGTCTCAAAATTTATTTTATATCCCGGCATGGCGCCAAAATACAACATACTCATCATATACATATATTCATATTTTTTATTATATATTTATAATCAGCATATATCTCCTTTAATAGTCTCATATAGAGCGCTGTGCTAAACGCACCTTTGGACACCCTATATTAACTCCTGAAATACCTGTGACATTAGCTATTTTTGACTCAATGTATAAACAATTGCCATAACATACGTATGGAACAGATTTCATCTCAATCGTTTTGTCAACACTTTTCAAAGGTAGTTGCATATGGTATGCTCCTAAAAGAAGTTGAACTCTATGACTCATTCGTGTTATCTTGAACTCTTTCTTGCTACTGAACTTCAATGTTCCCTCAGAAGAGAGTTCGACATCTATGTTGTCAATAGTTTCTTCATTTATGAGAGTATCTATGACTCCAGCAATTTTATCTATTCTATACTCTGCTCTGTTAGGAAATGTTATAAAACTTCTTTTGTCATCTATTTCAATCTCTATGAAATCTGTTTCATCTGTTATGACAAAAGTTGCGATAGTATTGAAGTCAACAACTCTGAAAGCAAGTGCTTCATTCTGTAGACCTAAGTTTGTTTGTAGCTTTACTGTCCCGTATTCGTTTGGTCTGTACTTTGCAAATAGAACAACATTTTATTCTCATTAAAATATGACTATTGCTGCATATGCGTATGAAACAAATGAAGCAAGAAGAGCACATGAATTAGTAAACGAAAACTCAACTTTAACCATTGAAGGCAATGATTTAGTCATTGACGATGGAAAAACTAAAAAAGTCATTGATTTCGATACTTTTAACACTTATGACCCATTCATTACAACAAGCAAGGTTCCCATCATAAATGATGGAACGGTGCAATATATAAATTCTACAGTAGATGCCTCATTAGTGAAAGTACTGAATGTTCTCATTGAATTGTTAAAGAGCTTTCGATTTGACGACAACATTAAATGCCTAAAGAATTTAGTCATGAATGAGAAACAAATTCTTGGCGTTGCTGGTAGCAGTAATGATGTACACCTTATGACATTAGAATATTATAACGAACATAAAGATGAACTGAAAGGAGAGAAGGGTGACACCGGACCTCAAGGACCACAAGGAATACAAGGAATACAAGGAATACAAGGACCTCAAGGCGAGAACGGTTTGGATGTGTAGATGGAAAGGATGGAAAAACTGCTAAATCATGGATATGGAACCTTATAAATACTGGTTTAACAGCTGCTTCATATGGAGTTCTTCAATACCAAATCGGAAAGATATGGGCAGTACTTGGTGAAGAAGCTTTAGATGACGTTAAAAATGCTTTGAACTTCATTTCAAATGGTTCGGATACAATTAAAACTTTATCTGGTTGGATGCAAGAAACAAGGAGTCAAATAGATACTGTAAGACGTATAGCAAACAATGCACGTACGGGATTGGATACTTTACGAGAAGCACAAAATACACTAAAGGAAGCAAATGATATTCTTGGCTCAGTATCAGACATGCATGAAGATTGGCTTAAAGGTATTGACAAATCTTTAAAAAATCACAGTCAGTCTATTGCTGACTACAAGAAAAGTATAGATTTTTTACATAGTGCTATGGACGTACATGATGGAAGCATAAGGAACTTACTTAATGCTAACAATAACTTACCAGGAACTATTAAAGCTTTTATAAAGTCCTTTGTAAAACCCGGTGCTCTAACATTTAGGTCTTTGAGAGCAAGAGCATTGAAGTCAAGAGATGCAGAAACTCCAAAAGAACCTACAGAAGGAACTGAAACAACAGAAACTCCAAAAGAACCACCAAAACCAACAGCTAATGAAATATTGTTCGAATATTTTCCAAGGTACTCTGTTCTCATTGCATACATTCAAGAAATACTTAAGAAAGCAGACTTGACTTTAGGAGATGATGAAAGTTCTGTATATCTTTCGTTCCAGTTTCAAATAGCAGAACTTTTGAGACAGATATGCTTAATGTATGACAACATCTCTGATTTCACAAGATATGATGACGACCATGACCCCGAACACGGTGAAGAAGAAGTTTTACAAACATCCATTAAGACAGGAAAGGTTTTAACTCAAAGTCTCATTATTGACACCAAAGATGGCGAAGTGGACGTTCTTCAAGAGCTGAAGAAAAATACTTCTTCGGGAGGTGGTGGTAGGCATGAACTTGAAATAAATGAGATAGAAGAGAAATTAGCCGAAAAAGCAGATAAAGAACATAAACACAATATCTCCGATATAAATGAACTTCAAGCTACATTAAATAGTAAAGCAGATAAAAACCATGTTCATTATATAAGTTCAGACGAACAGATTATAACGGACTATCATGGATATTTAACACAGGGTGAAAAAGTGAAGACGAAAAATGTTAATGAAAGAAGATATAAATTCATTCGTGCTAAAGGTTATGACATACACTGTACTGTACAGTATGACACAGGTATAGCACCACAAACATTTGGTTATACCGGTGAAATTTATGCTTCATACTTCTTTGTTAACGGTGTATTAGTTGAACCAAAATTTACTTTGAGAGTTAAGACAAAAATAACGTTTGAAGATGCTATTAAAAGTAAAGCAGACAAAGATGAACTTGACGCAATGAACAAAGTTTTGAAATCTCATAAACACAATATCTCCGATATAAATGAACTTCAAGCTACATTAGATAAGAAAGCAGATAAAGAACATACACATAAATCCTTCTCAACTGTTAGAGCAGACGACATAATATTGAACTTTGACCTTGGTTCAAGTGCACCTTTAGAGAATCCAAGTACAAGCGTAAAAGATACACTAAACAGTTTAGATAACAGTTGCAGGAACATTGAAAGTCATGCCAGAAACTTTGAAGCACATGAACTACCAGCAATGTTAGATAAAAAGGCTGACAAGAACCATACACATAAATCCTTCACTACTGTTAGAGCAGACGACATAATATTGAACTTTGACCTTGGTTCAAGTGCACCTTTAGAGAATCCAAGTACAAGCGTAAAAGATACACTAAACAGTTTAGATAACAGTTGCAGGAACATTGAAAGTCATGCCAGAAACTTTGAAGCACATGAACTACCAGCAATGTTAGATAAAAAGGCTGACAAGAACCATACACATAAATCCTTCACTACTGTTAGAGCAGACGACATAATATTGAACTTTGACCTTGGTTCAAGTGCACCTTTAGAGAATCCAAGTACAAGCGTAAAAGATACACTAAACAGTTTAGATAACAGTTGCAGGAACATTGAAAGTCATGCCAGAAACTTTGAAGCACATGAACTACCAGCAATGTTAAATAAGAAGGCAGACAAAACAGAGCTTCAAACATTAAAGACTCAGATTCTTGAAACATTATATCCTATAGGCTCTATTTATACGTCAATGAACTCAACAAATCCTTCAAAAGTTTTAGGTTTTGGTGCGTGGGAACAGATTGTAGATAAATTCTTATACTGTGCTAACTCTTCAAAGGAAACAGGAGGTTCAAAGAAAATTACTGAAGCAAACCTTCCACCGCACACTCATACAGGAACTACAAACTTTTCTGGTGACCATAGTCACTCATTAAGAGACCATCCATTATACAACTCAGAATATTATGCTGGCAATGATGTTTTATCTCCATCTTATAACAATTCAGCAAAAAGACTTTTCGACCAACTGAACCAGGAGGAAATCATGTCCATACTTTCACAACAAATCCAACAGGCTCGGGTGCAGATTACATGCCACCATTTGTGACTGTATTTGCATGGTACCGCGTTCAATGAACGCGCTTGAGCCTGCTTTGCGGGCTTACCGTCTTGAATAAAATCTTTAACTTTACATAAATGAGCTTGAAAGAAGTATTCGAACAACATCCATGGAGGTCATTTAAGAAGTTCAATGAAGCTGCAAAGAGTTGGGGATTTACTAACAGAGCTGAAGTGAAAAGGTTCTTTGACAAAAATGTTGTACATCAAACAAAAATAAACCCTTACGACTACTTTTTACCAATTTACTCCAACACTCCTGACGCATACCAATTTGACACTCTCATTCAAAGCAGAAAAGGAGGACATAAACCATTCCTCATCTTTATTAATGTTAACACTCGTAAAGCATATGCATATCCAATGAAAAATAAAGGAACTCGTGAAGTGTTAAGAGTTTTACAAAAGTTTGTAGCAGAACATAGCCCAAGTACTTAACATCAGACCAAGACAGTGCATACCTCAGCAATGAAATCACAGATTTTCTCATTAAGCATAACATAACTCACTACACTACTGAAGACCATAACCATAACATACTCGGCATCATAAACCGCTTCATAAGAACGCTCAGAGATTTAAATCAAGAGCGAGACTTTACCGAAGAAACAATGAAACATTTTCTCGAAGTATATAATTCCTCAACACATTCTACAACAGGACATACACCAAATTCAATGACACAACAACAAGAAGAAAAGTATATACAAAAGAAACGAAGCCAAACACAAAATATCAGAAATTCAACACAATTTACCCTCATTCCTGGTACAAAAGTTCGTGTAGTTCTTGACGACAAACCGTTGACAAAGAAACGTTTAAGGTTAAGTCGAAATTATTATATCGTAGACTCTACGCAAGGTAATGGATATCTTATAAAAGCTGCTGACGACTCCATAGCGTTTTATCCTCGTCATAAATTAGTCGAAAGTAGTAATGGCAAACTTGCTGAAACCATTGACGAAGCAAAGCGAGGAGTGGTTATTGAAATACTTGACTACAACATAAACGATGACACTTATAAAGTAAGATATGAAGGAGGCGTTGAAGATGTTATACCATCTAAGAACTTGAGAGAGTCAAAGCCAACACATCTGGGACCATTAGAGCGGGAGTACTGGAAAGACAAAAATATGCCAGAAAGAATAAGAAAATTCTTCTAAACTTTTTCATTAGATGTAAATCAGACATGAATGAGAACAGTCATGTATTATTAATGGTACCAAAAATATAATTTAGGTGAAGTGGTGAGATCTCACCTCTTTTTTCACCTCTTGAATTTTCATGAATTTTCATGAATTTTATATATTAATGTTTTCGCTAAGCCACTTTGTGCCGTCAGTCAGTCAGTCAGTCAATGAAATTTACACCCAAAATATATTTTAGGTGAAGAGGTTAGATCTAACCTGTTTTCTACCCTCATTTCTACCCTCGTGAATTTTCATGACTTCTTCGTAAATGTTTTGTCAAGACTTCTTCGTAAATGTTTTGTCAAGACTTCTTCGTAAATGTTTTGTCAAGACTTCTTCGTAATGAGTGTAAAGGACCCAAAAATATAATTTAGGGTAGAAGGTTAGATCTAACCTGTTTTCTAACCTGTTTTCTACCCTCGTGAATTTTCATGAATTTCCTTAAGATAGAAAAAATAAAGTTAGTTTTATTTCATTTATTTTGTATAAAAGATATGATTTCAGGGATTTTTTTGACGAAGTGTCAACCTTCACTTCGTCAAAAAATAACAGTTATCTAATGAAAAAGTGTCATTTTTTTGTATTTGACGAGAATGTCGGGTAGATGGTTAGATCTAACCTCATTTCTACCCTCTTGAATTTTCATGAATTTCCTTAAGATAAAAAAATAAAGTTAGTTTTATTTTTTTATTTTTTTTTATTTTGTATAAAAGATATGATTTCAACAATAGGTTCTACAACACTTCAAACAACAACAGCACCAAACTCGTTAGTTATGAATCCTACGTCAATGTTAGTAGAAATGAAAAGCTTCATTCCTTCTTCATATACTTTTGAAACAGAAATCCAGAAGATAAAGCAAGAACTTTTAACAAGTAATTTAGACTGTAGTGCGAAAGATGAAACAAATGAAGAATATCTTTATGAAATGCAGGACATTATTGACCATTTGCCTAAACTACCTGAAATCCAACAACAAAAACTCACTATTCCTGAATTCGACGAAATTGAAGTGAAACCAACTGACTCAGTAGAAATAAAGAAGTTCATACGAAAGGTAAACTATGAGTTTCTAGGATTTCATTGCAACCATAAAGTTATGGACAAAGATTGCGACATGGTTTATAAAAATATTTCTGACATATATAAATCTGAAGAATTTAAGACCTACGACAACTTTGTTTCGTTAGTTGCTGAATGTGTATGGCAGATAAGAGATAAAGATAGAAGAGGTAAAGTATGGAATAAACAAATAAGACCCGCTATGTTTGAGATGAAGAGAGCAATTGACGCTTTAGTTGTTTTAGCAGGTAAGGTTTCAGAATATAACGCAAAAATGAACCCGCAATGTTCAAAATGTAAAGCAGCAATTAGGAAATATAACTACTCCGTCAAAGAGATAGAACGTATGAGAAACGACTATGCAGACTTAAAGAAAGAAGCAGAGAAGCCGGTAGAAAATAAAATGGACATGTTAGAATTTCTGAACAAAAACTATCCAACAGCTGACGATTTCCTTCTATCTGACGTCAAGAAGAAGTATAAAGAGACTTTTGGCATAGTTAAAACATTCGATATCCTCAGCGAAGAAATAGAAGCTACAAAACTGTTTAGAGTCTCACGAATTCATAACGTTTACCATGTAAAACGCTTATAAAATAACTGGGGTAGAAAACAGGTTAGAAAACAGGTTAGATCTAACCTTCTACCCTAAAATATATTTTTATTGAATTCAGCAACAAAATTCTGAGTAAAATAATTTTTAGGGCATGTGTCAAACCGTTGAGTTTTCACAAAATTCCAAAAATAACGTTTACCATGTAAAACGCTTATAAAATAACTGGGGTAGAAAAGAGGTTAGAAAACAGGTTAGATCTAACCTTCTACCCTAAAATATATTTTTATTGAAAAATGACCAAAAATCATGAGTTTTGTGTGTTTTAGACCATGTTAGAAAACAGGTGAGAAAACAGGTGAGAAAACAGGTGAGATCTAACCTCTTCACCTAAAATATATTTTTATTGAAAAATGACCAAAAATCATGAATTTCCTTAAGACAGAAAAAATAAAGTTAGTTTTATTTTTATTTATTTTTTTTATTTTGTATGTAAGAACAGAAATGTCAAACATTGAGTTTGAAACAGTTAAAAAGATAGACAATGACACCAAAGTGGTTAGAATAGGTGATTTAAACGTAAGATACTCAAAGAAATACAACAAATATTCTTTGTCAGACATTATATTTCCATCTGGAAAGAAAACACACGACTGGGTTAGAAATGCTTCAACTCAGAAAATTTTGACAAGAAATCCTGAGCTTATGATATCAGTAAGATTCTATGGAACTACAGCATATCTCATCGACAAAAGTCTTATACCAATAGTTTTGTTATGGATTGACCCAGTTGTTGGATATAACCTCATAACTTATGGTTCATTCGATACGGAACGTTGCAGTGAAGGCTTACTTTATATCGTTCAGAAACCGAAGGACTTCAATACAAAAAGATATAAGATAGGAAGAACATATAATATAACTCAAAGATATGACAGTACAGTCAATATAGTCAAGGTTGTGTTTGTTAATGATATGAGAGCTGCTGAAACAGAACTGCTTGAAGTTTTTGAGAAAATGTATGGTGCTCCCATAAAAGGTAAAGAAACGTTTGAAGTAGATGAGATAGATAAAGCTATAAAATTATTTGACGAAGTTGCTGAAAAATACATGTAAAGCGTTTATTTTTGGTCTTTTGTGAAAGTCAGAAAATAAAGTTAGTTTTATTTTTATTTATTTTTTTATTTTGTATGTAAGAACAGTAATGTCAACATCAGAGAACACAACAACTGCTATCGTTCATGAAGCCATAAATGAAGAATACGAATACATACAATATAACAAACAACTTCGCCTCATTCGTTCGGTCAAAGATGACATGTACCAAATGCAAAGTATAATGAATGCTCTTAGTTCTACAAAGCAAGCATATCATTGGTTTGAAAACCAACAGGCAAGAGAACTTTTAGAAGAATTTCCTCATATGATTGCTTCCCTCGGAAAACCGAGGGAAGAGATTCCATTCGAAAATCGAAAGAATTTGGCTCCTGGTTTGAAAGGTTATTATGTTCATAGACTTTTAGTAAATGCTGTAGCAATGTGGGCTTCACCTCGTTATGCTTGTTATATTTTCATGATGTTAGATGAACTATATAAAGCAGAACGTGGAGAGATGGAAAAGAAACTTCAAGCAAAAGATGAAGTCATTGAATCCAAAGACAAAAGCATACAGAAAAGAATACCACGTTCAGTACCAAAAGGAAAGGAAAAGAGTTATAAGTATATGATATATACTGAAGAGTTGGAGAAAGAAGAAGATAGAGATATGGTTATGTTGCATTTAGTCAGAAGAAACAACAAAAGCTTTTACGACCTTGCTAAGATTTACAAATCTGACAGAAACTGGTTCTATCGTGAAAACTTACCGATTTCAATGACACCGAATGAGCAAATAAAAGAAATTGTCAAAAATACTCTTCCTCAAACACACTATGATATGAAAGGTTGTACAATACTTACCTTCAAAGAAGACTTACCGCTACTGAAGGAAAAGAACAGAATATTTCGACAACTTCAAGAGGAAGAATAAAAAAATCTAAGCTAATTTATTTTTTTATAAAATTTTATCTCATATGAAAGAACATGAATTTAGAATATTCGGAACTCATGACAGAGAAGAGAACGAACAACATGTAAAAGATTATACAAAAATTTCTGAAGACATACAAAGCATTTAAACAATATCTAAATGCTTCTAAAGATTATGCAAAATTTCTGAAGGTATATAAAGCTTATGAAAAAGCGTATGAAAAGTTTATACATTGGGGAATTGTTGTAAAATATCCATATGAAGACTAACCAAAAATATATTTTTGCTTAAATAGCTTCAGGGTCTATTTCTTCAACCATTTCACTTTCTTCGTCAATGTCAATAGAAGCTTCTTCAACTTTTGGTAAGAATTTCTGTATAACATCTTTGTTCGTTATTGTCTTCAGAGATGAAGGATAATATTTCACATTTGTTTCACCCTTCTTATATTCTTCTGTTCGGAAAGATTCATAGCAATACTGAAGAAGTCAATGTTAGAGTTCTTTATGACAGTATAATGAGTATCTTTGACATTCACGAAGAAACTCTTTTGTTTCAAAACTACTGCTAACTCTTGTGAAGTATAACGTTTGCGGTCAATGACGATAGCTAATGGTCTGACATACTGACCAAACTTAGATTCTTTCACAAACTTCTTGTTAAAGATAACATTAACATTTGAAGCATTATTGAACTCATTCTTGATGGCAGTAGCGAGAGCATTGTATGAAAAGAACTTGCAATCTTGCATGTGTTTCATTAAAATAAAAATATTAAATTATTTTGAAAAATAACTTTAAAAAATCTAATCTAATTTTTTCAAAAAATATTTTTTATCCGATAGGAAAGATGACAGAAAAATTAACTTTTTACATAGCGCCAGACCCTTCTTGCCCACATCTTTTTAAGCCACAATATATAGACATAGAACTAAATAGAGAAAGCGAAATTCTACAAACAGAAGAAACATATAGAGACCTAGATAACGAAAATGGATATGCGCTATTCTGGTTAGATTGTCCTTATGAAATGTATGAAAAAAAGGCTTTATATGAAGAATATAGAAAATATTGTTATGAAAACAATATAAGACTAAGCTCTAGAGAAAAATTCTATGCTGGTATAAAACATCTTTTCGAAGTTCGGAATGGCAAATATAGAAAGAAATAATTTTTCTAAGTTTATTTTTCAAAAAATATTTTTTTTATTTCCTACTAAAGATGTATCGGAAGTTGTCTAAGTTAGAACACTCGGAAATAAAACAACTTCTAACAGAAGCTAACATAGAAGTAGCAAAACATTACGCGACAAACAAAAAAGCACTCTCTGACATCCTCAATGACTACAATGGTGCTATAAGTTATGATAGAATTCATGAGTTCATAAAGCCGCAACGCGGCGAGGACGAAGTCCATGCAAGAGCATTTCCTTTAAATGACGTTGCTATTGACTTATATCATAGACGTTCAGTACCTCATGAAGTAAGAAGAGAAATGTTTGACATAACAAATGCAAACGTTGGTGAAACAAGAAGAGCTGTACCTCATGAAGTAAGAAGAGAAATGTTTGACATAACAAATGCAAACGTTGGTGAAACAAGAAGAAGAGACGCCACACTGAAACAACAGAGAAGAGAGATGTTTAAGAGCGCTATAGAACAAGTTCGCAAAGCTAACGATGTCATTCGTTCCATTGACGACAAACCAAAAGAAGGTGAGAGATGGTTAAAGAAAGATGAAGAGAATAGGAAGAGAAATGTGAAGTCAGGCAATAGACTCATTGACTTTAACATCGAAGCTTTAGATGAACCGAACAGAGAATATTTACACAAACATTTCGGTAAGGTTTTCATGAGACTCTTAGGGAAGATTAAAATAAACTCCCAACAGAGATGGATGGTATGTTATAAACTTGGTGGAAAGTATGAATGTTCTACGTTAAACCTCAATAATATTGGAACATTACTACATCAGCTCTTGAAGGAGAACTTTATATCAGAGATAGAAGCAAATGCTGCAGGTATTGTTGAAATGCACTATGACTTCTTCTTGACAAACATAAAGAATCTTACCGAAATAAAGATGTATGACTTAACAGAATATGAAGGCTTAACGATGTCAGATGTAAAGAAAGGCAAACCAAAAAAGAGACCATATAGAGATGAAAGCACACTGACAAAGACAGAAAGCCATTTTGGAAAGCTCTTAACAAACAGAAACAGACTTATAGAAACTTTGGAAGAAATGGTGAAAAGAAGTTTTATAAGAAGAGAAGCGGTCAGTTCTGGAAGTATCTTTGCACATTACCTATAAATCTTGAGCGCTACCAAATCTTCAATGAATTGAACAAAAGAACTGCAGCACTTATGACAGAAGACAATTGTTTCGTTTATGCTTGCATTCAGGCTGGAGTAGATGAGAGACTATTGACCACATGAGAGAAGTCATTCGTGTTAGAGACTTTCCTCAAAGTAAAGTACAAGAAATTTCTGACGCAACAGGTATAGCATTTAATGTTACCATTGGTTACTTCAATGACTCAAGACATAATGAAATAAAGAGATACATACCAAAAGAATGTGAAACTATTCGAACTATTGACTTACTTCTTGTTGAAGACCACTACATGCTAAATGAAAGATTACCAATGACAACATATTTCATTCGCAACTATATAGAAATCTTGAAGGAGTGTGGTGGAATGAACATTGAGAAACAGATGAAGATTTATACAAAGAGAGAGATAAATATATAGTTCGTTATGATAGAACAACACCCTATGGGATGTTATGAAAACATTGTGGGAGTGCAAATATTTCGAACCTATTTCTTATGGAGAACTTTTCACATATACGACTGACTTTATAAAACAGAACCTTGCACCATTAAAGATTTGACATATGCTCCAAAGTATTGTGACAACTGAAGAAGAAAGCCGAGTCAAAAGAAGTAAATAAAAATATAAGTGCAAGTTCATTCCTGAGCACGTTTTCTTTGCTGACTTTGAGTGTAGCACAGATGGCTTTCATAAAGCCTTTAACATCTGTTATGACAGTGAAAGATGGTTCAGTGAGTCAAAGCATTTGGGTCAGAACTGTGCAACAGAATTTTTTGGAACGACTTCCTGACAAGGAGTTTAATAATATTTCCATAACCTCAGTTATGATATAAACTTCATCTTAAGACACATGACAGAAGTGAAAGGAACTCCCATCATTAAAGGTTCACGAACAATGCAAATAACTGGCTTATATAAAGGAAGGGCAATTATTATAAAAGACTCTTACAGTGTTATAAATAAGAAGCTTAAACTATTTCCTGCTATGTTTAACTTACAAACAGGACCGAAAGAAGTATTTCCATACAACTACTACAGCAGTGTTTTGTTAGCAAATGACAACAGAACTGGTGTCATTTCTGAAGCATGTAAGTTTGTAAAGATATTGATACATTTATGAAAAACATAGATTCCATCAAAGGTTGCAGAATAGATGAGAACCACTTCGACTTAGAAAAATATAGCACGTTTTACTGGCAAACAGATGTAAGAATTTTAAGAGAAGGTTTGTTAAGTTCGCAATGACATATTGAAAGAATTTGATTTAAACGTTTATGACTACGTTAGTATTTGTTCAATCGCTAACAAATTGTTTGAGAACAGAGTGTACTTCCCGAATGGAAATTTATATGACCTCTCAAATAAACCTAGAGAATTTATTTCGAGATGCATTCAAGGTGGAAGATGTATGCTGTCAGATAACATTAAACAAAAGAGCGAAAAGAAACTCATTGCTGATTTCGACGCTGTTTCATTATATCCATCCGCTATAGCAAGACTTTATACTTTAGAAGGTATACCGAAAGTATTGAAGGAAGAAATGTTAAGCACAGAGTATCTCATGAGACATTTATTCGATGACGACCAAAAGGAACCCATGGTGAAAAGTTTATATTCGGTTTCTTTGTTCTCATTAAGATAACAGAGATTGGAATACATAGACACTTTCCTTTAATAGTTTTGTGACCCTGAACTAAATCCAGAAACTTAACGTTCCCAGAAGTTCAAAACACTTGCTGTTTAATGTATGTTGACCATATAACATTACAAGACCTCATAAAATATCAAGGTGTCAAATGTGAAGTGTTGCAGGAACTATTACGATGGAAACAGAGATATTAGAATAAGAGATGAAGTAAAGAAGTTGTTTGAGTTAAGGTTAAAGTATAAGAAAGAAGGAAATCCTTTGCAAGAAAATATAAAAGCTCATTTCTGAACAGTATTTATGGCAAAACTATTCTATCTCCTATTGAGTCAAAAATAACCATAGTAAATGACAAAGATGCTATAAGATATGCCATCAGAAACTACAACCATATAGTGAAGTTCGAAGGTTTGGATGGTTCAGATAAAAACTATTTTTCAAGCTAACGAAAAGCATTTGCAGACACTTTAACTTCTGTCCACTTGGTGTTAACATTCTGTCTATGTCGAAGAGAATAATGTGTGAAGTATTCTGTACTGCTGGACTTAGGAATGGACATCTTTTATAGCGATACGGACAGTATGCATCTCTACAATGAAGATATCCCTCGTTTAGCTGAAGAGTTTGAGAAACGTATATGGAAGAGTTCTCATTGGTAAAAACCTTGGTCAATTTCATAGCGACTTGCAGAAATAACACCTGGAAAACAAAGTTTAGCATACAAGTCAATATTTTGTGGAAAGAAGACCTACATAGACTTACTCACGAATGATTTAAATGAAGTTGCATTTCACTGCAGAATGAAAGGCGTGAAGCAAGATGTTATTGCTTTAACGCTAATGAAATGTTTCCTGACTCTGTTCAGTGTTTCTATGATGAAGATAAGGTTAATGGTTCCGCAAGGAACATATGACAAAGACTCTGGAGTTTCAGTTTAATGAAACTTTACAAAGCACTTCATGATGGTCAAGAGATTGGATTTGACTTATGTAAGTCTTCTAGTCCTTGCTTTGCTGAAAAGTTTAACTTCTCAATAACGACTAAAACAAGCTTTATTCGTAAGTTGAAGTTCTGAGGTCATTTATTTTTATCACGAATGACCTCATTGCTGACAAAAATAAGCCGCTAGCGGCAAGGGCGAAGCCCATGAGGTCATTTACAATACTGCGATGGTAGAGTTTAAGAGTTGTGCTTCAATGTAAAGACAGTCCTTATGGTCTGGAGGTAAGAACACTGGGCAGTTATGGTCATGAGTGGAGAACATGTCTATCCAAAACTCACGATTGAAGCCAGTTAATTTATAGTATTTAGGGTTAGGAAGTGGTGAAGTTCTTGTATGACCAATGAACTCATTTTCAACTCCCTTACTTAGGTTTGAATATAATATAGCTTGCTTTCTTTCCCAAATACCTGGAAATTTAATTTCGGAAAATTCATTTTTCCTCGGAAGCATTGCATCATAATTGAAAACATTCTTGAAATCATCACTTGGTTCAGAGATTTGAAATCTTATACGTAATGGATTTTCTTTCTTTTTAGCTACTTCATTGAATGGTGAATATATAACAAACTGACAGTCATGAGTTCCATCTTCATTTTCATTAAATTCATAATGAAAGTCTATAAGTTGTGGGTGACTACCTTCTTCTTTCAGTTGTGCAAGAAACTCACGTAAAGGCTGTAAAGTTTGTACTTCAATGTTGAACTTTTTCTCGAACATCTCATTAAATGAAATCATACATTGTAGCAATGTTGTATCGTCTTTAAAGTATTTGTATATGTGAATGTTTTGGGCGCTTAAAGACTGTTCGTCATTTTCTATCTCGACTTGAAGTATAAAGTCAACCTTTCTGAAAGCACGTGTTATATACATAGATGTTATGCCAATGTACTTCTCTTCATTTATGTTCACAATCCAGTCTGTTGGAAACTTAAACGTTACTCTGTTCCCATTTATTTTGACGTCAGGGTTTTCACTACTGAACGCAACAGATAAAGGTATTTGTCTATACATTTAATTCGGATAAAAATAAACCATTTACTCTTTCTTGCTTCAGCTTCTTTAGCTTTTGCTTCAGCTTCTTCTCTAGCTTTTTTCGCCAGCAAACGTGGGTTCTTTTGTCTTCCAGCAGCTAATGCAGCAAGTTGTTTTTCACTAAGTTTTCTCTTTGGTCTCTCTGGCTTTTGTTCTTGTTTTTGTTCCTTCAGTTCGGATAAAATTTGCTCACGAATTTCTTTCTTCAATGCTTCAACATTTATGACCCCTTGGGTCTTGTCCGTAGGGCTTGTATGAGTCATTTGACTGCAGATAAAAAACAAAATTAAAACTTTAACCGATGTAAAATGAGCTTGTCAAAATCAGAGCGAGAGTCTATTATATTAAATGACGCAAGAGGAATACAACATCCTTTCTATTACGTAAGTCAGAGTAAAGATGGTAAAATATACGTAAGAAAAAGAAAGGTTCCATTAGCGAATGCAGAAAGCGACAACATTAAGGTGCATGGCAAGGGCGAAGCCCACGAAGCCCATTTAAGCCTTCTGTTCAAAACTGAAAAGTCAATAGAACCAGAAGAAAAGAAGCCAGATGTACTTTCAATAACGAACCAAGAGCTTATTGCAAAGTTCGTGAATTTCATTGAAAAACAAACCGAGTCAAAGAATCCTGACCCGCCAGTGAAAGAACTTGAGACAAAAGAGAATGTACAGTTCATTGAAAATGTCAAGAAACAACTTCCACCACGAATGCCAAGAAGAAGAAGAATAATGAAGTAAATAGATATTTTTATCCGAAGGAAAGACATGCAGAACGAACAGTTAAACGAATTTACTCCAGCAGAGCATATTCATTCAGATTCGCTCATATTTCGATATCATAGACAATGCAGTTCAAATTGGTGACACTAATAGAAAATATTCTGACGCAAAGATTCCATCACAACCTGGAACTGCTAAAGATAACACATGGGTAACATTCAATCTCTCACCTCCTGGTGAAAATATGTTGGACCTTTACAATACATTCATTACGTATAAAATGGAAGGTCAATTTATTGTAGATAAAGAAATTGGTTCAGGTTCCAATAAAACAAACCCACCAGGATTTTGGATTGGTTTCGATGACGCTTTCTATGCAGTTGCTGGATATCAAATCCTTGCAAATGGTCGTATCGTATATTCTCAAGACAACGCAAGAGAAGAAGCATATATAACTTCAAACTCACAAACTACCGAACAAATAAAGAAAGTGGATGTTTTCTCAAAGACTCGACATGAAGATGTATGGAGTCATTCGGAACATGCAGAACAGGACAAATTGTTAGTGGTCCAATTACAGCAGGAAAATCATTTGATTTTAAGCTTCGTTTAAGAATTCCTGTTAGAAGATTCCTTCCATTAGAAGCTATTCGATTTATTCCAGCTTTTGCAGGAAACATTCAGCTTAAAGTAAAGTTCAGTAGCGACGCCTTACAATGCACATCTATATCTGTAAATGATATCATTGCTTTCAATCCAACTCTTAAAGTTGCATTTGCTTCAGATTCAAATCCACGACAAATAAATTTGTTCCATGGAATGAACCATTCACTATGATAACGAAGGCAGTAGAAGCTAGTGGAACAGTTACTATTACAACTGTAACCCAGCAACTATTTCGAACAAAGATGGATTTTAATGAATGTTTCATTCATCCAAAGTCATTCTCTTTAGACCCTAACATTTATACAGAACTTGTAGAACATTATACAAACGAGGCTTTATGTTTTCCTGTTAAAGTTATGGATTGGATTCCTATGGATGGTTCATTTTCAAAGAATACAGATAGTTCAAGTGCAACATTTACAGCAGCTTATACGCCTATTAATGTTAAAAGTATTTGGGCACTATTTAGAAAGAAAGACAACTATTATGTTAATTTTGAGAACCCTAAGTTTAAATATCTTCAGCTTTCCATGGGAGCTTATGGAAATATGCCTGCAGAACCTGAAAAATCATATGAACCTGTATTTTATGAAATGGTTGCGAACGCTTGCAATACAAACAATGATATGATTGGATTTAATGAAGATGTTATGAGGTCATTGGTGGATGATGGTAGTGTGGAACATAAATGGGATAGCTATGACAACACACATTTCTTATGTGGTTTTCCAACAGAAGTGGACTTTTGCTTCCAGCAAGGTCAAACATCTACTGCTCCAATAACATACAAATTGTCTGTTAAAGGACCTATTGAACTAGCAACTGAAAATGTACCAAAGCCACTTATTGGATTTATGAGGGATTGTTGCTTTGCCATTCAGGTAAGACAGTCAGGCATCCCCATAATAAGATTAGATGACTATAACTTAGCTACGGACGACAGTGAGGAATAAAGATGAACGTTTATTTTTAAAGCTTATAAATGAGTTCTTCATCAAGCTCTCGTGAACCTTCACCATCTATGAAACAAACTTTACCAAACGATTATGTAGCACCTATTGAATATTTCTTACGAGCTGCACAATGGCAAAGAGCAGTCTCACCAAGGTTAGGTGTTCCACCAGCTCCTGTCAAAAATAGCATTTGGTCAAGTCCTTATATAAGATATGGTCTCCCACTAGGTTTGCTAGCTACAGCAGGAGCAGTTATGATGTTGAAAAGAAATAAAGCAAATGTTGTAAATAATACTGAAGTAGCTGAAGTTAAACAAACTCCAACACCTTCAGCAAGCAAAACCTTCAATGACTCTGAACCTATGGAAGTACAAACTCCTGTTCAAAGTCAACTCCTAAACCGACTCCAACATTTAAACCAGAACCTACTCCTCAAAAATATAATAACTCCTGCGTTTTCCTTACTGAAAAAAAATAGTTATTTTTATTTATATATTTTTATTTGATTGAAATGACAAATAAAGTCACTGAAGCAATGAAACAAAAGTTTTTGGTAGAATACATTAAATCAGGAACTATTCCAGAAGGTTTTTACATTCATACTATGAAGGATGGTAGAGTTCAGTTTAGAAAGATAAAGCAACAATTAGATAAAGAAGGAATTTTGAGAAAGATTAAACTTCATGAAGACAACATTGCTGAACTTAAGAAGAAGTTAGAAGAGTTGGAGAAAGCAGACGACAGTGAGGAATAAAGCAATGAATTCAACAGGGTTAGAAAAGAGGTTAGAAAAGAGGTTAGATCTACCCTTCTACCCTAAATTTAAATGGATGTTTTCATATGTGTGAGGGTGGTGATATCATTATTTTTTAAGTTTATTTTTATATAAATGACGAAAACTATTGAGATAACAAACTACAACGGTCATGAGTTCAAGAATTTGTTCTTCGTTCCTCGTGAAAATACATTCTATCAGATACGAGGGAGAAAGGGTAAAGTTAGTTTGAGCGTTTATGACTACAAGCATAATGGAAAGTTTATACAAGCATATGATACAAACGGTAAGCGTGTTTCATTAGCTTTGTCAAAACTTACAGGTATAAACTATGACAGTGATTTTGACCTATATGAAGAAGAAAGTGAGTCAGAAGATTATGAGCTGTTATATGAAGCACAGCAATGGGAGGAGTTGCAATACTTTTGTAAGTGAGAACGTTTATTTTTTACATTAGTGAAGTCGTTTGTGAAAACGTTAGTGAGGTGAAGTGGTTGGCGGCTTTGTAAATATTTAAGGTTAAGTTAGTGTTGTCGTTTGTGTTGTAAAATATACGTTAACGGTTTCGTAAAGTGTCAAATTCACATAACAGGGGTATGGTGGAACGCAGTGCCGTCGTACCCTTGTTATGTATACTAACTATCGTTAAATCTTTGGTTGGACACCCTCTGTTTTTCTAATAACGAGATTGGGACAAAGTTGCAATTCGGCACTTTTTGTAAAAAATGGGGTCATACTCATAATGAATAGAGACTTAGAGCCAAGTCTTGATATCATGCAGGGAGAAGATACATTGATAAGCAATTATATTTTATAGTAGTAGTATTCAGAAATTCTTACAATTTGCAATACAATTTTCAAAAATGGATAAAGACTTATAGCCAAGTCTTGATATCATGCAGGGAGAATATACATAGATAAGCAATTATATTTTATAGTAGTAGTATTCAGAAATTCTTACAATTTACAATACAATTTTCAAAAATGGATAAAGACTTATAGCCAAGTCTTGATATCATGCAGGGAGAATATACATAGATAAGCAATTATATTTTATAGTAGTAGTATTCAGAAATTCTTACAATTTACAATACAATTTTCAAAAATGGATAAAGACTTATAGCCAAGTCTTGATATCATGCAGGGAGAATATACATAGATAAGCAATTATATTTTATAGTAGTAGTATTCAGAAATTCTTACAATTTACAATACAATTTTCAAAAATGGATAAAGACTTATAGCCAAGTCTTGATATCATGCAGGGAGAATATACATAGATAAGCAATTATATTTTATAGTAGTAGTATTCAGAAATTCTTACAATTTACAATACAATTTTCAAAAATGGATAAAGACTAATAGCCAAGTCTTGATATCATGCAGGGAGAATATACATAGATAAGCAATTATATTTTATAGTAGTAGTATTCAGAAATTCTTACAATTTACAATACAATTTTCAAAAATGGATAAAGACTTATAGCCAAGTCTTGATATCATGCAGGGAGAATATACATAGATAAGCAATTATATTTTATAGTAGTAGTATTCAGAAATTCTTACAATTTACAATACAATTTTCAAAAATGGATAAAGACTTATAGCCAAGTCTTGATATCATGCAGGGAGAATATACATAGATAAGCAATTATATTTTATAGTAGTAGTATTCAGAAATTCTTACAATTTACAATACAATTTTCAAAAATGGATAAAGACTTATAGCCAAGTCTTGATATCATGCAGGGAGAATATACATAGATAAGCAATTATATTTTATAGTAGTAGTATTCAGAAATTCTTACAATTTACAATACAATTTTCAAAAATGGATAAAGACTTATAGCCAAGTCTTGATATCATGCAGGGAGAATATACATAGATAAGCAATTATATTTTATAGTAGTAGTATTCAGAAATTCTTACAATTTACAATACAATTTTCAAAAATGGATAAAGACTAATAGCCAAGTCTTGATATCATGCAGGGAGAATATACATAGATAAGCAATTATATTTTATAGTAGTAGTATTCAGAAATTCTTACAATTTACAATACAATTTTCAAAAATGGATAAAGACTAATAGCCAAGTCTTGATATCATGCAGGGAGAATATACATAGATAAGCAATTATATTTTATAGTAGTAGTATTCAGAAATTCTTACAATTTACAATACAATTTTCAAAAATGGATAAAGACTTATAGCCAAGTCTTGATATCATGCAGGGAGAATATACATAGATAAGCAATTATATTTTATAGTAGTAGTATTCAGAAATTCTTACAATTTACAATACAATTTTCAAAAATGGATAAAGACTAATAGCCAAGTCTTGATATCATGCAGGGAGAATATACATAGATAAGCAATTATATTTTATAGTAGTAGTATTCAGAAATTCTTACAATTTACAATACAATTTTCAAAAATGGATAAAGACTTATAGCCAAGTCTTGATATCATGCAGGGAGAATATACATAGATAAGCAATTATATTTTATAGTAGTAGTATTCAGAAATTCTTACAATTTACAATACAATTTTCAAAAATGGATAAAGACTTATAGCCAAGTCTTGATATCATGCAGGGAGAATATACATAGATAAGCAATTATATTTTATAGTAGTAGTATTCAGAAATTCTTACAATTTACAATACAATTTTCAAAAATGGATAAAGACTATAGCCAAGTCTTGATATCATGCAGGGAGAATATACATAGATAAGCAATTATATTTTAGTAGTAGTATTCAGAAATTCTTACAATTTACAATACAATTTTCAAAAATGGATAAAGACTAATAGCCAAGTCTTGATATCATGCAGGGAGACTCTCTACAAATACAAAAATTGATTATCATAAGGAAATACAAATTTATCAATTTTCATGTGAAAATTACATAAATTTGTTCTCCAATAAATAGCAATAATACTTTGAATGTTATATTAAGTAATATAGCTTCAGGTAAATAAGCTTACACTTCAAAAATATACTGTTTATTCATTAATTTTAAAAAAAGTCCAAATTATCTAATCTTGCTTACTCTTCCTTTAAACTTCTTTGTGCCAAATTTAATATTGCCTTCAAAGATGGAATAAGGACATTAGGTTCAATCCTTCGGCTTTCGACAATTTCCAAAATGTGTTGAATTAATTTCAAACATTCATCGTGTTTTGAAGCTCTTTGCTCAACAATCTGATTACCTGCCCTTGTAAGAATTCTTACTGCTCTTTCTTCATTCAAAACATTAGCGACTTGAACCTTAATAATCGCATTTGGAATCACAACAGTGATGAGAGTTATGACGATGTCATCAATGCGCTCATTTTTCTTACCCAAGAAAAATGTTTGCTTTAATTGATGAAAGTGTGATTCCGCAATGTTATTCGTGGAATCACCTTCTCCACGATATAACATCATCCAATGTTCTTTGGTTCTTCTCCATTGTTTATCGAAATACTTCAAAGCGCGCGGTTCTTCTTCTTCTAACATTGTTGTCAAGAACTCATATGTTTCATCAGACTCTTCAGCCAGCTTTTCTGCATTCGTTGCATCTGCACGTAATGTCAAAAAGTCCATTGCTAAATAGAAGTTCTCAAAATTCTGTGGATTGTCAAAATAGCTTCCAACTTTTGCACATGCGCGTAAAACATGCACAGCGCACCAACTGAGCTGCGCAAGAGGAAATCCGTCCTCAATTGCGCGAGCAATGTTTAGCGCACAGTCAGCGCTCCAATGCTGTGGATCCAGGTGCGCAAACTCACAGAATTTCACCAAACATTCTTGAATTTTTTCAGATGTCTGAGGGTTCACTAAAAAATAGCAAAAGGGGAAAATTGTGTTTTGACTTGTTTTCATTGTTACTGCAAACAATTGGATCTTTCCTTTAATTAAAGAATGAGTGGAATCGACGTGGAGAGGGTTATCAATGCTATGCACCAATTCTTTTGCAGCAAAAGGTGCATATATGATTGTAAACTCGGAAAAATCTCCATTGTAATCAAATTGAACGAGATCATCTGGGCACTCTTCCTGTAAATTATTCAAAAATGCTTCCAAAGAAGTGTAAGGATCGTTTGATAATCTTTGTGCAATAATCTCATCAAGGCGATAAAATTTGTGCTTTAAAGCATCAGTAGACTGCGCGAAAAGTTTCATCGTTTCTTTGTTATTCGTATCAATTCCGAACTTATCAAAAAATGCTTTTTGAGCAAGAAATTGCTTTCCACCGTTTTTAATATAAAGTTCGATCCATTTTTGATAAAATTTACTCGCGTAATGTGAACCCATTTCAACTCCTATATGATGGCAATGTTCTTCATTAACTTTGCTTATAGTAAACACTCCATTTTGTTCTTCAACCCTAAATTTTGCCTTGCATAGGGGATACGAACATGAATAAGTGACATATTGCTTTGGAGATCCCGTTCTTCTTCTGTATGGGACACCGCCCTTGACTTCCTGTTTAATACCAAAAGCAATAAGCTCCTCTAAGTCCACCGAAATCATAAAAATGAAGTGATTTTGAAAAGAGTTAACAAAATTCAAATCACATCAAAAACAAAAACACATAAAAAATATTTTATTATACTCATTCGAAATTAAAAATAATAAAATTTATATATATTAATTTCATTAAATCAAGGTTAAAAATCTCACCGGAAAAATAACCTCAGTGTGATAAATTTATCACCGGAAAAATTTACAATAAGGTTAATACCGAAAATATTGAAAAATCAACATTTAAGGTTAATTTAAGAGTATGCGCTTTTGTCACCTACTCTTCTGATAACGAAGAGGAATCGTGTTTTCCATGTCATTTTTTGAGGTTAATCTGGGATTTTAGTAGCAGAATCATCCATGTTATACCATGCAGATAGCTGATTATCAAATATTAAAGAAAGATTGAGGGACCTTTAATTAACAATGATGTATTATCGAAGTGTTGTATTTGATACTAATGATCCATTGATATTTTCTCTTGAATAATGAAATATTGAAGCAATTTAAATATAATCAATCAATTTCAAGTGCTGAGAACTTAGAATCCAATTATGAATGATGCCCATACGAAAATAACATCGGAGACACATAACACAATTCATAAAAATTTAATTTATTTAAAAAAAAAACAATATTATTAACTTATTTAGAATACACAACTGCCGAGCAGAAATATATATAATTATGAATCAATTATTTTGATAAATCATATTTTGCTATGAGATGATAAAGTGATATTGCTGTATTGAGCATGTTATCTGACTTTTTAAGTTCTTCGATGATTTTAGTGCTAAATTCGCAGTTAATTGTTTTGACGAATGTAACAAATAATAAGATATCTCTATCTGGGCCGAATCTAACAGCAATACCTGCAAAACCAGACTGGATATAATCTTGAAACTCTTCTGGTTCCCAGAAACCGTGATTTCGGGCTAATATTGTTGCAAGAATCTTTACGTTTTCTTTTTCGCCAAGCTCTGGATCAAAAGAAAGTGGCTCGGAGGCTATTTCAGTGAGATTTACGAACATTGTTAGAAATGAAATCGATTTTTTGTGGAAAACATTCACAAAAATTTTGAATGAATATCAAAAATTTTTGATAAAATGGAATTCTGATATTCTGAAGCTTCATTTAACACAAATTTAGGCTTAAATAATGATGAAACCCATTCTAATGCAAGTAAAGACTTTATGTATGCGTTGAAGTTATGAAAATTTACCATAATAATGAAATTTTTCATGATTCTGCAAAATTTCGCCACAAAATTTATGGCACTTTTTACTGGCGCGCCCGTAAAAACTATAAATTTATAAATTTTCTGATTTTAATGTTGTTTTAGTGATTACTTATGAACACTAATTGGAAATCGGATTGTTTATCATCTTTTTTAATTTGATTTCATATTCTCTGGTTTGAGTAATTATGATTATAAGTATATGTAAGTTCAATGAATACAGAAGTATAAGATCATAAAGAAATCATTTTGTAATGAATGTTCCTAGGAAAGCAATCTTCAGAATTTTACAGGTTTCGTGTGTTGTTTTAATCATAATTGGTTTAATATCCATATTAATTTTCTCTAGTGATAATAATCCAACCAATATTACTGACTCATCTTTCTTTAGTTTCAAAATCAATACATCAATTAACACAGAATCAATTTTAGAAGTAAATCCTAACGAAACAGCATTATATCTTAACTACTTTGACACATATCCATGTCCATATTATTCAGATCGCGCAGATTTAATTGCTCCAGAAATTAATAGGCTCGCACAGATGATGAGAGCATTTGGGATGAAAATAATATTCCATACTTTAACAGAAAAACCTTCCGAAATTACTGCAAATATTCAAACTCCGGAAACTGAATTAAATTTAGAGAAAACCTCACCTAATTTACAAGATAAATGCTTGTATACTGATTTTGATAAAACGCCAGCTCCAAGCAATGGATCTATTCATCATGATATAATGTTTTCCTCAAAATCTGATTATTTTGTTAAAGATCACAATGATGGCGTTAAATTAGCACATCAACTCGGAATCAAATACTTAATCGTTGGCGGAATGAGATGCAATTACTGGCTTTTACCTTTCTTCAGAAACTTGAAACTGAATAACATTCAACCTATTTATATTTACGATCTATCTGATGTTGCATACTTTAGAGAGGCGCAAGTTAAACAACTTGATACACATACTAAAGCTCTTATTCATTTTTGGACAATTATCGTGAACGAATTCAAGATGGCAGTCAATCATTTTGCATTGATTGATCGTGCTTCGAACCGTAATCCACCAGTAATTAAGTTTGATGGAAATCTTCAAGCTTATTACTTTATGGAGTTTTACAATTACAGAGAGCTCTAATCTAGCTTATTCACTCATATTATTTTCTTTGTTTTATACAATCTTCGATAAAATATTGTCTTTTCTCATATGATATAATTTTTAAAATTCTCTTTATTTTCTTAAGTTATACTAACAATTTGTAATCTTTTATTCCATAGATATAAGCTCTTAATAAAATAACAAAATTCAATTTCATCATAACAGACTTGTTTGATATACCATGAATTAATATAAATCATTATTCATGGTATATCAAAATGGCTCCGAATTTAGAATGCATGAGATAAGATATTTGGAGTGTTTTTGAAGCACCAAGTTTCGACGACAGGGGAAGTTTGGTCATTCACTTAATTTTTTTTATGTCTAATTTAAATCTTGATTTTCAAGCATCAGCCCAAAATATTCGGGAGTACATTGATAATGAGACACTGTTCGACCTTTTTGAAGCTGATGCATTACAAGAAATCCTTGATCTAAGTTCATTAAACGTTTCCGAATTCCAAAGTTTGGTTAAACTCGGTAGTGAGAAATATAAATCAGGTAAACTCTATCCAGTCATTAAAGGAGTTAAGATTTCAGATAAACCAGAACCTAAAAATGCAATTTTGCTTCTTCAGATTATTCGTAAAAAGCTTCACTTCAAAGCATTAGATTTGGCAATCAAATGTCTTGAAAACAGTCAAACATTGTCTAATCAAATCAATCAAATCAAGCTCCAACTTAATTCAAACCCTGAAAATGCAATGAAAGCATTTGGATTCACTGATTTCGAAAGTGTTTACAAGCATTTCGAAACTCTTTGTGATAAAGATGATATAACATCAATCCGTCTTTGTTGCATTGCTGGTTTAAGCGAAGTCAGAGACACGAAATCTGGTAGAACTATTCTTATTTATTCTGCATATAAGGGCAATGGTAAACTTGTTCGATATCTTGTTGAAGGAGGCTGCAATTTGAATGCAGTCAACAACAATGGGAACAATGCAGTTATTGTTGCTGCTGGTTTCAGTGATGTGGAAACTGTAAAATTTTTAATTGAAAGTGGATTAGACAAAAATTCACGCAGTGAGAAATTTGGATTATATCCAATAACTAATGCTTGCTGGGGAGGTAATGTTGATATCATTAAATATCTTCTTTCTATTGGATGTGATGTAAACTCAGTTGATAATGACAAAAAATCATGTTTGCTGACAGCAGCAGCTAATGGTAATTTAGATGCAGTGAAATTATTAATTTCTCTTGGTGCTGATAAGAACATGAAGGACAAATATGGTAGTAATGCAATTGTTCTTGCATCAATTAACGGTCATACAGAAATTATTAAATATCTTCATTCTATTGGATTTGATGTAAACTCAGTTGATAATGAACAAATTTCATGTATGCCTAATGCCGCAAGTAACGGTAATTTAGATGCAGTAAAATTATTAATTTCTCTTGGTGCTGATAAGAATATGAAGGACAAATATGATAGAAATGCAATTGTTCTTGCATCAATTAACGGTCATACAGAAATTATTAAATATCTTCATTCTATTGGATTTGATGTAAACTCAGTTAGTTGTGATCATCACTCATGTTTGCTGATGGCGGCAAATAATGGTCATTTAGATGCAGTAAAATTATTAATTTCTCTTGGTGCTGATAAGAATATGAAGAATAATTATGGTAATAATGCAATTGCTCTTGCTTCAAATAATGGTCATACAGAAGTTGTTAAATATCTTCATTCTATTGGATTTGATGTAACCTAAATTGATAATGAACAAATTTCATGTTTGCCTTTTGCCATAATTAATGGTCATTTAGATACAGTAAAATTACTTATTTCACTTGGTGCCAAAAAAGATCATATTGGCAAAAATGGTTTTGATACTCTAATGTGGGCTTGAGAAATATAACTAAAGATTATATATATACAAAGTTTATTTCGCATTTCATTCGTCAAAGTCATTACTTTCTTGATTCCTCTTTTCATTATTTGATCATTGATATATTATTTATTGGCAAAATATAATGGGATTATTGTGCTTATTATAATGTTATAGTTTAAGCTTCGATTGATAAAAACGTTATTTTGGGGAAATTCATGTCACAAGTCGGAAAATCTAAACAATTTTTTTCAATTAAAATTTCATCAATGCGAGCATATTCACCTCCCAATTTTACACCTTTGCTTCCACGTCAGTTTCAAGCTACATATAAACCAGGTAGTATGCTTGCAACATTAAAACCTCAAGAGAGAAAACTTGGATCTACAAGTGCTATTTGTTCTGTATCAAATATTCAAATCAATCCAAAGTTAGTTGCCAAACATCAAGCTCAAAAGCAAAGAAAAGAGATTTTAGATTGGCTTTCTACAGATAATCCGCCTGCAGTTGATTTACTCTCAAAAGTTTCAAAATGCGCAACACCTTACTCAAAATTATTAACAGAATCCGTTGAAGAACTAAGTTTTATTCATGCTCCTACAAGATCTCAAAAAATTGATGATCTCGAGAGAGAATCAGCTTTAAACTCAGCTAAAATGGAAGTTGAGATTCAACAGCAACAAGAAAAGCTCACAAAAGTTAAAAATGAAAAACAACAACTTCTCGACAAAATTAAAAAAGCAAATGCAAGGCTTGATAAAGTCAACAAAGATGTTTCTCTATTACAAAGTCTATTTGTTTACCAAGGAATCGATAATTCTTCAGAATCTAATAAACAACAAGTTATTCTCAGTGAAGAAACATTAGAAAAGCCAAAACCTGTATTAGATCAAGAGTTATACCGAGATCTTTGGAAAACTCGTCAAGAACTTTTGGATCAAATCGAAGAATTGCAGAAAAATCTTACAAAAACACAACAAATGCAGGTAGAAGAAATGCAAGCTGTTTGTCGTCGTAGGGCCAAAGCTCAACTCGCTAGAACTGGCATTTAGTTTTGTTTTAATATTTTTTACCAAATTTTTCTTTGTTTGTATATTAAACCTTTCTGTTTGTAGTAAAATTCGCTTTTCAAAATCATATTTCTTGGGTGAAACTTCAAATCTGAAATAAATTTTCAATACCAAAGATCTTTTTCTAAATAACATAGATAAAAATCATGTTATAATAAATTTCTATGCATTATTTATCAAGAATTTTTAATATATTGTTAAGCTTTATTATAAATTTTAGAAGTTTGAGACCTCTAATTCTGTATTAATAATAAATAAAAGTTCTATCTTTATTGTGCATTCTTCATCTCCTTGAATTTCATATTGAGTTTGTAGGAGTCCTCCTTCATCTGTTGCTTGTGTGCTTCAATTTCAGCTTCTGCACGCTGGACAGCATCACGTTGAACTTCTGGGACCTTTGTGTAAAGATCAATGTTCTGAGCGATATCGAATAATTTAGCACGTGTTTCGATGGCTGCAGCTGTTTGCATACGGCGCTCCCAGTGAGCCTCTTCACGTTTCATACGGATTTCATCAATAAGGCGCATTGTTCTGAGTGTTGTAGCGACAAGATCACGATCGTATTTGACTGGGCGATTGCAGCGTGTTTCAAAATCATAAACATTATCAACTACAAGATCCTTACCCATAGCAGCTCTAAATGCTTTAGTCCAACTGAACTTACGTGGGTTCTTCTTCTTCATCCAGAATTTACGACATTTCGATTTGCAGAAGCGAAAAACTTTGCAATCATTACGCACATAGACAGTGCCGTGGCCTGGCCAAATTGGACCACCGCAGAAGGAACATTTCTCAATGCGCACCATTTATGTGTTTTGAAGGATTTATTACGGTTTGGGGACACTCTATGCACTTGAGATTTTTTAGTTGCAAATATTAAAATTATCTTGTCTAATGTGTGTCAAATATATTTTATGGTATAATTTAAGGGCTTATGCATCATCAAATGATTCTTGAAATTTCAAAATGATTGCTAGAGAACCATCAAGTAAGTATATAGCATGCTATTGCCTTTGCTCAACTGTTCGATCATTTTTATATGAATAATGAGAGATTTTTGATGATATATTCTTGCATTTCTTTGAACCCTATATCAAACCATTGTGCAAATTGATAGGCAGGCGAAATAATCAGATTAAACTCATAAAAAAAGCTTAAACACGGTTTTAATTCTGACAATTTTGAAAATTTAATATTTAATATTGATATTAAATACATTCGTATTTTGAAATTTTTAGGGATTTGTTTTGATAAAAAACGGTTCATATTGAAAAAAAAATATAAATGACAATAAATATTCTAATTGAAGACAAGTATAAATATGCTTGGATTGTAACCTCAGTCAATTTAAATTGAATGACCGCTTTTCATAATAAATTTTTTAATGTATTTGATTGTTCCCCTTTTCATTGGACGCTTTTGTAATCATAACGAAAATGAACAGGCTCAAATAGACAAGAGTAAAATCTTGTTAGAAGAAGATTACAATTCATCACAATACACTTGGGGAAATATCAGAATCCAACTGGATACTAGCCTATTATATCGCGAAGATAATGACAAATACATATGTAAGAGAGTCGGACAAGTAATAAATAACTTAGAATGCCAAGAAAATGATATATTTACCTCAGAAAAAAGAAATGCATTAGTAAAATCGTTAGAGAGCATGAAAGAATTCGCCGAGAGAACATTCAAAGTTCGGCAAATACCAAATAATACTTTTGAAGTTTCATATCAAGTTTACGGTTTCGAACCAAAAGAAGTATCTAATGTGGATTTGTACATATACATAGTTCCAGTAAATACTAAAGAAGAACAAATTCATGCTTCTGCGACAATATTTAGTTACGAGTATCCATCTAAGCGTGCAAGAGAAGGAGCTATCAAATTTAATTCAAAATTGTTACCTACTTCACCTGTTTTATACAATACATGGGAAAATTCTTTCTTTTACACGTGTTTGCACGAATTATGTCATTTATTAGGATTTACTAAATCTCAATATGACTATTTCCATCCAGTCGATAGTTTTACTCCATATTCTAATCCATTATGCACTATTACAAGAAAAGGAAAACAATTTACCTTTTTAACAACTCCATACTGTCATAAGTTCGCTGTAAAACACTTTAACATGGAGTATTTTGAAGGAGATAATGGAGAAAGATGTCTTTCTGGAATTGAACTCGAAGATGGAGATGGATCTCAAAATAGTCTATCACATTTAGAGACAAGAACATATATGACAGAGTTTATGCTCCCAACTGCATTCACCAATTACAGATTTAGTCGGTTTACTGATGCTACAGCAGCAGTTTTGCTTGATACAGGAAATTATATCATAAATTATTCGAATCTCCAACCTTTATTATGGGGAAACAAAGAGTCTTTTGATGGAGTGACCTATATAAAGAACTTTCCAATAGATCCTCCTCAAAAAGTTTTTCCAGAAAATTATATTGTCAAAGATGAAGATGGTTTGGAACCATGCGGCTTTGATTATAAGTTCTTTGGACTTGTTTATGATATACCAGCTCCTGATTGTTCGAAACCAGCCACTTCTCAAGCAAATTTCAACATTTCTGAAGGCTACATCGCAAAATACTGCCAAGGAAAAGACTTTTACAATCCTAATGACGAGAAATCAATACATAATGGTACACTTTATGCGGATTTCACAAGATTCAAGTTCCCACAGGTTACTTGCCCTGAAGGAACAGCAACATTACCTTATGTGAACCAGTGTTTGAAGTACAAATTCATAAGTGATGACGAAATCAAATTTGAATCGACATCTTTTGACTTTTCATGCTACAGAGATTCGAACCCGGACAAAAAGCGTTGGGTATACACGGTTAAATACAAATGCCCTGATTTTGAAAGGTTTAAACGAACAGTTCAGTTATATGATTCGTTTTTTAACTCAGATCCATTCAGTGATGATGGCACAAAGTACTATTACAATGCAAATGTTGACAGCAGGACAGTTGATATGACTCCTGTTCCTACTTTACCTTTAATCAATAAAATCGTTTTCCCGCTATCGATTTCTCTCGGAATCTTCTCATTCATATTAATCATCGCCATAATTTTCATTAGTTTATACAAATGTGGCTACATTTCGTTTAAACGCGGAAAAAATTCTGATGACGAATCTTCATGGGTTCCTCAGTCTTCTACAACAGAATCTTCAGGTGAAAACATTGATGAAGATAAAGAATATGTTATACCAGGAAGAGAAGAAGTTTGAAACCAAAATTATTCATAATAATTTTAATATTTGTTTATATTAGCCTGATCTGGTAAAAATACCAGATTTGTAATACTATTCATTGTTATTGTTTATAATAAATTATCATGTTTGTTATATTTTTTTAAATCAAAGTTCTTTTTATATAATCATCACATCCACCATACATAATTCTCGAGTAACAAAGAATCAAGACACTGTTTCAGTTAAAATACAAAATCAAATTCCAAATATCTCCAGATATGTAATATTTTGCCAAAATAACCAATCCTTTTAGTTTTAAATGCGCATTCCATAAAGAATATGAATTCCAAATAATATATTATATATTGAGAAAGAATGATTTACTGTACGTTTAAAAAACCGTTGATAAATTTTTAGGAAAAAAAATGATTGAAGAGGAAAATGGCGGGCCTCCATCTAACGCGCCATTCCTAGTTCAAATGTATAATATTAAAGAACCAAACTACACACCAAAGCAACCAGATGAATTCAAAAGAGAAGAGAAAAATAATTCTGAATTATCAAATCACAGTAAAGGATCTCAATTAGATAAACGAGCTCCAAGAAACTATCAAAATCTTGAACCAGCTAAAACAAGACAAAGGAGAAGACGTAGGAAGCAAGATTTTAATCCACTCGAGTTCATGCTTGATGAAAACTCATCAAAAGCTTCAAAAATTGCTACCAAGCTCCTCTTTGGAGGAGTAATTGATGAAGAAGTTACTCCAGACATATTTACTATTGTTATTAAAGATCTTGAGCATAGAAGAGATGTATTTATGCTTAAAGGAGCCTTTCCAGAATCTCTTAAAGCATCAGAAGCAATAGATATGGCCAAACAACTACAAATCAACGCAATCAAAAAGCAAACACAAGAATACGAACTTGCTGATGTGAACTTAAGGCAAGGACACATGGAAACAGATGCTGCTATCTTTAATCATATATCTCGTGCAGAATTTAATGAAATTCGTGAGAAAAACAAAAAGATTATTGAAAGAATGCGAGAAAGGCACAAAAGAGAGCTAGAAGAACATGAAAGGAAGTGGAAAGATGATAAAATGCAGAGAAACTACAATCACAGGTCTGCCAAGCTCCAAGAGCTTTATTCTCTTGAAAGAAGATTACATGCTGTTGGAAGAACTGAAGAAGCGAATACAATCAAGAAACAAGCGGAACAATTAGAAGCAATTGAATACGAAGCAAGTAGACAAAGGTTTGAAACTGACTATCGCGAATCACGTGATCTCTTACTCAAGAAACAAGCTGATGAATTGGATACATACAAGAAGGCAAATGAAGTTAGAAAGCAAGTATTCAGGAACAAATATCAAAATGGAAAAAGAACTATATCAAATAGAAGAGCGATGTTGAAGCATCAAGAAGAGATTGCTAAAGATCCTGACAGAGTATGGAGGCTTAGACATCGTGGAGAACGTGATACAGTTGTTACCGGTGCTCGAAGAGAAGGTGTTAAAAACCTTCCACCAATTAGTCCAATTTTACTTCCTCCTCTTGAAGAAAAGAAATCTTCTAGAAAGCAGTGATTGATTTAATCATATTTATCTCATTATATATATTCTAACATATATATGTTATCATTATTTTTTTGTTATTGTACTCGAAATAAATGTTATGTTATTTTGTTACTAAATTTCCTGATTTCATTCATTCTATATTTGAAGTTACACTGTCTCAATAGAACAAAAGCGTGGAATTAATCTTCTGGATAAGGGATTTAAATAATTCATTATCTTACTCAAATAAAACTCTATTAATCAAAGAAATATTGAATATTATGAAAAATTTCGATTTTTCCTCAATGATTTGATTTTTTGAACTGTTATGATCTAACCTTGATGTAAGATGCATTGTATGGCAAGATCTATCTCATATATTATGAAGTTAATGTGTAAAAAGAAAAAATTATTTTGAAATTATTAAAATTAACAAAAATTTTTAAAAAATAATCCTTACTTCAAGAAGAAAACAGCAATTAACAAAGTAGCTAAAGCAACAATGATGTAATTCTTAATCATTGACATTGAATCAGCAGATGATGACTTTGGAGCGGAAACAACTTCTTCTTTCTTTTCTGGAACAACTTCTGGTTCAATTTCTCTTGATTTAATTGGAGTTTCTTCTTCTTTTTGAACATCTTCTTCAATTTTACCTTCTTCAGCGTTTTTCTCTGGAGAATGTTCGCCAGAAGGTTGTTCATCAACGAACCTATTAGCCGGTGGTTCGTCATTCTCTTCATCTATGTCGATATCTTCATCGAGATTATTATCTGTAACCGGGACGCTTCTTGACTGGGTGGATGCGACGTCCACCGCTTCCGCTTTTGGGTCGTCATCGTAGAATTGTACATCTCTAGTAAATCCGCGTTCTTGAGCTAATTGTTTGAATTTTTCTGTAAAAGGCTGATCATCGGTATCAACTGCTGTGGAATCAATTGTTGTATCAGAAACATCTGATATGGTTTGTGTAATATCGTTTGATTCGCAATAGACGTAGCCTTTATTGAAATATCCTGGTTTGTGAGCGCCTGGTGTTTGAAATGCATATAATGGCTTGACTGCTTTAATGTTGACAATAGCGTCAATCGGAGTATTAACGACAGCAGGCAATTGAATGAAGTTTCTTGCAGCAAGTTCGATTCTTTGACTTGAAAAGAAATTTCCTTTATCACGAATATCATAATCTATCATCTTGCGGTCAACAGCCTGACGGATTGTGCCCCAATCGGATCGAAGAACTTCCCTCTTCCATTTATGCCAAAATGAGTTCATTCTGATTGCACGGAACTTAGGACTCTTGCCTTTTGAGCTCAAGTTTTTCATAATATACTGCATTTGGCGCTGTCTATTAAACTCCATTGCAATATTCAACCATTGTAATCTGTAAGCTGTAATCATTTCTCCTTTTTCAGCTTCCTCAAGCGCTTGTTCAGCAATCGCTTTAACTGCTGAAACGCTGAGAGAGCACACATGAACAGCGCTTCTCACAGGCTTCATAATAGAATTCTAAAAAAAAATCAAACGTTCACTGTTATGATTTTTTGGGATATAGGTAAAATGTTGCTGTGGCATTATTTTTAGATATACAAACGAAATCATTCAACAAAATGTGCAATTGAACCTGAAAATAAAAATATGAATATGAAAATAGAATCAGAAAACAATATTGATTGTATCAATAGAATACCTATCTTTTGAAATTTGATAAATCATCTGCATCGGATGTATATTCTATATAAGATTTTTTATCGAAATAATTTGATGTTTTTCAGATCCAATCTATGAGAAAGAGTCACAAAAACTTCAAATATTTGAGAGTTTACAATAGATAACATACAATTTTTTATTTGAAAAATATTAAATTTAAACTTTGTCTGTTTTCAGAATTTGTTTGGTATATTCGAGTGCATTTGCGAAGTTGTTCCATTCGGCGCAGGATCCGTTTGGATGGACCCATCCTGTTCCTGTAATATTTTGCAAAAGTCCAGTTAATTGTTCTCCTGATTTTCCTCTTAATCCGAGCCTTCTGTAGTTATTTCTCCATGAGAAAGCCAATACATTCGCTGGACCTGAGTTTGCACCAGCATTTCCACGATTGACAACTACGAATTTAATGGATTGCTTCTTTGTTTCATCGGGATCAATGATATCATGGTATTGATGAACAGGAACGAATCGATTTAAGCACAAAATCTCTCCAGTTTGGTAATATCTCTTTCTATCTTCCATTGCACGGCGAATATATGATCTATCTGGAATCATTGTCTTAGTGATCCAACTGACTCTTTGGTTGAATTGCTCTTCAATCAAATTCATAAGAGATTCAAGAACTTCTTGTTTAACTACTGGATCTGGATCATCTGAAGGATCTAGAGTAGATGCCAATCGAGAAATGTCGCAGTCTTGCTTTGTGTCAAGAGGTAAAATCATAGTTTTGTAAAGTTTTTGGATTAAAAAGTCGAAATCTTCTTGAAATTCGAATCCAGGAAGGTTGTAATGATTCGCAATTGCTCTTCCACCAAATTCATGATATATAAGTCCGGCAATTGTAAGCGTATCAGGGTAATCTGGAAATGATAAATTTGATTGTTTTGAATAAATATGTCTCTTAGGGTCATATTCATCAGTAATGTTAAATTGAAAACCACATTGTTCATAAATTTCTTTGTCATCTGTTCGAAGTACTTGAAAATTTCGATATTCTGGAACCCATTTGAGAATTAACAGAGCAACAGCAAGCTCACCGGAATAGTCTAATGGTGGAATGGCTATTTTATGAATGTATGGATATTTTGAAGAATCAATAGATTCCTCATAATCTTCTTCGTAATCTTCTTCAATTCCTTGCTCTTCTTCTTGAAAAACTTCTTGAGAATGTTTTGGTGTTGATAAAAAGTCTTTAGTTTGACTCATTGACAAAAAAAAATGAAATAAAAAAATGGGTGATAAAAACGTGCAATTAAACAAAATGATCATAATTATAGTTGTGATGATCATATATTCGATTTTTTCAAGTTTAATACGTTTTTGTTGATGACATTATATTTTTTAAATTTCAAAATGCAATATATTATTCAATAATAAAGTTATTTACCATTAAATTATTAAATAGAATACATCTATAGATTAAACATTTCGAAAATACTCTTCCATTAACGAAAATATTGAATTTTATTATCAAACTTAAAAGTTTTTCCAAAATAAATTCAAATTCGATTTTTTCATGATAAAACTTGTTGTTTTTTATTATGCATTTCGAAATTTCATGGAAATTTTGAATTCAGGGAAGCAAACATTCCCATAATAGAACAAGTTTTCAGTGAGGCTACTTGCTAACTATCTTTATCTTTGGCATGAAGAGGAAAATTGATGAATCTTCATTTACTAGCAGCATTTGATTCACATTCAGCTTCAGATCATCAAGAAATACAAAAACAGCTTTAGTATATTTATGTATTTATGTTCTATTATCCTGAAATGTATACAATCATTTTATTTAAGTTTAAGGAATCACATTGAGGAGATTGCCCATCAGCAATCTGATGATGTAATATAAATTTACAGAATTAGGCAAATATTCGTATTTTACAATAAATCCATGAACTAATCAGGTCTATTTTTCCTTTGTGTTTTTGAAATATTGTTCTACAATATACACTTACTATTAATTTATTGTTAATTAGCTTATCTGCTTTTGACGAAGATTTTCGATATCATTCGGTGAAAATTAAAATATCTCAAGAGGTTTAGGGTTGTACAAAAGATCTGGTTTTTGAACTTTTGTGAGTTAGTTTGAAAAAAGGTGACCAAACTATTTTTTGAAAGTCCGCCATAACTTTAATGGTACTATTTCAGCGTGTACAATGAATACAAAAATTCTAAGAGTGCCACATAAAATAGTACTTTAGACTTGAGTTAATGCTACCAAGCAAATGTTAAAAAGATGACTTTAGTGTTTTGATAATCAAAGATTAAAATCATTATTGTCTAAATCAATAATCATAACGACAGAAGTTAATGTTTTTTCATAAGTGCTTTAAATCCACTTTTAAAAGTATACCTCAAAAATCAAAATATCAAAAAAAATTGGCCGATAGGTTTGGCTTTAATTTTTGTCTGCTTTTATGATTTGATATGGATGTTATAATTTTAAAAGTTGAGCCAAATTCACCAATAGATTTTTGAGATTTGCAAATACTCAATAATTTTCAGCGTGTTATCTTTTATTAAAAGAACTATTTGGTTTCAGTATCATATAAATTGATATTTACTTTCTATTTGAACCTTCATTTAGCTAATGATTTAATAATACAGATTTCATCTAGTCCTTATAAGAGAATTTTGAATTTGTTATAATAAAAAAACAAACAGATATAGCTTACACTTCTATAATAAAGATACCTTTTATAGAAATCAGTATGAAATGTGTTTTGGCTTATTGGAAGCATATCAGACATAATCGCCATAATCAAAAAATCTATATACCCAATAAGTAATAAATTTGTCGATATAGATTTTCCATAAAATTAGTTTTTAGTCTGATCTTAAAATAAATTTAATTTTTTATAAAAAAAATCACATTTAAAAGTACCTTTTTAGTAGCTCGAAATCCTGTTGGTGGATTTCGGGCGTACTTCAAAATTAGCTTTTCTTCTACATATGCAAGCTATATTTTAAATATGGGGCAAATCGGATCGGCGAAAGGAGTTTAGTTACCTTTGTTTGAAATGGTCTCCCAAATTTAAAACGTTCTTTTTAACTTTATATTCAAATTGATTCGATGGTGATCTCTAGATAATAAAATCCGAAATTCAATCTGCTTATTTTCAATTTTTTTTATCAATAAATTTGAAAACTTTACGTCAATTACAGTAAGATGAGTGAATCAACATCATCAGTACAAATAGAAGAGAGAGATCAAGCAGATGTTCAATCCGAAACACCAGTGCTCCCAAAAACACGTAGCCAGACGGCATCTCTCCCACAGAAACCTTCGAATCAACCGAAGTTCCCACTTCCTAGCTACCTTGTTGGTGTATTATCAGAAGAAAAATGGAATTCATTTTCGCTCGCTAAGCAAAAAATCTGCATGAGGATTCTGAAATCACCCAATTCGTTTTATTTCCGTTTCAGACCTCCGTGGGAAGAAACAAAGGTTGGACCATTCTCCAAGGAGGAAGAGGCAATGTTCTACAGGCGTATGGATTACTTTCAGAAAACATTGGGAATCAAAAATGCATTATGGGGATATTTTGCCATCCCATTCATTGGCAGAGTTGGATACCAGCTTTCAACATTCTACAGGAATCAAGTAAAGACCGGTAAAATTAAAGATGAAGATTACTCCAAAGATGATAAAGGCGATCTTAAAAGCACACGTCCAAGATCTAAGCACGAGATACCTGAGCCGCTTTCCAAAAAACTGACTGATGAAGCCTACAATTTCATTTTGAACCAAATCGAAGGATTGGACATTAAGGACGAGGACATTGGTGATGATTACACTATCGGAAAGAGACCACGGAAACAGCGCTCATATTCTGATAATGACTTCACAGCTGATGAGAAAGATTTCAATGACGACAATCTCGATAATCCAGACGATCCATTCGTTCAGGGACATCCTAATGAGCACGGCAGCAAGTCCGCTAAGGATGGATCTGCTCAGAAGGATAACTCTGCTCAAAAATCCGAAAACGCTTCTGGATCAGCCGAAAATGGAGGATCTTCTAATTCTAATACGGAAAGATCCCAGAATCAAGCTGGAAATTCACATTCCAACCAAAATGCCGATTCCGAAATCCGCCAATCTGCTTCAGAAACAGCTGATTCATCGAAGCAAGAAGCTGCTGCACCAGCCCAGCAAAATCCAGCTCCAAGAAAGCGCGGCCGCCCACGGAAAAATCCAATTGATCCAAATGCACCGAAACCACAACCAGCACGTCCAAAGGCAGATGGCAACAACGATGAAGAATCTGATTTCTCGGGTCTCGTCAGCCGAATCAGGAGTCGCCACCACCACAGCCAGAAAAAGAACGTAGATTATGATTCCGATGAAGAAGGATGCCCTCTTGTTGGTGGTATGGACCCAGTTTCCCATCGCCCAATGAGAAATCCAGCTGTTAACCAAGAAGGATACGTTTTGGATTATGATTCTTGGACAAGAGTATTAAACGGAACTGCAAGGATGCCATTCGATACAAATATTCATAACTTGAACGAGCTGAGAGTTTTGAACAGGAGAAACTACAATGAATTGAGGATGACTTTTATCAACTTCAATCCAATCTAAAATCGGCTTAGTTATGATGAATTCCAATTACACCCATACCGTAATCATGCACATCGTATATGGCAATTGTATTTTGTGTAAACATTCATTTTTTTATTATTTTTTTAATTTGATTCTTCTTTCTTTTTTTCTTTTTGCATTGCCTCTTTCTACGATAATCAAATGATTGACATATGTCTACTCTCTGCATGAGCATGACTTGAAAATGAACAAACCTTCTCCAAAGTAATGTTTAGATATTGAGAAAAGTGATGTAAAAAATTATATTGAAAAAGACTTATCCTCCCAGCAGATAAACAGATATTTAATTTAAAATACGATAGCATACTAGTTTCACCTTTATTTCTAATTGACAATTTATTGTGTCGTCGATCATAACTACTCAATTTTCTGAAGAATTGAACTTATAAAGTGCACAATTTTAGTTTAAAAAAATCGGATGCAAATATATGCATAACACTAATCCTGACTTGATACTATGCAATCTTGCGCAAGTAAAATAAGAATTTAATAGGTTCTTGAGCAAATTTGATGTTGATTTGAGAAACATTTGAAGGTTGCTCTTGATTTCAGGTAAATTTTAGTTTGATATTGTTTATCAGGCTTCTATTTCACTCCACATTAACATATATTCAACTTTTGCAAATGACAATAAAGAAATAAAAAGTTTGATGAATGAGAGTATTATGCCTATTCGCAACCATATGTACTATAGCTCGTTTTACCAATTAATCAAGGAAAGGGTTTAATTCTTGAAAATTTTATATTATTATTAGAAAGTTGAGCGAAGTAGAATCGTATAAACTAGAAGAAACACAATTGGGATTATATTTAATGAATTAAATAAAATAAGTTAAGGGTGCACCCGTATGTACGTTTATTTGAGAGGAGGAGGATTACCCTCTCAATTTTGAGGGATTCGTTAGTTTATTTTCTCGATGAATATGCAATAAAATTTGATTTTTACCTTATCAATATACTTCATATAATATACACATGTTCATGTAAAAACTTTTTCCCAAAATCCTCAGGAATTAAGGGATTTTTGAATTTTAAGAATTTTTTTCGAATTTTTTCGAAAAAAAATATTTTCAGAACAGCCTTAATGGCTAAGATTTAGGAACAATGTTAAGTATCAAAAAGAAAGGAGGTCTGATATAGACAACATATATCGTTGAAGGTTGAAAAAATCTCTAATATTTGAGCCCAAAATTTCAAATTTTAATTTTTTGAAAAAAGAGGCCACCCGTATGTACGTTTATTTGCGAGGAGGAGGATTATATTTTTGAAAGGGTGAAACATTATGAATATGTTAATTATATAATAATATGTATTATTATAAAAAAGAAAAAATAAAGCACGTTAAAATTTTTCTTTCTTGATTTTTTACAAAATCTACTTAGAATTATGCAAAATATGACTAAATAATTATAAATTTCAAGTTAAATTTTAATTTTGATAAATAATTTAAATTTCAAAATATCAAGTTCAGTTCGACTATGTATGTAGTAATTCCTCAATAAAGTGCCAAAACCCTATTAAAATATATGAACATTTTCAACATTTTAATGTTTTTATTTAAAAATTTGTTGGAATATGAGCTTCAAACAATTATTATGTAAATAAAAATAATTAAATATATGTATTTATTCGTATTACAACCGTAGTAAGTCGATTCTTCCTTTCTTCTACTGAGGTTTGAATTTGATTTCGAATTGTAAAGAGATTCAAAGGGAAAATACTAGCGGATAAAAACTACCTCCATGAAAGGGTCATAATGGACTCAAGTTGTATTTTTTGATATTTTTTGCTTTTCGAGCCTAAATAGGTAGCCAAGATAATGCCTAAAAATAAGGTTCTAAATTCTGAAGTTTACATGATCCTCTCGTGTGCACCCTTAAGAAATATTAAAATTTACTCTAAAAGAGGCAATCCCCTTTGAAGTAACTAAACCATAAGAAAATTCTGGGGACTAAAGAGGGTCGCAAAAACGAACAATATCACCCCCGACCCGCGACCTAATATTGGGAGGAATGGGTGATCTAGAAGGTTGTTGAATATTTCTTGAGGGAGAAGGTGGCATATCTTGGTTGATAGATGCCTCAAAACGAGAGCAGACTTTTCTAAATCCAGCTGCTGAAGATTCTTGTTTATCACGTATTATATCATTAATTCTTGCATTTTCATATTTAACGCGAGGATCTGCAGTATCTTGGAATCTCTTGAAAGCTTCTTCAGGATCCGCAACACGATGTGCCCAGTTCCTGTCGAAGTATTCGCGTAATTGTTTTGTCATATCTGGGATTTTACGTTCTTGAGCTACAATAGGAGTTTCAGGTACTTTCGGACTAACTGCATAAATTATATCGTTTTCTTTGATTTTGTAGAAGGAAAAAGAGAGTGTAGGTAATAATATTGCTCCATTATAAACAAATCTGTAACCTTTGTTTTCTGTTAAGTCGTCGAGAGATTCAATTGCATCAAAAGGTGAAATTTTTGTAGTTAATTTAGCACGACCAGAGATTCGAATTGTGATAGGACCATCGGAGGGAATAGGGTCCCCCTCGGAATGAGAGTCAATCACCATATAATGCGCTTGCATAGATCGCAGCGTATTAAAATTAGACGATTATTTTTCCATAAATTTTCGATAATTTGTTTGCTTATTTTAGTATATAGAACAATTATTATAATTAAAATTTTGATACTTCTCAAAAATTCAGAAAGAATTTTAGCGGTTTGTCATGCAAAAATTTTGTTCCTAAATCAAAATCATTTTACCCCTCAATTGGAATATGGTCACAACTTTTGTATGGATTAATAATATCCATTGCGAATAAAAATAATTTCCTCTTTGACTTCAATTTATTGCCAATATAGTTGTTTCGACTGTCATATATCATAATATAACAGAGAACCTCCGAATTAGAGCATTTCCCTGAATATGCTTAAATATTCTTATAATTTTTATCCATAAATTTCCTTTGACTAAGAAAATCAATTCCTTTCAACCAAAATATTTAATACAAACACGATAGGTCAGTAAACGACATCAAAGCTAACTTATATATTTGAAAATATTAACATTTATCTGTAAATGTTGATCTTTCATAAAATAGAAACTCTAACCATACAAATCGCTTCATAGACATACAATGCTTCTCCTATAAGCTAAATATCTTATTGCAATCTTTCATAATGTGCAATTGTGAATGAATTGAAGCGAATAAACACAAAAGGGAGTCAGAAAGCTCATCACCTTCAATGGAAATACCAATATGATGATAAATTCATGTTGATGATTTTTGATTTTACATCCCGAGAAAATAAAACTGACATGAAAAAAAATATCAGAAATAAAATGCAAAGTTATGAAGAACTGAAATTACTTTTTGATGCAGAAATAGAAGAAGGCAATTATGCCGAGGCAAAGAAAATAAAAGAGAAGATGGAACAATTAAAAGTAAGTCAACCAAGTGACAAAATTAAACAAGTTATTGAAAAATTCCAGGCTGCCTTCGACGAAGAGTTGGAGAAATGCAGGGCTAATGTTCAGAAAGCTGCCGAATATCAATATGCTAGGGAGTTAAATTACAGAGAACAGCTTAGTAATCAGTTCACTCAATTAGCTAAAGAACACGTAATTAAATTGACAAAAATGGAAACAGCAATGTACGAACATTATGTTTCAACATCAACTCCCGATAAACGTGTCGTCAAGATGCTAAAAGACGCCCAAAAATTGGCAAATAAACAACAATTTGATGAAGCTCAAGAAATGAAAGAAAATGCAGAAGAACTTAAAAATAAGATTGACGAGCAAGCCCTTGAAACTATGGAAAAGAACTACGAAACTTACGTTTGCAGAGTTTTAGATCAATTCCATACAGAAATAGATACATTGATAAACAACAATAAAATCACTCCAGAAATGAATGAAGACTTAATAAACAAGCAGAGAGATACAAACAAAGTTTTACTCGATATATTTGTCAGAAAATTCTTAAAAGATGTGAGACCAACGCTCTCAATAGCAGATTTTCAAGTTGTAAAGGAGAGAATAAATCAAATTTACGAAGAACAAACAGGAAGAAATATTTCTCAGAATACTGCAGCGCGTTCGCCTCGCAACTCCGATTCCCTTGAAACTGATAAGGCTCGCAAGAAATCTTCGCAGAAACACTTCATTAGTAAGAAACTCGACATGAAATACGAATCTCGCGCTTCAAAACGCTTTGAAGATCGCCGATCTCAAGCTGCTTTTGATGACTAATACATACTTGTCTTATGTAAAAAATTTCTTTGTTATTAGGCAAATTTTAATTTTAATTATTTTTTTATTTCATTTAATTAAGATGAAACTATGCAAAGACACACGAAATCAATTTATCGTTTATGAATATAATCATTCCTTTTCATATTTTTGAAATAAAAAAAATTAAAAATTTATTTCAACAGAATGAGTATTTTATTTTAGGTTTATTTAACATTGTTAATGAACTCGTTGAGGTCTGTAGACTTTTCTTCTGTTTCATCAGCAATACCCATATCACAGATCTTTGTGGCACCAAGAGCAGTTAACTTAGCCTCGATCTTCTTTGCGAAGCCAACAAAGCTACGCTTGTAGTTTGCAGATCCAACACCAAGAACGGCAAACTTGGCCTTGCTAAGATCACCTTTAAAAGCGTTGAAGCTAGCATACCAGTCCTTGTATTCGGCTGGTGGGTCACCACGGCCGTATGAAGCTGGGACGAAGATAATTTTTTCGTATGTTGGGAGTTCTGATGGCTGAACATCCTTAGCATCCTTAACTGTAATGACTGTCTCTTTACCAATCTGTTCAGCAAGGCCTTTTGCAGTTCCTTGCGCAGAGGCATATAAAATAACGCTCATGAAAAAAAAGTGATCGGTGATAATTTTTATTGTTGGTCAATTCATTTTGTTTATTTCGATGGTGTTTGATCACTTACCAACACTCCAGTTATGATCGTCTCTATATCGTGCTTTGAATTTAACTCTCAAATGGTGTTTACATGATTTTGTGATCGACATGTACCACTGTGATGATGTTCTAACTAGACACTAAAACTCATATGTACAAGTGTATTATCAATACAATACGGATCAGCTGATTTTCTGTAGATTTATAACATTTGATTTGTAATTTCAATATAGCGCCTGTAGTTGAATGCTTACTCTCTCTAATTCTAATGGGACTTGAATCTTATTAGACACTATTTGAAATCGTTGATTTTTTGAATTGATTTTTTATGTCCTGTATGGAAATAATGAAAAAGATTTTTCTCATTGGAATGACTAGGCGAATGATAGTTAACTCAGTACTAAATGATTCATTAAATAAATTTATATATTTATTCTAAAACAAAATGATATAATATTTATCAATACACTGATACACGAACTCTTAACTAGATCTATTCAATTAATGGCGTAGCTCCATAAATAAAGCTTTCGATTAATCCTTCATTTGAGCCCATTTTAATGTGCATTGTTCCGTTAATACCCCAATTCTTACCATGCTGGTTGAGAAGGATCCAGTATTCAACACCATTTTCCTTTCCCCATCCAATTAATTCGACAGCGTGATTTCCAGCTTCGATATATCCTTTATAGCTAGATTCGTAGATTCCACCATGGTAGTTGACAAAACCACTATCTGTTGCAATAGAAGCGCTAACAGGACCGTATAAATAAACTGCTTTTTTAATTGCTTCAACACCAACGTAACGAGTAGTACTTCCATAAACTGATTTGTATAATTTAAATTTTTCGCTTGTTGAGCATTGAGAACAGAATTTAATTCCGTATTCTTGTCTGTTTTGGAATGGATGGCATTTATAATCAGTTAATCCATGCTGTTCCATGAAATAGAAAACACTTCTTTCACATCCACCTACGCATCCATTATCAGCAATATCACATGCAACGATATATTGGGCTGATAAGAGTAATTGCTTTTCTGTTGCACGACAAAATCTATGACTCATGGCCTTAAGAGCACCATATGCATAACAACAGCCGCATTCTTGAGTTAAAGGGCCGAAATCGCAATGAGGGTATGCTTCTAAGAAATTATAACTCTCAGGCAAATCAACATGAACATCACTGAGATTTGTAGCATATCCACGTGGTGAAAACATACATAAATTGCTGAAAAATACAAACATTTCGAATTTGAAGATTCGTCACTTTTTTTATTAAAAAAATGGTAAAAGTAGATCTACCATTAGAAGAGAAGTTTGATGGCGAACTACTTCAAACAACAGAATGGAAAAAGCCAGGAACAACAGATGAAGATGACGAAGCACCAAAAAAGGTTTGGAATAAAGTTTTTGGAATATTTGTTGCCATTTCTATTGGTGTATTTGCAGGAATGAGCTGCAAAACAATTGGTGAATCATTTTTATACTCAGCTTTATTCTTAGGAGAATGTTTCATTTGTGTTTGCATTTCAGGAATCGTGAAGACTCTTAGCTTCAAGAGTTCAGTTATATCATTCGCTATTTACTTCGGAATATGCGGTATTGTTACACCAATTTCATCATGGGGAGGCAGCAAATTGATATAAGCGTAATGTATTTATAATAACAGCTTGTAAGCATATGTTATCAATATAGAAATTATTCAATTAGCGGAATATTTAGTTTTCTTTTTAATATCTGTAAATGTTAATTTATCTTTCAATATTTTCTTTTTTTTTCTAATAATTTATAGTTGTCTAATCAAATATTTCGATTTAATAATATATCATATAATATGCATCGTTTAATTCTTAGAAAAAAACAAGAATTTAATATTTTCATCAATAATAATTGTATTGAAGTATAATTAGCATAGAATTTTTAAATAAATACGAGTTTATGATCGAAATACAATATCCATACAAACTTAATGATTTCATTGAAATCATCATAACAAATAAGATATTGATATGCCTTAAGCACGGATAAATTTATATTAAATGTTCTAGATGATTAGAGTTATCATTATATGAAGTCATAATAGTTACATTTAAAAACAAATTTTGATTTTCTTTTTCATAAAACAAGATTTTAAATATAACAATAAAAAAATATTAAAACAATAGAATCACTTTGATCTCTTCTTATTGACTTTCTTAGCATAAGAAGGTGTTTCAGTTTTATCCCATGGTAATCTTCTTTCTTCCTTCAAGTTGAAAGGATAAGTTCCCTGAGGCAAAGGTTTCTGATAAGGCAAATTCCTAAATGGAGGATATCTCTGTCCATTTGGCTTAGGAGGACTGTTCTTTGGCGAAGTTGATTTTCTAATTCCGCTGTTTTCGCTATTTCTAACAGGAACCCAGAACTGCATTCCTCCTTTCTTATATTCCGTGTTTTCCATCAATCTGTCCTGATAATTTGGAGCTTCCTTGTGATTTATCCTCTTCTTAGGAACATATTTCTCATAAGCAAACTCTGATTCCGCATCTGTTGCTGCCACATACTTTCTGTCTTCTTCAAATTCACTGGAATCGCTTTTTTCATCTGCAACAAAACCGAAAAGTCCTGGAGCTGTTTGTTCAATTCCAGCTTTTTGATGATCAACTTCGTAAGGACCGGAATCTTCGCAAGAGTCAAGCATTGATGGACTTGTTCCATATCCATTTGCTTCTTGATCGTAAACAGGGAATTCAGCTTCAAATTGCTGATGTTTCGGTGATTTTTCACTTGGAATTTTCCTCTTAACTTTTTTGATTTTTCTTGGAGGACTTTCAATGATTTCTTCGTCATTGATGTTAGGAACTTTGTCCAATTGCTCGAAATCATCAATTGGATTGTCATAATTGCTTTCTGAGATACTGTTGTCGTTGCGGTCTGGCTCTGAGTCTGTGGAATACTGAGCTGATTCTAAAACTGGTCGGACAGGAACAGGAAGTTCACTTTGTGGTTCTTGGATGTCGTTTTCGTCCATAAAGTTCATTCGAGATGGAGGAACTGCATCATCATTCTTTCCTGGACATCTTACACCATCAAGCCATGCAATTTCGCCGGTAGCCGAGGAAATAATTCTATCTCTGTATTCTTTTCTGGCGGAATTAGCTCCAAACTGCTTGTTATAGATCTCTTCTGATTCATATTCGGGAAGTTCCATATCATCTTGCAAAATTGGTGGAATATCTTGGTAAAGATTTGAATTTACAGGATTTCCTCTGATATCAAGGTATTTGAGAGTTTTCACGTTTGCTACAAAATTAAGTATATCATCCATAGAGTTTAATTTGCAATATGTTAGACTTACAGCTACTAAATTTGGTGCAACTGTAGCAAGTGGAGATAATTTAGAAATTTTTGTAGAATTAGCACGGAATTCCTTTAACTGTGGGAAGAAGGCGTCAATGATCAATGACTTATCATCAAAAGGATTAAATGAAATATCTAAAGTAACAAGTGATTGAAATCCTGTGAGAGGTGTGAGAGAGATAAGGTTATTATATGAGAGATCGACGTAGGTGAGAAGTGCCATATAAAATGGTGGGAAATCAGTGATTTTATTGTGAACTGCACTTAATGAGCGAAGATTTAACAAAGAACGAATTCCATTTAGATTTGTAAGAATTCCTCTATCCATGATAAGTGTAGAGAGTCCTGAAAATACTCCCATTCCATGTAATGAGCGAAATTGGTTTCCGCTGATGTCTAGACTGACAAGACGAGGAATTGGGCTTCGTATATAGATAAAACGTATTTTGTTATTTGATAAATTGAGCTGTTTTAATGAAACACAGCCTTCCAAGTTTTCAATCACTTCAATTTGATTTTCTGAGAGATTAAGAGAATGAAGATTCGCTATATAAAACAGTCTCTCCATTTTTGAGATATTGTTATATGATAAGTCAAGATATGTTAAAGAAGTACAGTATTTGAATGGATCTTCTTCAATTGTTGATATGTTATTGTGAGAAAGCTGTAATAATTTAATAATTTGTGGTGAAGGAAGGCCTTGTAATGAAGCAAGTTGATTATTGGATAAATCTAATGCTGGCGCAGCTGGAATTTTCGCTCCTTTTAATGTTTTGATGCCTCTTGACTGGAATGATGAGACTGCATCGCTCTCACTCAAAAGACTAACAGATGGTTTTGCTTTACGCATGAAAGTTTGAAGATTTTGTTTGAAAACAAACGTATTGATAATCAAATCACTGTTTTAAATATCCGATCTGCACCACTCACATCAATTATTTCAGGAATAAAATATAATATTCGAGAAATGTCAAATATTAATTTCATCAATATTTCGAAATAAAGAATTCGATGTCATTTCATGTATCAAACAAAATACCTTTCATTTCACATTTAAGTGCAATAATATGATTAACATAACCAGCATTTTACATTTGAGCTTGAATCGTATTCAAACCATATAATTATTCACTAATTAATATCCATCAAATCCTCTTAAAATACTGATAAATATGAAAAAACAACAAATAATAGTATATTAAAGGAATTTTAATTTAATGTTTGCATTAATCATCATGATTGCAGATTGATTCAACATTAAATTTTAATGTATGCATTTCTTCAGTATAAGAATGGTAAAATTCCTTAAAGAAAACCAAAATTATATGGAAAATGGGAAAATTCTTCGACCAAGTATCTCAGAAATAACCAACAAATGCTGAAATCATGGAATACATCGATGGTCAGTCATGATAATAAAAATTTCTTAACGTATTGTTTTCTAAAAAATCCCGCGCAAACAGAAAAAAAAAGTTCAAAAAAATAAAAAAATGTCTGAAGTGACGAAGTTCAAGAAGAACGACGTTGTTTCAGCATATTGTGAGGAGTATCAGACGAACATGGATGCCGAGATTGTCGATTTCAGGCATCACAGGCAACAGGCATACGTACATTTCATCAAACAAGATAAAAGACTTGATAGATGGATGGACGTATCAAATCTCTTCCCATCAACAGAATCAAATACGAATAAACAAGAAGAGCACGTTCTTTCTAGGAACCAAAGAAAGTTACTTGACGATTCTGATTCAGATGACGAAGCAACTACAGCAGAATTCATTCAATTCGAAAAGGTTCATCGCGAAGTTACCAAAATACGCAACATTGACTTCATAACAATAGGAAAATTTACAATTCGTACTTGGTATTACGCACCATACCCACCGCCATTCTATAAAATGGATCACATATATATCTGTGAGCATTGCTTCTCATACTTCAAGTCGCCAGAAGACTTACAAGCTCATATTGACGAAAAGAAAGAATTATGTCCACCAGGTAGAGAAATTTATAGAGAAGGAAACCTCAGCGTGTTCGAGCTGAAAGGTAAAAGACAAAAGCTCGCATGCCAGAACCTCTGTTTACTCTCAAAATTATTCCTCGACCACAAAACACTTTTTTACGATGTTGAAGGGTTCATTTTTTACGTACTTTGCGAGTGTGATGATTCAGGAGCACATATCGCAGCTTATTTCTCTCGAGAATTGAACTCAGCCCAAAATAATATTTTGGCCTGTATTACAACTTTACCACCATACCAGAAGCGAGGCTACGGACACTTCCTTATCTCCCTGGCGTATGAAATTGCTAAACGCCAGCACAGAACAGGCGGCCCAGAAAGACCTTTGTCAGATCTCGGCAAAATTGCATTCAAAGCTTACTGGAGAGACACAATATTGAACTTACTTAAGAACCAATCAGCTGAGATCACCAGCGTCGATTCTCTTGTCAATATGACTGCAATTGACAGATTTGACATAATTGATACGTTGAAAGAGGTCGGATTAGTCACAAAAGTCAAAGGTGAATACGACCTTAACTTAAACAAAGAAGCTTTGACCACTGCTCTTTCTGCAGTTGATTTTTCAAAACAAAAAAGAAGAATTGATCCTTCAAAGCTTATCTGGCTTAACAACCCAGATGAAAACGAATAATACTATGTATAATAAAACATTTGTTTATTTTGCTTCAATATTTTTCATTATTATTTTATCAAATTTTATTTTAAAAATGAAATTGCGATATAATGACTCATATAATGCTCACAATCGATTATTGAGAGATAGATAGAAATAGTTAATTTTAAAAATATGTTAATCATGCTCCACTTTGAAAGATTAAACAAGAATACAAATGGAATAGATTCATATGCATATACTTACAATTGTCTCAAGATAGATCCAAATTCTTATCACACAAAACAGTCGTACTCATCCTTATAAAAATTTAAATAACTTTAGGATATTTATTCTTTTGAAACTGATCTTATATTTCATTTATATTTTGCACCATGAGAAAGTAGAAGTTCACGTATTTCTTTCTTATTTTCAATTACTGCAATATAAAGAGCAGTATATCCGTAGGAATCTTTTTCATTAATGTTTATACCATGTGAAAGGAGAAGTTCGACAAGTTCTATACTATTTTCATAATATACTGCATAATAAAGACAGTTTCTCCCACCATTATCTTTTTGATTAATATCTGCCCCATGTGAAAGAAGAAGTTCAATTATTTCTTTACTATTACTTTTTACTGCAATATGAAGAGCAGTTTGTCCATAATCATTGAATTTATTGGGATTTGCACCATGCGATAGAAGAAGTTCAACTATTTCTTTATTATTATTTATTGTTGCAATATGAAGGGCAGTTTGTCTAAAGCCATCGTTTTCGTTGATATTTGCACCATGTGATAGAAGAAGTTCAACTATTTCTTTTCTATTATTAGTTACTGCAATTTGAAGAGCGGTTATTCCATAGGGACCTTTTCCATTAATGCTTGCACCATGCGAAAGAAGAAATTCGATTGTTTCTTTTCTATTATTTTTTACTGCAACTTGAAGAATGTTTTCCCTACGGTTATCTTTTTCATTAATATTTGCACCATGTGAAAGAAGAAGTTCAATCATTTCTTTACTATTATTTTTTGCTACTTCATGAAGTACGGTTTCTCCATCACTATATTTTTCATTAATATCGAGACCAATTGAAATGAAATAATTACAGAGAGATGGAATGTTAAACTTCAAAGAATATGAAAAGCTGCGGCTAATATCATTAGTTAGATCGAAATAAACTAATAGCGATTCAAGATTGTTATAAATCTTACAATAATATAAATCAATCTCTAAATTGTATTCATTAACCAAAAATGTAACAAAATCAATGTTGTGTGAAATAATTGCATATTTCATGCATTTTTCATCAGGTTTTTGATATTTCAAACATTCATTCATGATCTCTGGATTTCTCCCTAAAAATGAAAGTCTGAGACATTTTTTCGTTATTTTCGAGTGAAATTTTGTTCTTAATAACTTGAAACAACCAACTGCTCCATGATAACAACATAATTCAAGTAATGAATATCCTTCCTCGGAATATGGATATAATTGGTTTTTAAGCTTTTGATCTTTATTAAATCCTTTTCTTTCAGTGAATGAAATGAATCTTTCTAGATTATTATACATAATTGCTTCGTAAATTGTATTTTCTGCATGAATTTCTATATATTCTGATTGTAATTGTTCGAAATTATCAGACATTTTTAATTTAATTCCATATTCTTTATAAAACAGGAAGCTTGAAAAACTGCCAATATCGCTGACCTCTTTGACATGATAATCATCAAATATAAGTTTAGCAAGAGCCAAATATGACTTAATATAGCGATTATTATACGGAATAATATCTAAAATATCCTTCATAATATTTTCTGGAAGAAATTCCTTTGAATCAATTAAATTTGTTTTGATCATTTTGTAAATAGAGTTTAACTCTTCTTCGTTTTCAGTTCTTAACTGATACAACGCAATACATGAATCAATATGATTTTTATTGATACTTCTCAATACAATGTATTTGTTTGGATTATTGTATTCGTTTGACATTAAGGGAGCAATAACTTTGTTTACAACTATTCAATTTTTATCATGAATTGATGTTTTTATGATTAAACATAAATATAGAATACATTCAACATACTTTATCTTTTCACTGTTTCAAAATCTAAAAAAGATCTTGTAAAGAAATTTTGTAAACTAAGATTTTTGAAGGAATATTATTTTCCGTCGGAAAAGTGACAATTTTATCATTTTCTTCAGACAACAATGATAATTTTTTATTTTCATGACCGAGCTAAAAAGATAATACGTGAAAAGCTTTCAATATTTCAGAGATTTTTTCCATTTGCAGTTTCTGAATATGCTGTCTAGATGAAGAAGGTGTGCCCATAAATATATGGTAAATTTGAATATAGTTTAACTCACGCTTCAAGTTAAACAAACAATTTATCATTAGATTGATTTTCTCCATTCAAAATACTTTCAATTGAAATGATATTTAAATTATATCTACAAGTATTTTAAGTAATGAGTTGTGAATCATACACTGGTCATGCTTTCACAACTTAAAGGAATTAATTTATTGGCATAATTGATATTGATCAATTGCAATGATTAGAAATCTACATTCGATATATTCATGCAGAATCTATATCCTGTTTTATACTTATTTTGACAAGAAGGAATATCTTTCGAGTAACATTTTTTTGATAGTCGTTATATATAATCGTTTTGTATTGAATTAAAATTATATCAATTTTGAAAAGAATTTAATCCGCTCTCAAATATTCGACAAATCGATTTCTTTATACTTATCTTAAAGTTCAATTTCAATTCTACCTTTGTTAATAGAGGTTGAAGAAAAATAAAATTAAAGGCGACTTGCCATTTTCTGACAATCCTCAAGTTTCATATCATGGGAAATATATAGTCAGGAGAAAAAGGTGTAAACCGGGCAAAAAGGTGTAAACCTTAAATCTTTAGGGCTAAAAGTAGGAAAGATATTGTCCCCATATGTGTGCGATCTGGGAGGTATGATTAGTTCAAAAAATTGAAATAGATTTAATAATGAGATATTAGCTATTATATGATAACATATATAAATAATAACATAAATAGGTTCCTTATATTATAACAATTATAATTCTTTGAAGAAAATAGATATTTACAATCTCAAATAATCTTGAATATTTCATCAAGTTGAGACTTAGTGATTTAAATGCTAGTCCATTACATTGTACTTCAATAGCATATAATATATGCTCGATCATTTTTATATGAATTAACTATCAAGCAGCTAGAATACATAAAAAACCGTATCTAAAAAGGTGTAAACCATATTGAGAAAGCTAGTTTTTTTAGTATGATCATAATAATCGATTCCACATTAGAAAATAAAATTATTTTTTGCGTATCGATAATTGAATTGATTTTTTACCACAATAATAACAAATTCAATTTAAAATTTGAGCAACAGACTTCAATAAAGAATAATTTAAGCCTACATGATGTGTATCTATATTTCTTACAATATAAATGCTATAACTTCAATTTGAAATAACAAATTTGATTATTCCACAAATTTTTGAAAATACGATTATATTACCATTAAAAACAATGAGATAGAATAAAAACTTTCTAAAGATGAAAGAAATAAAACTTGAACAAAAATGAACGTTTATAATTTTTTCATTCTGGATTATCCAACTCCAACTAAAGATCTCCTCGAAAGACCCACGCCAAATAACCCAATATTAGGGATCTACAGATGAATTAGATCATTCTCCTTAATATTTGCTGATGAAAGACGCCAAATAAGGAAATTTATTTGGTTATTGCTCATTGACATCAATTTAGACCAGTCACAGCCCAAAAGATCCAACAACAAGAACAATACTGATACATATGGCCCTAATGGATGCCAAAAAATATATAATTCTTGCAATTTCTACAAAGAATTGTTAATTTTGTTGATAAAAACGAATAAAAATATTGTCTATATTCTATTTTAAATCCATAACAATGATTTTTTGAGTGTTATTAAAGTTTTTTAAAAATTAAATTATCTAAATATTCAAATTTTAAAGTTTTTGTTTTGAACGCACTACCCAAATATACTCAATATAAGTATACTATTAGTATTAATATTGGCTCCTAAATATCAAGGTTTACACCTTTTTGCCCGGTTTACATCTTTTTCTCCTGACTATATATATTTTTTTTTCACTTCAGTATTCCAATTTTTGTGAATATACCAGAAAGTTTAAAATAAAATGTTTTTGTTTGCATGTTTTGCTCACTCATTAAATGATAATGATCCTCTTATTACACAAGAATTAGTTGATGAAATTAATAATGATCCATCAGCTCCTTTTAAAGCACGACTTTATACAAAATTTGCTAAGTTAACAATTGGAGACGCGAAGAAATTTTTATCACCAGTTCGTCCACCTCCACAGAACCATGGATCAGCCGTTCCTGTTGGGGCAAATGAAGAATTCTTCAATTATGTTGATACAAACTATATCACAGGTCTTTCAAATGTTGCCGCATTTCCAGATTGGCGTAATGCTTCAAATCAAAATGATGAAACTCTTACAGACAACAGAAAAGCAATTAAACCAAAAATCGCACATGTCAAATTCCCGGTTTTCGATGTAACTCAACTTTGCAGCTCTTGGGCTCCAGCAGTAACATCTGCAATGACGATTTCTGTTTCCCGTTGGGCAGGTGAATTTGTTAACTTCTCTCTTCAATATGTTCTTGATTGTGATATGCTTGGAGATTCATGCATCGAAAGAACTCCACTAAACGCATATCAACTCTTTTGGCAATACCATCCTCCGGATTACAAAAGTTGGGACCAACCAGGTGATGTTTTAGCACAACCAAATTCTGAAAGAACAGAAGCGATGGCAGCTCCTCGTTCTGACTTCAAAAGAACTAACTGCGAAAACAATAGATGTTACCCAGGTTTAACGAACTGTAAACGACATTGGGCACTCACAGGAAGCTGCAACCCAGGAGATACAGAAACTGCATGTCCAATATACTTCCTTTATAATTGGCGCTGGGTCAAATCACACCTTTGGGAAGTTGGAGCTGTAACTTCTTCAATAACTGTTTATAATTCACTTTTTTCATATGAATCAGGTATTTATTCAAGATTTTGGAAAGATACTGCAGAAGAAAGAGCAGAAGGTGATGAGCGTGATAAAATACTTGGAATGTTGGATGTAACAATCATTGGTTGGGGACAGGTTGAATTAAATCTCTCTTCCAATAAAGATAAATACGAAAAGGTATTAAATCGATGGTGGTGGGTAATTCCGCATTTTGGTCCTGAATTTGGAGTATCTTATTACAGTTGTCATGATTTTGATACTCCAGATACTAACTGCAAACGAACATTTAATGAAATGACTAAAATTGATTACCAAATTGGTTTGGAATCAAATCTTTATATCACAGGAGGAGAATATGGAGATCATATACAAGATGATAATACACACAAGGGTTTCATTAAATTTAACAGGAGTTTTGATGACTGCAACATTGAGTCACATGCTGTTGGGGCTGTCCCATATAATTTTGTACCCCTTCCTCACAGAACACCATCCCCAACAACTGATGAAACAACTTAGATAACAAATAAATGAAATTCATAATTCATTTTTATTAGCGATAATGTTTACTTTTTTTAATATAAAGTATTTATGCTCTATGATATTGTAGAAGCTGTAATTTTAAAATGTGCGTTCACTAATGGGAAAATGATACATCATATATGATTCAAATCAAAAATGAGCTTGATGTCAAAATATATACATTTATTCCATTTTGCACAAAACATCCAATTCTATATCCAGTTGTGAATTATAAACCCTCACAATAATCAATATATATACCAGCAAAACATACAAGAACAAAACAACACTCAATTCAAAAATCATTTTTTTCAATAATTTTTTATAAATAAATCCATAGATACAAATCAACATAATATACAACAACTAAGTAGCTTTCAATTTAGAGATCTTATAAAAACATTTTTTTTTCAATAATTTTTTAATAAATATCACAAAGATAAATCAACATAATATACAAACACATAACAAATAAACAACGATCGATTAATAAATCTTAAAATTTTTTTAAGGGTGGCTTCCGACCAAATTGTAACTTTTTAGCCCAAGTGAGAAAATTTCGTAATTTATAACCAAGTTTTTAATAAGGGTTTCGTTTTGCGAAAAAAAACGTACAATACACAATTTCGCTAAAAAAACATTTAGCTAGCAATTTCGACCTTTGACTCCACTCAAGACGTCACTTTTTTAATTTTGCGGTATCATATTTTTGGGAAATCTTTATGAATATTATATAAAAAGTCTCTTTAATATCTATATTTCATATTTTTATCGATTTTTAAAGTTTTTGCGAAAAGTATTCAATTATTTTTGCTATTTGGTCGGGTAAATGTCAGATTTGCGACATTTTCTGATATGATATTCAGATTCTACGTTGATAATAATGCTTATAGTGTTGTAAACAGAAATTCATCAAAAGTGACACCTCAGAAAAGCTAAAATATTGAATTTTTGGAACTTTTGATAGAGCACGTTTTTAAATATTAATTAAAGTAAATGTATATTTTGTAAAGATTCTTTTTAATAAAAAAATAAAATTTTGAAGAAGAACACAAAATCTTCTGAAAAATAATATCACATAAACTCATATTATTTTCTAATATATAACTATTTTATATAAAAATCAAATTCAATGATCTTAAAAGCGAAGGATAAACCTCAAAATTTACGAATATAATGAGTGGGAATATAATGCTTATCTATCATAAAACCATATGAAATATTAATTTTTGCTTTACGCCTAATTTTTGACGACAATTAGCAAAAAATGTTAAATGTTAACACTCAGTCCATTTGAATATGAAAAATAAAATTGACTTTGATTAAATGTTTTTATTTATCATGCAATTCTTCTTGCGACCAAAGATTTGAATAAAATTTCAAAAAATAAGATAGCTTAAAAAATAATATACGGTAGTGTTTACTAATAGATGAATAGTATATAAATTCTATTAAAATGGATTTGATCCAAAAAATATAAAACCAAAAATAATTGTTATAATTTAAATGAAGAAGTAATTTAAAACGATTTTATTTATGATCAAATTTTATATATTTTTTTGGATCAAATCCATTTTAATAGAATTTATATACTATTCATCTATTAGTAAACACTACCGTATATTATTTTTTAAGCTATCTTATTTTTTGAAATTTTATTCAAATCTTTGGTCGCAAGAAGAATTGCATGATAAATAAAAACATTTAATCAAAGTCAATTTTATTTTTCATATTCAAATGGACTGAGTGTTAACATTTAACATTTTTTGCTAATTGTCGTCAAAAATTAGGCGTAAAGCAAAAATTGATATTTCATATGGTTTTATGATAGATAAGCATTATATTCCCACTCATTATATTCGTAAATTTTGAGGTTTATCCTTCGCTTTTAAGATCATTGAATTTGATTTTTATATAAAATAGTTATATATTAGAAAATAATATGAGTTTATGTGATATTATTTTTCAGAAGATTTCATTCTATATGCCTATGAAAAGTACTCTCAAAACTAACTTTTTCCTAATTATAATTAAATCTAGAATATTGTATTATGCTTAGTATTATTTCATTTTTCTCATTCAATTTAGAATTTACAAATGTCAAAAAATTGAGAGCTGTCACTTTTGATGAATTTCTGTTTATTACAAATTATGCATTATAGAGATTAAAAATCTGATTTGTGAAAACATCTCATCAGTTTCTAGCTAATTCAAAAATCTTTACTATCTTATTCGATTAAAATGAAAAGGGAATAGTTTCATTATGCTTTAAATGACAGCCTTATAATATAATCATAGTTTTCGCTCAATATGCAGCATTTTTTTTTCGAAATCTATGGTCAATATCCTAAATACTGATTGCTTTGCATTCATATCTCTTACATTTTCTATACCCACATCACTATTCATTGCTATTCCTATCTTTTTCATTTTTGTTTGTTTCTCATAATTTCTCAAAAAACATGATAACTTGATATTTGTAAATATCATACTTTATAACGTAAATAAGAACTTGACCTATTAAGAAAAGCAGTAATGAAAAGAAAATCTGAAATTCATAAAAATTACAAGTTTCTGATGACAATTAGCTTAATTAAACCAGGTACAAGATTATATAATTGTATTTTCTATCCAATTATCCATATAATATCTTATCCAGAAAAAATAACTTGATCAATACCAAATGATTTTTAACTAGTAAATAAAGTATTTTCTTTACACACACATTGTATATCATAGTTTTTTTTTTGGTTTCGCAAAGCATCCAAAAACAAATATGCTATAAAAGTGACAATTTTAGCAAAACGAAACCCTTATTTTTAAAAATCTATATTTAATAAAGATTCTATTTTTCTTATTAAATTTCAAAAATGAGGGGGTTCGGAATCGTCCACAAATTGCCGAAGAGAGAGGGTCAAAGTTGCTATTTGTCACTTTTCCACAAGAATATAATGGGGAAAAAGTTATCATATAGTTGATCTCATTCACTGAGGTGAGAGATGCATGTAGTGTAATGGTATAAAGAGTTGGATTGCTGCTCTAAGTCCTAGGTTCGAGACACATTGTCTTCATTTTTCTCTTTATTATTGACGTAAACTATTCAATTTTTGTGTTCTCCATTCAAATTTCAGAATTTTTTTTGCAGATTTCACGCTACATTCGAAGTTACCTTTTGTAACAACCACCACTGCCTACGAAAGACGAAAGTGTGTCACGATTTCACCCGGAAATCCGACGGTTGTTTAAGAGTAAGCACTTTTGGCACCTACTCAATTGCCGAAAGGGTTTTTGCCAGTTTTGAATCTGCTTATTTTTATCGACCAAAATTATAATAAATATAATTTTCGATAAGTATTCTACCCAAATGATTCTTCAAAAAATTATTTTTCGGATTTTATTCGGTAAAAAAACGTTACAGAAAACGTCTATAAAATTTCGAATTTTCCCTAAAAAATTCAGTGCAGGTCGATTTAAGAGATTTTTCAAAAATAATCATATCAGTAGATAGGGTATAATATAGAGAAGCTTTATGAATAACTTAAAATCCGGGAAACTCACTTTTGGTGTAAACATCACAAAAAATTGAGAGGGCTTTCTGGTCGGAAGTCTCCCTTAAATAATATTTTTTTATAAATAAATTCATAGATACAAATCAACATAATATACAAACACATAACAAATAAACAACGATCGATTAATAAATCTTAAATTTTTTTTTAAATAATATTTTTTTTATAAATAAATCCATAGATACAAATCAACATAATATACAACTAAACAACAAATAAACAATACTCAATACATTGAACTCCTCATGTGTCTGTTAGAAAGCACAGGCTGTACTAATTTGACTCCAGTTACGCTTTTTCCCATCTGTCTCTGATTTCCCTGGTTTGCGAAACTTTCGTCTTTTCTCGGCGGAGTGAAAATCTTCTGTATCTCTGACAGTTTGGCCGCCAAGTGTAATTCTCTGTCATTGTGCATTGCAGCTCTAGAAACAGACGCCCATGTCTTCACTAAGTCCTTGTCATTCTTTGGCTTCTGTTTCACTGCTTCGTGGAGTAAATACGAGTCAATTTTATTCATACTCTCGATACTTCTGTTCAAAGTGTCAATAACTGAGCTGGACCAATGTGTCTCCAAAGCACTGGTTATTGACGGTGCCATAATTGGGAAAATGTACTTAGCACTGTCAGTAATCAGAGGTTCAAGCGTAATCTCGGACCAAATGGAAGCAGCCGCTTCTGCGACCTTGTAGTTAGGACTGCATGCGGCTTCCGCGTATCTCGTGAACACGGGAACTCGCATTCTCTTAAATTCGCGTAATGGAATTTTTGGAAGCATAACGCTGATTTTCTTGAGGAAAATGACTAGTTTGCTGGGTCTTGTAATCGGCCAGTGGTTAACCATGAAGTCTATGACGTCGACGTAAAGATTTTTATCAGAATTACATATTTTATCGATTAAAGTAAATAATTCGTTATTAAAGTATACAAAATGCGGTGAAGCTGTCAAAGGAATTAAGAATTTCTGTAGCATGTACTTGTCTTCCTCTAAATTAAGGAGATTTGTGATGACAATTAAACAAGGAATCAAAACGTGAGGGGATATTTGCTTGCATAAGTAGTCGTTGATTTTTGATGATACGATTTTCTTGATATCGCTCTCTTTTTTCTGAATTTGGGCCCATTTGGTCACAACGTCGGCCAAAAGCTTCCTTTCGTCAAGATCTATGACCCAGAAGCGATCAATGACTCTTGTGATGTAGTCAATGGTGATTGTTTTGTCGAAAGTTACCATTTTTGATAGAATTCCATAAACAAGTGAAAGATGGGGCATTGAGCAGTCGGTAAATGTGGCAAGATCATCTGAAATTAAAAATTTCGGTTGAACTTGATCGACTGGACGAAAAACGTGGTGTTCTACGATATCTAAAATTATTTGAACGGCATCGGGGTTGAGCGTGTTATAGGATGCCTCAGTATCAACTAGTGCTGCTATTTGAGTCAAAGAATCTGTTTTTATTTGCTTTGCCTCAGCATCAAACTCTGCACAAGTAAAATCAAGAATAACATTGCATACCTGAGAGTGTTTTTGAAGTGTGTTGACAAATTCTGGATCAGATACTGCTGGTAATTTGTTTGGACGCTGGAGTTTAACATCATCGTGATGTTTTGTAGTTGTAACAGCCATTGTATTAGGAATCTCATCACCAACATCAGGAAGATCGTCAGTGCTAACCGTTTTTCTATTTGCCGATTGCTGTTGGGCTAATTCAACAGTATCTAACGGTTCTAGTTGAACATTTCGATAATTGCGGAATGCTTTCGATACAGAATCTTTTATCTGACGAGAAGGATTATAAAGACTAAGGCTGGAGTGATGCCCACTATATCTTCCTAATAATAGCATTTACAGAAAAATTTAGTGACACTTTTAGAATGAGTCTATATTATTAAGGGTATTACATGTACATGGAATTTATATCAATTTTGTCCAGATGTAAAAATATCACACAAAAAAACGAGCAAATTTTTCTGAAAAATAAATCCTCAAAAAAAGTAAATAAAAATAATAATCAAATGTCATATTAAATTTATGGGATTTTGTTTGGCAAATTCAATTTTTTTGATCGACCAATTAAGTATCTAAAGACAATTCTAATTCAATTATCTGTTTATGTTTGTTGACATCAAACCGCCAATTATAAGAATTTTGTGAGCAATTTCAAAATTCCAAGTTTTGAAATATCTCTCTCAATTTGTAAATGAGTCCACGCAATAAATATATTATTTTAATGTTAATTTTAATCTATATATTCAATGAAGAAGACGGTAAAAATTATAAAAAAAGATTGAAGATAAATTTTACGCACTTTGGGAAGGTTTTTGATGGACAAAGTTTTTGAGTTTTCTTGATGAAATATAGAACAACTTGCCATAAAAAACTGATTTTCATCAAACATATTTTGTTTCTTGCACAAATAAAATCAAAATATTTATAATTATATAGATCTTAAAATAAGAGAACGAACATTTGAATTATACCATTGGTGATAACTGAAATATATCTATCCTAAAGCTCATTATAGCAAAAATAAAATTTGAAAGTTATAATCAATATTAAGCTATTTAGACAAAGCACCAATTGAATAAATATTTCAAGCATAAATATTTCAGGTAACTACTTAATGAAAGAGCATGCTTCCTGAATCCAAGTGAACATTTCAAAGAATAATGAATGAATTTCAGATTTTGTTTGCAAGGCAAATGTGCTAATTAATATATGGATATTGATTCTGAATGAAGTATAATATCTATCAAGAGATATAAAAATTTCAATGAAGATTATTAAATATAATGATTTTAATGCTGGATTTTGCAAACACTATAGTTAAAGTCTGGCTAAGATCAATTTTACATTATCAAGTTGCAAATCATTTTCGTCAGATTTTTAAATTAAGTAAAACAACTTTATTTTGTAATAATAAACTGTGAGAGAAATATTACCAATTTGAAATATATTTTAAATTCAAAAGATCAAGGCTCAGATGACTAGATTTCAAAAAAGTTGGAAATATGATGGGCTTTTTCAAGATACATGAATAAGCATGCTGAAATAAGGTATCAATCGAAATATGATAGATATAATTAGCTATAGTAAAAACGTAGTTTAGACGAAAACTTCAGAGCGTTTGTAGATTTTCTCTGGGTCAACACTGCTCTGATCTGGAAGATCGGAGTGGAATATTGTGTTGTGGAGAATTTCCAATGGATTTGCCGCATTCTTGATTTGGCACTCTTTGAATTGGAAAGAACCGTTTATTCCTTTTCCTTGAAAGACGCAGGTGTATAAATCGCCATCCTTGATGGTTTTGAATGAGATTCCATCAAGATTTCCATCAACATTAAGGGTGCACCCTAGGGTTGTTAGATTCCCGACGATAGGTGTCTTGGAAGATTTGCCTGGTGTCATCATAGTGTCTTTAAATCAAAAATTTTATTTTGGAGTTAGTTTTATTGATTTTTCAATAAAAAACATTTCTAAAACAAGAAAAGAAAACGATAAAATATTTATATTTTATATAAGGATCTTATATATTTAAAATAAATATCATTTTATTTTTTTCATTGGTGTCTGTCAAACCATAATACACTATTCAAAAATTCAATGTGTCTTGCGGTTTCAAAAGACACCTTCAAATTGAACGATAGCACAGACACTATTGAATTTTATCCATTGTATTTAGTTTTTACCCTTTTTATTTTTAAGAATTAATGACTGAAACAGCCGTTTTGCTATGACCTCAATCACTTTTATTTATTATTTTAAATATTATTTAATTTTATTATTTGAATAGACCAACTTATATTTGAGAAGCTCAATTTGAGACCACTTAATACATTGAAATATCATAAATATTGAAATATTAAAAAGTGTATTTCAAAATATTGAAATTATAAAAATTTATAATACTGAAATTGAGACAAATTAATAAATTCAATGTGTTTTTTGAAATAACTCTCAAATATTATTTTTTTGTTTATTTAATGATGAATAAATATGATCGATTTAGTCAATCATAAAAACTAATTTAAGTTTAAAATAATGAAAGGATAATTTGATTGTTTTTTAAAATACAATTATTTTTGATGATTTGCAAGAATCTTTGAAAAGAATATAATATAGGTTCTATTTTTGTAAAACTTATCCAAATCATGTATTACATAAATTACGATTAAAACGATGAAAGAACCAAAAAGTGTGTTTTGTGTTTTGTTGTTGCGTGTTGGATGCGGGATCCTGTTATTTCCGAAATCGACAAAAAATTTGGAAATTTAATTTCCGAAATCGAAATTATATTAATGTTTTTAATATTCTTATATCAAAAGGATTAAAGTTCATTAAGAGAAAAACAATTCTTCTTCTTCAATCTATTGGCGCATTTATTTCTACACGCCAATAAGGAAGGGAAAATTATAAGACACCATGGTGTCTTCAAAACGCTAATTTTTGATATTTTTAACAACCCTAGATTTAGGAACAATGTTAAGTATCAAAAAGAAAGGAGGTCTGATATAGACAACATATATCGTTGAAGGTTGAAAAAATCTCTAATATTTGAGCCCAAAATTTCAAATTTTAATTTTTTGAAAAAAGAGGCCACCCGTATGTACGTTTATTTGAGAGGAGGATTATATTTTTGAAAGGGTGAAACATTATGAATATGTTAATTATATAATAATATGTATTATTATAAAAAAGAAAAAATAAAGCACGTTAAAATTTTTCTTTCTTGATTTTTTACAAAATCTACTTAGAATTATGCAAAATATGACTAAATAATTATAAATTTCAAGTTAAATTTTAATTTTGATAAATAATTTAAATTTCAAAATATCAAGTTCAGTTCGACGAGTAGGGGTAATTTTAGCTAAAAGTGACACACCTGTAAAAAGTGACACACCCATGAAGGGTGTGATTACCGATCGGTAATTTCGACAGTTTAGAATTTAAAATTTTTTATGGAACTGTTGCGAGTTTCATAAAGAATTTAAGGAATATAAGCAAAGATTTGAATCAAAATCTTAGACCTAAGCCGCTCGATTCGCTCGCGGCTTCCGCGAATTACAGATCAGCAAAGATTTGAATCAAAATCTTCGAACTAAGCCGATCGCTTCGCTCGCGGCTTTCTTTATTATTTTAAATTTGCATATTTCCATCAAAAGTTCATAAGGTAAAAAATTTCGTTTATTTTTACTAAGAAAAAAAAGGTTTTTGATAATAAATTTATTTTATTTCGAAAAAGTAGCAATAATCGTAAAAGGGTATTGATAGGCTTGCTAAAGTAACTAATTTTAGCTGTCAAATACTTTTGTATTTTGAAGTAAATTAGTATAAATTTGTTTTTACTTTTATTTCGAAAAAGTAGCAATAATCGTAAAAGGGTATTGATAGGCTTGCTAAAGTAACTAATTTTAGCTGTCAAATACTTTTGTATTTTGAAGTAAATTAGTATAAATTTGTTTTTACTTTTATTTCGAAAAAGTAGCAATAATCGTAAAAGGGTATTGATAGGCTTGCTAAAGTAACTAATTTTAGCTGTCAAATACTTTTGTATTTTGAAGTAAATTAGTATAAATTTGATATTATTTTAACTCCCTTTGAAAACCTCAATTTTCCATACAGAGGGAACGGGAATAGCATCCAATATTCCCTGAGAATGGTTGCGCATTCTCAGTTCCCTCTATATTTCGAACGAAGCTCTCATCGGTCTTTTTTTTAATACTAAACGTTTTTTTCCCTGTCACTTTTAGCTAAAATTTGGGTTTGCCCAGTTCGACTATGTATGTAGTAATTCCTCAATAAAGTGCCAAAAACCTATTAAAATATATGAACATTTTCAACATTTTAATGTTTTTATTTAAAAATTTGATGGAATATGAGCTTCAAACAATTATTATGTAAATAAAAATAATTAAATATATGTATTTATTCGTATTACAACCGTAGTAAGTCGATTCTTCCTTTCTTCTACTGAGGTTTGAATTTGATTTCGAATTGTAAAGAGATTCAAAGGGAAAATACTAGCGGATAAAAACTACCTCCATGAAAGGGTCATAATGGACTCAAGTTGTATTTTTTGATATTTTTTTGCTTTTCGAGCCTAAATAGGTAGCCAAGATAATGCCTAAAAATAAGGTTCTAAATTCTGAAGTTTACATGATCCTCTCGTGTGCACCCTTAAACTGTGAGGACATGCTTTGTTCGAAGTGAAATGAAGTTCAATAAAATCTATCAAAATTGAATTCTTAAAATAAACAATCGCTCGAAATTGTACTAAAAGTCGGATTATTTTCATTACTCCTAAGCGATTGAGAACAACTGAAAGTTTTGAAATAAAATATTTTCAGAGCAAAACGATATGATAACCCTGATTTTTATATTTCCATCCTCACAAACACATACTCTATTCAATAGTAAAAAATCATGATTGAGAATGTCACTTTTCTAGTGATATAAATTTCTCCACATTTTCTATACTTATGAATAGCATCCATGCATTTAGATACTTTATAAAAAGTATGGCATTCCAAACGGGAACTGCGGTTGGTTACCATGGATTTCCGTCACCGGTCACATTTTAAAGATTTTTAAAGCCTTATAAAAATATGCTTTGTAAATCATTTTTTGTAAATCGGCAAAAATTTGGTAATTTTCTTCAACTAATAAATCTGCGAATAGCATTTATAATACAAGAACAATCTTTTAAAATGCGTTTGATTCATTTTTGTATAATTTCATATAGGCACATATATTCTTCCGGGACTTTCCGTGATTTTACCGTAAAATCATTAGTTTACACCAATTTTTCCGTATTTTGAATAGTTTACTGCACTTTTTCCGTAAAATTGAGTTACGGGAATCCGCAAAATTTCCGGACCTCATTTTTCATAGAATATAATAATAATATTTGATAAAAAGATATATTATTTATATTTTTGATTTTTGAATTACGGAAAAAGTGAATTGTTAACTTGATTTTTTTATATGGTTAATTTTTCAAATGATATTATGAAGATCTAAAATATTAAAAGTAAAAAATTGAATTACGGAAAAAGTGAGGTCAAAAGTGAAATAAATTTGCAGAACAATTTTCATTGAAATAAGACATTGAGTATCACACTTTAGTGAATCAACATCTATAAGAATGAAGTGTTTTGAAGCTGAAATAATATTGAATAGAAATTAATTTTTTCTGAAATTTTGAATGAAATTATGGGAAATAAAAAAATTACTAAATATTGTATTCATACAAATATATTATTTTAAAGGAAAAATAGATGCTGATAGAAACGATGAAAAATTTTGAAAACTTTACAATTAATTAATGTTCGTTAACCACAGAGCTTGCAATCCAAAGCTCACGTTAGACTACAAAAGTCATGAAGTCTCATACTAAGGGATATACAACATATATTTTAATAATCTAATGTTTGTGACAAATATTCAACATAAAATTAAGTTTTCGTTTCGTTACAAGGCATTCATACTTTGGAGATATCATATTTAATGTACAGAAAAGTTAATATTAAACAATACATGCTAAAGAATTAATAAATAAGATAATAAAATAAATTTATACGTAATTACTTTCATTTAATATGCTTTATGCTGTATAATATTGATTAAGAGGCATTAAAAGGTTCCATAGTCTGCTTTTATAGGCAAGATTTTTGATAAAAATTTAAAATTTTGAAAAATGATGAGAAAAGGAAAAAAAAGGTAAATGAGAGCAAGAGGAGGGAAAAAAAAGAAAAAGAAAAGAAAGGGAAGGGAAAAATAAAAGAAAGAAGGACATATAAAAATTTAGATGCGCATTCTTAATGCCGAGGCGGCTTGCCGCCGAGGCGCGATTTTTTTAGGCCTCTACGGTAACCCGGCAATGTTTTTTTAAATCTTGTACAGCCCTAATAAAAAGACAATATTTCGAACGAAAACTACGATTAATTGAAAATTTGGGCGCGTAAAGGTTTGGCGTCCTAAGGCGTCCTGATGTAAACTATTCAATTTTTGAGAAGTTTACACTATAATTGAATAGTTTATGGCGTCCTGAGAGGAGATTTCAATGGGTATGGCGTCCTAAAAAATAGAAGAAAATGATTTTTTCTCGATTTTTCTAGAAATTGAATTTTTTAAAAAAGAAAAAAATCAAAACGTATACATTCAAGAAAGACTATAAATGAAGATTTTTCTATTTTTTTTCATTCTAAAACATCTTTTTTTGGATAATTTTTTTTTAATAAATATGTAAGAAAGATTGAAGAAAAAGTAAATTTACTTTAAGAAAATTCGTTTTACATGATGTAAGACCCATAACAACTATAAATATTCAATTATTTAAAATAAAAAAAGAAAAACAGATTAAATGTATCTCACATCAAAATCCATTGACCTAAGGATGTTAAGTTTCTGTTTTTAAAAGTTGATATTTTTTTTTAATTTTAAGAAAATTAATAGCATGTTATTAGACAATAGGAGTGTAATGATATTGACTAAACAGAAATGAGAGAATAGAGATATAATTTTGATAAGCAATATTGCGAACAAATTCTGAAGTAAAATCGCGATCAATAATTGAAAATTACGATCATGTACTGAAAAATGACGATCGAATTGAATGAATAGAATTATATCTAAGAAAAAATAAATTGTATTTAGAAGATGAACAAAGAAAGGTGTATGCTAAAAATCATTTAACAATAAATGGAAATAAAACGAAATTGTTAAAAGAAAAAAATGAAAATTGTTAAATAATATATTATTTTTTAGTCATAAGAATAAAAATATAGTAGTTATAAAAGGAATTAGACTTCATATATCAATTCTTTTTCTCTGTAGATGTGGAACGTTTGCTTTTCGATCTCTTTCGATGAACTTGAAAATATAAGTTATTATCGCTGAGAATCCTTTCCGAAATAGGAGCTTTACGTTTAGGAGGATTGTCGGATGAATTTTGTTTTTTATTGTTTGATTTTGTTGTTATGGAAGATTTTTTTTATTTTTTTCAGAATTTTGCTTGCTATTAACTGAAACTTGTTTTGACGGCCCAACAATAGCATTTGTAGTAGGAAGAATTCCCAATAACGAGCGCATTTTCGATAATTGTTTTTCAATATGATCAAGAAGGTCCAGCTTATGTTCTAGATTACTAGACATTTGATTTGTAGAAGGATGGTTTTGATTTTCTGGTTCTAAATCTGTAGAGTCTGCAATATTTGAATTTTCGGAGCGAATTGGAGCATCTGAACCTTGATTTGTATCGGCTTGCTCAAAATTAGTTTGAATTGGAGTGGATGAATTAAAATCTGGATGATTTAATGTTTCATTAAATAATGCCATAATTTTTTCTCTTTTTTCATTAATAAACTTAGTGATCATTGTATCTTTATCTGTTAGATCGATCGATTTGAGTATATCTGCATCATGAACTGGAATATTTTCGAACAATGAACTCGATTCTATGGAACCATATGGAGAAATCTCGTTCTGAGCCAAAGAAAGATCACTTACGTTGTATTGTTTGATAGAAAAAATTGTTTTCTCAAGTTCTTTTTGAAAGCAGTCAAGAATATAATTTTTGTAGCTATCAGTGATAACGGTTTTTATATGGCGCTCGATCTTCTGGTTATTTTTGATGGCGTTATATTTATCTAATTGGATTTGAGATATCTTCTTAATAGCTTCATAAATGTTTGGATGTTTTAACGAAGAAAATTCTGAATGCATACTCTCGAGGCAATCATTAGTGAATATTGCAGTTGCATTATTATATTGAGATATTAAATTGTAGTGCGGCAACCAAACTTTGTTGAAATAATCAATATAATCTTTGATCGAATCAACTTTATTTTGATTAATTATATGCATTGTAAGTACAAATTCTTCATGAGACATGAATGGAGTAATAGAATATAGCTTAAATAAAGAATTTTGTAAAGTATTGAAATTTTTTGTATAAAGTGCTACAAGTTTCCTGTGTAAAGCTTGTTTGAAATGAAATAGGCATCCAATTATACGGACTTTAGGGAAAATTTGTTGAAGTGCCTCTATCATTCCCTTTTCAAAATCACAATGAATTTGAATTAGCTTTGAAAATTGAATACCCTTGACAGTAAAAATATATTCAAATGCCTTCTTATAAGATTCAAATGTGCGGTTTTTCATGAATATAAATAAAAGTGGTAGATATTGATTTGTTGAAGGTTCACAAATCATAATTGTTAGCATCTGTCCTTTTTGAAAATGTTTTGGTGTAATTTTAAAAGTTCCATCGCAAAATAAATCTGTGGCTTCTTTTGCAAATTGAATTGCCTTCTCAAAACCAAAAAACATCGTCTCACAATTTGCTTGAAAATCATGGCCAATGAAAAACTGCTCGCCATTTATTAAACAAAAATTAGCAATTTCATCGTCTGTAATTTTTTCTCCAACAGAAAATTTTCTGGACTTATTATAAACTTCCCTGACCAATGAATCTTTAATTAATGGGTTTTCATCAGTACCAACAGCAAGTTCTGTCATAAATTTTTTAATCTGCTGAAAAGTGCCGTTGTCTTCAGAAAATTTTGCCATTGCCTTATTGTATATTTCTGTCAGAGTCATTGATTTATGAAGATCATTTTTTTCATTTTGTAACTTTTTAAATTGTCTGCATTCGGGTATATGTTCCTTTTGTAAATCTTCGGAAACTGAACTGTTCTCAATTTTAACTAAATAACGTGCTTGACAAGAATGATCGATGCAACGGTAGTAACGTTCAATATTATTTGAATTAATAATATTTGTATGATCATGCGAATAAAGCATATCTTTGCGAACAATTGTATCAGGATATTTTCCAGTAACTGCGGGAATATTTTTAACTGCAATATAACTAAAATATCTTCTGACAGCTTTAGATTCATTTTCGGCGTATTTAATATTAAAATATTGAAGAACTTGTTTGATTATATTCGTTTTTTCATCTCTCGATGTTGATTTTTGGTATTTATCAGATTGTTCCCTGATAAATATTTTATTTTCGTCTGTAAAGTTTGCTCTTTTTTGATTAAATATAGATGATTTTCCCATTAAAAAATGAAATGATGCAAAATTTACGAAAACCGTTCGAAAATTGAATCAAAAATGAAAAGTAATACTTAAATGAGAATTCTTTGAGATATTGGTCTTAGATTGAATGTAGCGTCATTCTTATATAGAATATATATTCATATCATCGGAAATATGATAAAAAGCATATAATAAATGTCAAAAAAGTGAACAAATAAGCAAAGATATTTTTTAAAAAACAATGAAAAGTAATACTTAAATGAGAATTCTTTGAGATATTGGTCTTAGATTGAATGTAGCGTCATTCTTATATAGAATATATATTCATATCATCGGAAATATGATAAAAAGCATATAATAAATGTCAAAAAAGTGAACAAATAAGCAAAGATATTTTTTAAAAAACAATGAAAAGTAATACTTAAATGAGGAATTCTTTGAGATATTGGTCTTAGATTGAATGTAGCGTCACAAATTTCACAAATATAATTTACTATACAATTTTATTCATTTTTTTAAAATGGCTGACGACAGTCTGTATCAACTAACTCAACTAGTCAAGCATAATGATTATTCTTCGGATTCATTAAATCAACTTTATCAATGCATAAGTACAATGACAGAAAGATCAATTGGATGCTTGAATTGGGATAAATTTTTCAAAAAAATCACAGTGACTGATGAAGTTCTTTTACATTTTTTAGCATCCGTTTTAAACATTGAAAAGATATCAGAATGTTTCAAGGATTCTATTTTTTATCACAATATTAATCTTGAAAAATTCAGTAATTTAACTGAAACAGAACAACAAACAATTTTAAATTCCTACAAAGCGGATAAATTTACATATTACATAATGTGCTCACAAATTGTAAAATCAAACTGGAACAATTTATCCCAAACTTTAGTTAATATTGCAAATCAATATTTGCCATTTTTAGATGAAGAAAAGCAAATATATATATTTACTGAAATAACTGGCAATTATCAAAATTTTGAAATTTCAGTTGCAAACTTGTTACTTTTTTATGAAAACAATGAAGAAAAATTAAGCAACTGTTTTAATTTAACATTGTTCCAGCAAATTTATTCCAAAAATGGAATCGAGCAAATGATATTTTTTGCTGCAAATACAATTTGTTGCAATAACACTTCTATCAATTTTTACAATCTCCTTGAAATTGAAGAAATGAATCCATTTGATTTTTTTTATTTCTCAATTCAATATAAAGAGATATTAAATTGCGATGATTTTCCAAAAGTTACAGAAGTAATCACAGGTTTAATCTCAGCTTCAAATATTAATGCTATTATGCGAATTTGCCAAAAAATTTTGGATAAAATTACATTTTATAAATGTAATTATTGCCATATTACCTCAATATGGAATTTTATCACAAATGCAGCAATAATTCTTCCTGATGAAGATTTATTAATCAAATTATTAAAATTCATAGAAAAAACAGAAAAAGCAACAGATGAATTATTCGAACCGGAGAATGATTTGGGTTTCTATGAATATTTAAATTCGATTTTCTCAGATATTACATCTGCGAGAAATAAGCAATTTCTCTTGGAATTTCTAAATACCCATGAAGATGACTTCACTTATGATCAAACATTGTGAGGTCATTTTTGATCAACAAATTAATTGAAATTCCGATCAAAAAAAATTCACAAATTGGATCAAAAAAATCGAATCTCAAGTTAAAAATAAAAAATTTCTACATTTTTATCAAATTTAGATTTTTTTTTCAAATCATGCGAATTGATTGAATAATTGCATATTTTATCCCATGCATCTAGAAGTATGTGTAATATTTTTGCTTTCATCAAGAAATTGTCGAATTTGATCTTAATTTTTTTTGAAAAATATACTTTTAGAAAAAGAAATAGTGATTGAATAGCTGCCCATGCTGTAAAAGGGTTATTTTTACAAGTAAAAAAATTGTTATTTTTCGAGCAAGTCGAGGCTTTTTTACCATCTTATTTTTGAAAAATTTACGAAAAATTATATCTGAAAAAACGCTTCATTTTGATATCTTACAATGATAAAATACCAATGTTGCTGGGATATAATAGCTACACCTGGACATCTACTACATTAATGCGTATGACAGGTAAAGTTGATTTCAAAAGTATAGCCTGGAAAGATTACAATAAATCAACGATAATTCAAAAAAATTTCTTATAAGTTAACATAATAAAAATTTAATTTTTATATTGCTTGTATTATACTTAAGTATATAATATATTTAAATCTTAGAATGAAAATTCGGGACGCCCTAGCTATTCAATTTTCCCTTAGGACGCCCATAAACCTTTCAAAAATGTGATGTAAATATCACAATTTTGAGAAATTTACACTAGGACGCCTTAGGACGCCAACCCCCTTTTTTACCGAAAATTTGGGAATTTCAATTTCGAAATTGCAGTATTTTTCCGTTTAACAGCATTGATTCGTCATAATATGTTTAGTAAGCTTATAAAATTACCGGTGGCTTAATATACCATTGTTCAAAAGTTAATTTTGAATTAATAATGGACATTCCAATATCTTAGCTATGAGTGGTACTTTCAATAATAGAGTATTAAAGTTTCTCATCTACGAATCAATGATTTGATATCAAATTGAAGGATTTTCTTTTATTATCTCGTATTTCTTTGCTGAATTGAAAATAAAACAAGCTCCACTCATTAAGCAGTTGTTATTCATATTAGTTGAAATCCAAAAAATGAAGATATTTTTTAAAATAAGATTTCTTTTACAAACATTTTGAAAAAAATAGTAATTAAAAGATCTTTCTAGTATAATCTGTTATCATTGTAGTGATATGCTTCCTAAATCCTTCTTCATCGCCTGAAGGAAGGTGAAGATATGGAATTGGTATGTTTTTCATTTCTTTTGCTGCTTCTGGGTGTTCAATAACGAAATGTTGCCTCTCTACATTGTTAGTGATGAAATTTAAAGATACATTTCTAAAAAGATAATAAGTTTCTGATTTTGGTATATTATGTTTCTTTACACATTTATCCTGATAAGCAAGAAGCCAATTAATTAGACTTTGGCCACTACGAAGACCAAGATATGAATGATCGAGTATTTTATTGATTGTTTCGTGTGGTAAATCAGAAAATTTGTCAACAATTAAGAAATACTGAAGATACTTTGCTGCAAAATTGCAGTATGGCTCATATGGAACTTGAGAAAGATACATAATTATTTCACTAATTGTAGATACTGCTTCATAAATAATATTACTGCATTCAATGATACCGGTAGATCCGAATTCAATGCCGAGATTAATCATTTGAACTGCATTTGAAGGTGTAATTTTTATTGGTTTTCCCCAGATGTAGTCAGTTATTAGAGCGAGATTTTCTTTATTGTATTCTTCAGACAATTTGAGCATGCTAATTTGAGGATTTTCCATAAGTCTTTTGCTAATTACCGTAGAACAGAGCATTGCGTTGAGTTTAGGAACAGGATATTTATCAGGACCACATAATATAGTAAAATCTGGCTTCGTTACATTTGTATCAGCGTTAGGTAGCTTGCAAGTCAAATACATTCCTCAAAATGAAAAAAATCCAAAATTATTTCCGTGATAATACAATTATCTTTTTCAATTTTAAGAGACCAACGGAATGATTAATAAAAATTTTTTTTCTCAATAAGTAAGTCGAGGACACAATAATCCGAAAATCATTAACCGGAAACGATTTAGAAATTTGCGATCATAAACTATTCAATTTTTGAAAAGGCCGAATTTTTTCTTATGTTGAAGTATCTGGATTCGTTCCAGATCGTTATGGTCATTTATGTGACCCTTGGTGTTGGAGCCGTTTTTGGATTTATCAAGTTTTTCACCGAAGAATCAATGAAACGCGTTCGAAGGCTTTTATTTATGATTCCTATAGGGAATATGTTATTTTATGAGATAGCTACAAGTCCACTAAACAAAGATACATGGATGACGTTTCTTCATGCACTTATTATACAAGTAATTCTTCATGGTTTGGCTTATTTATACGCTTTCATTTATCATCCAAACCAAACAGTATTAGAGAAGTTTATTATTACATCCATATCTTTCACAGAATCAGATTTCTTCTGGTATGGATATCCTCTTTCTCAGATTAACCAAAGAAGTCGATAAAATAGGCAACCCATCAATATCAGATACTCCAGATGACGTCACAAAGTCAGAAAAAGCAAAAGAAAACAAAGATGAGAATTCAAACAGTTCTACGCCAGAAATCCATGTCGAGGAAGGCAAAGATGAGGTAAAACCAGAAGATGTTCCACCACCAGAACCAGAAGTACCAGCAAAACTCGGATATTCAAAATTATTCTGGTTTATTTATTCATTTGTCAACCAGCATAACATTGCAGCCATTCTTGGAATATTCTGGAGCATAGCAGTTAAGTACACAAATGTTTCTATGCCAGCTTTCCTTAAATCTTTTAATTTCGATCTTGAAAAGGCATCAATATGCGCTGGATTGTTCTGCCAAGGAACATTCATTGCTTTCCATCCATTTAAAGGCATTCCAATCCTTGATGTAATTATTTCTTTAATAATTCATTTTATTGTCAAGCCTGTTCTATCCATGGCCTTCTGCTGGGCCTTATCCATTGATAGTATTATTTCTAAGTTCCTTGTTCTCATTTATTGCGCTCCAACAGGTTTGTACGCTTATCAACTCTCGGACCAAGCTGGATACAAGACATCCATGGTCACATATTCAATGTACTGGGGAATGATTTGTGTCCTCCCTGTTTTCATGATTTGGATTGCAATTATCAATGAAACAGGAATGTTCTCTTAAGAATAATAATATATTGTCATTATGCTTTAAATGACAGCCTTATAATATAATCATAGTTTTCGCTCAATATGCAGCATTTTTTTTCGAAATCTATGGTCAATATCCTAAATACTGATTGCTTTGCATTCATATCTCTTACATTTTCTATACCCACATCACTATTCATTGCTATTCCTATCTTTTTCATTTTTGTTTGTTTCTCATAATTTCTCAAAAAACATGATAACTTGATATTTGTAAATATCATACTTTATAACGTAAATAAGAACTTGACCTATTAAGAAAAGCAGTAATGAAAAGAAAATCTGAAATTCATAAAAATTACAAGTTTCTGATGACAATTAGCTTAATTAAACCAGGTACAAGATTATATAATTGTATTTTCTATCCAATTATCCATATAATATCTTATCCAGAAAAAATAACTTGATCAATACCAAATGATTTTTTAACTAGTAAATAAAGTATTTTCTTTACACACACATTGTATATCATAGTTTTTTTTTGGTTTCGCAAAACATCCAAAAACAAATATGCTATAAAAGTGACAATTTTAGCAAAACGAAACCCTTATATATTGTCTTTTAAACATGAAATAAAACTTGTATTTTAAATAATTTTAACAAAATAAAAAAATTCACAAATAATTTTTTAGAAATCTTTAAATTCAATATGGCGAATCATACTTTTTAATGGATAGTTTTAAATTCTTTATGAATGACCAATGAACTTTGTGAAAATGCTTTGAATGAAAACATATAAACTGAATCAAACAGAAAGATTGATTTAGAACATAAAGAACAGATATGGATTCTATTGATTTCCAGAATCATGGATCTTGAAAGACTCAATTCATGTAAAAAAATGATTGTATATCTAAAAATAAACATCATACATATTTTTGTATAACTTTGGCATATATTTATTAATATGAGTCAAAGATATTAAGAATTATTTAATTGAGAATTATTTTTCTTCTTTGAAAATTTTGAGTTTTTGATATGGTGATTGGTAACCCAGCATGTAAGTTTCAACTTTTTCGAGATCCGATGACATAATTCTTAAAAAGTTGTCATTTCCAACAAAGGCTTCTCTTCCATCAGCAAGCTTGACTTTGCCTGATGTATCTGTGAAGGAAATATTTTTGGCACCATCAAAGATCTTAGCGTAATGGGTCGAGGAAGAAGAGTGCCAAGTGCAAGAAATTACAAATCTTTGAGTGTATGAATGGAACAAAGTTCTTCCATCGTCCAATTTCCAATTATGGGCATCTCTTTGTATAGTATTTTCAGTGGTTATTCTGCTACTGATATGATAGAAAAGAAGGAATAGCATTGTAAAAAATGGCAAAACTGGCAATTGACGAATGTTTTGTCGTTTTTGCCAAACAGATTCAATTAATTCAATTTATTGAATTGCATTTCTTTGATGTCCAATCTTTTATAAAAGATTGGACAATTGTTTTCCAGATTTGTTGATAATCTTTTGTTGTATCATTTCAGCAAAATGCTCATGGAGGAATCATATTTGATTATCCGATCAAAAACTTCTGGGATATCAAAAGCGATCTTGAAAATATTTCATGGAAGAATCTCTGTATTTTTTTTGTACACAAGCTTCTTTTGCCTTCCATTATTATTGATATTGATAAACTCAAATCAAGTAGATAATATTAGTAAAAAAATGATTGTAGGATTTTCAGGGTAAAATATATTGTATATCTTAAAATAAATATCATACATATTTTTGTATAACTTTGGCATATATTTATTAATATGAGTCAAAGATATTAAGAATTATTTAATTGAGAATTATTTTTCTTCTTTGAAAATTTTGAGTTTTTGATATGGTGATTGGTAACCCAGCATGTAAGTTTCAACTTTTTCGAGATCCGATGACATAATTCTTAAAAAGTTGTCATTTCCAACAAAGGCTTCTCTTCCATCAGCAAGCTTGACTTTGCCTGATGTATTTGTGAAGGAAATATTTTTGGCACCATCAAAGATCTTAGCATAATGGGTCGAGGAAGAAAACCGCATAGTGCAAGTTTGTACAGTTGTATGATTGTATGAATGGAACAAAGTTCTTCCATCGTCCAATTTCCAATTATGGGCATCTCTTCTTACAGTATCTACAGAGGTCCTTATGCTGCTGATATGAGAGAAAAGAAGGAACAGCATTGAAAAAATGGCAAAACTGGCAATTGACGAATGTTTTGTCGTTTTTGCCAATCAGATTCAATTAATTCAATTTATTGAATTACATTTCTTTGCTATTCAATAGCATATTAATGTGTTGAATATTCTAGTTTCTAAAAGAAACGTGACAATGGTATGTCACCACACTTGTAACTTGTTTTCCAAATTAGTTGATAATTTTATTGCATCATTCCAGCAAAATGTTCATTTTAGATGGATGTATTACCCAAAACAACCAGATTTGTCATTAATTTGGAAAAACAATCGTGAGAATGATCTTTGATATTTTGCTGACATGATATAATAAATCACCATATATAACATACTTAAATCAAAAATGGTAAACTCTGCCTATTTTATGGTGAATACTTTAGAATATATGCAAATAATTGAGAATAATGAAAGGCAATTTTAAATGAATAGTTCAACCGTACCTAATATCATATATACCATAACTTTTGAATGCGAATAAAAAGTTTTTTTTTTCAGTTTTCATTTTTAAAGCAATTGAATCTGAATTTCGAATACATGGCTGCTCATATCAATGATTATATTCAAAACGAAAACTTTTTCGATACATTTGAGGTCGAGGATATCGAAACAATCATGAAAGATTCTAAACTTGAAAGCAGATAAGTACAATACTCTTCTCAAACAATCTTCTTCAACTATTAATGCCAAACAATTATATGCATGTACACGAAAAGAAAATATATCTATCCAAAACTTCGATGAAGTGGTTTCAATTTTGAAATCTATCAAAAAATACATGAAATTCAATATATTTGATGGCATTATTTATATCTTAAATCAAAAGGACAAAGAATTACGTGATTCTACAGAAGAAATCAAAAAATTTCAAAGAGAATTGCATTCAATTCAAAATCAATGCCAAAATGCAGCCAAACAAACTACAACCAATCAAATGAACGAAAGTCGCAACCAATCTGGAGAGTTTTTAACAAAAATAGCAGAACTTAAGGAATCTGATAGCTTTGAAAATGTTTACAAATTCCTCGATGTTCTTTCTTTGGAAGGGAATCGGGAAATCATAAAAAAGGCATGTAAAGAAGGACTTTGGAAAAAGACAACATCAGATGATAGAAATGTACTTCATTTTGCAAGTCAAAAAGGAAATCTTAGGCTTGTTATGTATCTTATTGAATTCAACTGGGATAAAGAAGTAAAGAGTAAACATGATTGTACTCCACTTATGTTTGCATCAAAATATAGTCATTTTGAAGTCGTTAAATATCTTATCCTCTGTCTGGGCTAATAAAGAAGCAAAGGATAATTTTGGAACTACTCCACTCATTATTGCATCAAAATATAGTCATTTTGAAGTCGTTAAATATCTTATCTCTGTTTGAGCTAATAAAGAAGCAAAGGATAATTTTGGAACTACTCCACTCATTATTGCATCAAAATATAGTCATTTTGAAGTCGTTAAATATCTTATCTCTGTTTGAGCTAATAAAGAAGCAAAGGATAATTTTGGAACTACTCCACTTATGTTTGCATCAAAATATAGTCATTTTGAAGTCGTTAAATATCTTATCTCTGTTTGAGCTAATAAAGAAGCAAAGGATAATTTTGGAACTACTCCACTCATTATTGCATCACAAAAAGGTCATCTAGAAGTTGTCAATTATCCTTTCTCTGTTGGAGCTAATAAAGAAGCAAGGGATAATAATGGATTTTCACCACTCAGTTCGGCAACATCTAATGAAGTTGTTAATTATCTTATCTCTGTTTAGCTAAATAAAGACTAATTAACACAAATCCAATTAAAAGAAGCTAAACTTTAGGGCAACATAGAATGAAGTCTAATTAACTGTTTTGTTATCGATATTCATTTACTAGATACTTTAATTAAAATCAATGATAAAAATTTCATGCTTGCTACGTGAATCCAATTTTTTCTCCTTTCATAATCACAAAAAAGACAATATGGAACTTTTGGTAATATATTTAAGGAATATTTGATCTATAATCTCATTCAAATGTAAATGTTAGATTATTCAACAATTTCAAACTTTAACGAATAAAAAACATAACTCTAATGGACCTAAATTATTATGTTACCGTATCAAATAGGTTTTAACTTTACTTTTCGCCCTCCAACAGCAGATTGATCACTCTCTAAGAGGCTTTTTCTTCAACTTCTATCATTTTATTCATCCTCATTAGTAATGAAACCAACATTAAATCAAAATTTCATATTCAATTCTCATTGAAATATGCTAAAATGTATAATATATGTTTCCCATGAAAATTTATGCTTTGATAAATAAAATTTTCTTCACACGATTAATTTAAGAGGCCAATATACAAATTTCTATAAATGATTATAAATGGTATTATAGAAAAATCATTTTTTAAAGACAGAAATTTTGGGGAGTTAGAAAAGTGAGAAAAAATTTTTTCTTATCAAAAAATTTAATTTGAATACTTTACAATATTAGTTGGTCTCTTATTTGACAATTGTAAAAATCAATAATAATATTAGATTAATATGGAGGAATCTATTTCAGAGAAATTTAGATAAAAATTTCAAAGAATTTTTTCGCAAAAAAATTGAATCATGATCTTTTTATCGTCAAAAAAGTGGTTTTTTAATGGCAACAGGTTTTCCAGGAAGAGGCGGTCGTGTAGAAATTCAGGACTCGAACGATGTCCTTTCTCTCTGCCAAATGAAGAAGATGATCTGCAATGATCATGATATCGAACCATGGACAATGTCACCAGCATATGCTCAAATTTGCAATGTTTTACAGCAATTAGCCGAAGCAGTTAAATCAAAACCACGTAGTCATCAACACGTTGTTAATCCAATCATCGGAAAAATCCTAGATACATTCAAAATCCTTCATCAATATCTTATCGAAATCGAACCACTCAAAACACCAATGCGTTTCGGAAACCGTGCTTACAGAACATGGCTTACAAAGGTTTATGACAATCGTAAGGAAATTTTGAAGGAGATTTCAGATAATCCAGATGTTTGGGATTATTACTGCCAGTCATTCGGCTCCTGGACACGTATTGACTATGGTACTGGCCACGAGTTCAACTTCCTTGCTTTCATTGCTTCATTATTTGCTCTTGGCATTGTTCAGCCAGAAGATTCAGAAGCCATCGTATTTGATGTCTTCTGGGCCTACTGGGACCTCGTAGTTGCAGTCCAGGAGCGTTACCACCAGGAACCAGCCGGTTCTCATGGTTCCTGGGGCCTTGATGACTATGTTTTCCTTCCTTTCCTTTTCGGAGCCTCGCAGTTGATCGACCATCCAGAGATTACACCAGCCAACGTTATTGACCCAGTCATTGCTAAGGCTTACGTTGCAGATTACTCATATTGCAAATGGATCGACTACATTTACAAAGTAAAGAAGGGAGCTTTCGCAGAACACTCCAGAATGCTCTATTCCCTTCGTAATGTCCCTCACTTTACAAAACTTACCGGTGGAATGTTCAAGATGTACAAGGGTGAAGTCATGGATCGCTTCCTCGTTGTTCAGCACTTCAGATTCGGTGAAGTTTTGAAGTGGGAGTAATCGGCTTTCATTCAAAAAAAAATTTTTTATAATAAAACTCTTTTACTCTTTAATTTATCTTTCATTGATCTCTTTTACTTTCTTTCTTTAGTTTCTGTTTATCATGGTTTTTTGAAAAAATAATTTTGAAATCTCAAGAATTTATCATTGATAACTATTGAAAAATGTAATAATTACCAATTCATTTAGTTGTTTAATCAAAAATCTAATTTCATAAAAGAAATAATCGATATCAAGAAAATTTATGCCTCATTATGTAAGGATGCTGTATAAATAGTTGATTTATAGGTAAAATTGATAAACAACATGTTTAATACTTGACAAATATTTTATATTTTAGTAATATTTGAGATTAGGTATTGAAATGACGCAAGGTAGTACATGGTTTCTCTTACATTAACTAGTATTCCTACTTATTTTGAATATAATAAAATTTCCAAAGGAAATTTGTTAAATTCTTGGTTTTCTTTGATTCTTCTTGCAAGAAACTTTAAAGTAGTTTGATGTAGATACTAGATACTTTCAGAATCGGTTCAGAATGAATTAATTCAGAAAATTTGATTTTTCTTCAACAATTTCAAAAAAGAAATTAATTATGATCGCACAAATCTCCTCATGAATCTCTTATGATACTCATTTCTAACAGGATCGTTGATATGATCGTTGGTTTGTTGAGGAGCGTTCATTTGTTGATTTCTGAATACAGTTTCGTCTCTCCAATCAAGTTTCATAGAATAATCAGGATTGAGTAATGGATTTTGTGTTAATTGTTCTTGTTGTTGAGCTTGTAATTGCTGAGCTTTTCTTTCTTCTTCCTCTGCACGTTCTTTCTTTAGTCTCGCAAGCTCTTGAAGAATTGCTTGATCTTCGTCTTCATCACTTGAACTGGAACTTGAATCAATTGATTCGGAATCAGAATCTGCATCAACATCAGCATAATCTTCAACTTCTTTAAGGGATGTTGATTCTATTTTAGCTTCATTCAATTTGGAAAGCATTTCTTCTTTGTTTAATAATTTTTTTTGTCTATATTTCAATTTCATATGGCCAGGAAGGGATCTTGCCATTTGATGAGATGTAGGTAAATATGCCTTTGCAGGATCATCTGAATACTTCCTTGTTCTGTATGTTGGACGGCCTGATCCACTCATTTAAGGGTGCACACGAGAGGATCATGTAAACTTCAGAATTTAGAACCTTATTTTTAGGCATTATCTTGGCTACCTATTTAGGCTCGAAAAGCAAAAAATATCAAAAAATACAACTTGACTCCATTATGACCCTTTCATGGAGGTAGTTTTTATCCGCTAGTATTTTCCCTTTGAATCTCTTTACAATTCGAAATCAAATTCAAACCTCAGTAGAAGAAAGGAAGAATCGACTTACTACGGTTGTAATACGAATAAATACATATATTTAATTATTTTTATTTACATAATAATTGTTTGAAGCTCATATTCCAACAAATTTTTAAATAAAAACATTAAAATGTTGAAAATGTTCATATATTTTAATAGGTTTTTGGCACTTTATTGAGGAATTACTACATACATAGTCGAACTGAACTTGATATTTTGAAATTTAAATTATTTATCAAAATTAAAATTTAACTTGAAATTTATAATTATTTAGTCATATTTTGCATAATTCTAAGTAGATTTTGTAAAAAATCAAGAAAGAAAAATTTTAACGTGCTTTATTTTTTCTTTTTATAATAATACATATTATTATATAATTAACATATTCATAATGTTTCACCCTTTCAAAGATATAATCCTCCTCCTCTCAAATAAACGTACATACGGGTGGCCTCTTTTTTCAAAAAATTAAAATTTGAAATTTTGGGCTCAAATATTAGAGATTTTTTCAACCTTCAACGATATATGTTGTCTATATCAGACCTCCTTTCTTTTTGATACTTAACATTGTTCCTAAATCTTAGCCGTTAAGGCTGTTCTGAAAATATTTTTTTTTTCGAAAAAATTCGAAAAAAATTCTTAAAATTCAAAAATCCCTTAATTCCTGAGGATTTTGGAAAAAAGTTTTTACATGAACATGCGTATATTATATGAAGTATATTGATAAGGTAAAAATCAAATTTTATTGCATATTCATCGAGAAAATAAACTAACGAATCCCTCAAAATTGAGAGGGTAATCCTCCTCCTCTCAAATAAACGTACATACGGGTGCACCCTTAATAAAAAAAATTTCAAAGAGAAAAACTTTTTTTTGTTTTAAAAATTAACTGTTAGGTTTTATTATCATTGTTATTATTTGCATAAAAAATTGAAATGAAAAAGTGTACGTTTACTAATGCAGGAAGCGATTCGTGTTTTTGAGCAAAGTGCAAGACAGGCTGGTAGTTCATTAGATGAAATTGAAGAACGAGCTAGTTCTGAGTTTCCTGGAGCTACACAGATCCTTGATCTTTGCAGAAGATTAAGAGAAGCAAAATTCAGATATCAAATTCTCTGTGAAAACATTCAAAAAATACAGGAAGCTAACGAAAACCTACAGAAATGTATTAATGAAGATTTAATAGTCACTGCAAAACTTGTGAAATCTGCTTGCGCACAAGAAGGTGTTCAAGTTCCATCTATTATCCCTGATCAAGTAACAAAGCAAGTAGCAACTAAGACAACAACTGCAGCTCCTGCTGCCAATACAACACAAAATTCCCAGACAACAACTAATTCAACAACAACTACTAAATCTAAACTTCCACATCCAAAAACAAGATCTCGAGCCAAAGCAGAGCCGCCTAAACCAGAACATGAATATGTTGAAATTACAGATGAAGAATTTAATTCGATTCCAGACTTCTTCAAGCGAAACATTAAAGTTGATGAAATTAGACAGCTTCATCAATACATTTTCAACTTCTTCTATGGCAATGGCAGAGTTGAAGAGACAATGTCTCGTAAAGATTTACAAAACATTGAAGTCGGATCTATTAAACGCAAGATTGAATCATTATTGAGATGCTTGAAGTCACTTAAGAGGATTCAAACCGACAAATCAAATAATATTACACAATGTTTATAATTTTTTTATCTACTAAAATATATTTTGTAGCGTTTTCATACAGCTTTCCATAAAATTTTCTATTTGTGAATTATATCTATTTACCCGTCCATGGATAACATTTTCCAAATATATTTCAAATTGATTGTTATTTTTAAAGAATCTTTCAAGAATCTAAGAATACATCCACAATGTGGATGAATACCAATAGTGAATAGCTTAGTTTTTGAATTATTAGATTCGAAATATCGAAATTAAAGTTATCAGTTCAAACAATTTTCTATTTTGTTAAGCCATGTATTCTAGTAGTTAGATCCAACTACTGAGGTTTTATTCATAAAAATGTTTGATTGGATTTTGTCGCCTTTCTTCGGAAAGCAAAACGAAGAGAAACCAGATGCTTCTATATTTAAAAAGGCACTAGAACTCGCAGAAAAGGCTCTAGTAGTAGGTAATGACCAAGATCGTGCAAACGCTTTTTCAACTCTAATAAAGTTTTCTCATTCATCACCAGATTTATCATTTATCGGTTTTTCTCTTACTCCTTTAATAGCATCTCCAAATATTAGAACTAGAATCATCGGATTTAGAGCTATGTCGATATTTTTATCATCAACTTCACCTGCTGTTGAAATGCTTCCATCAGTACTTAGAAAATCATTTCAATATGACGAACTTCTTATTCCTGCACTTAGAGCTTTAACATTTATTATAAATCCATTTGTTTTTCACTGTTTGAAGAAAGATATAATTGAAATAGCAACAGAATCAAATGATGTACCAAGATTACTTGCTTTACATTGCGTTTATTTATCATACAAACAAAAGCCAAAATATATCAAACATTTACTACCTCTTCTCAAAAGAGCAATAGTCCATCCTGCTCTCAGATATACGGCATCTTCAATACTATGCGAAATTTCATACAAAGACTGTTCCCAGTTGAAACAATTTATTTCGATCTTATTAACCGAAATTCCTTTGGCAACTCCACATATGTTCACCAAATTTTCAAGATTCTTACAGAATTTCATTAATTTTGACCCTTCAACTGCTTCATTAATTGAAAAACCAATTTTCCAGTATTTGAATCGAAATGACGATATAATTTCGACATGTGAGGCTCCATTTATTATTACAAAACTCCAAAACAATGCACAAATGATCCAATTAATAGGAAAAAGACTTCAAACGATAATATTAAACGAAACAGACTACAATTATCGAGCTCAAGTGTTATGGTCATTATCACTGATCTATCCTGAGTTTACTATTGATACTGTTTTGTTATCTGGAGTTGCAAATTCAGAAGATAATTATACTCGAAGCTGTGCACAACGATTACGTACTGTTATGACCACAGATAAAGTCGCTGCTATCAATGAAATCCTCAAAATCATTGAAAAAACCTGTGATGCGTCACTTTTTGAATTTGCTTTGAATTACGTTCAGCCAATTGGCCAAACTTACGTTCGTGTCTTATTAGCGCTTGGACAGTTGAATTCCTATTATATTCAGAAGAAAGTGGCCAATTTAATCCTTTCTATTTCGGATCAAGAAACACAGCAACTTTTATTGGACGAATTAACAGAAACGATCGCAGAAACGCCTGAGGATCTCGTAGGAAACGCAATGGCCCAAGCAATTGCTAATTGGTCGGGAAGAGATTCTGATATCTCAATTTTAATTCCTCATTCGATAGGAAGTAGGGCTGTTGAAGACCAAATACATTTGGTAAATTGCGCAATGCAATTATGGACAAGATTGCAGTTCAAAATATCTAAAATTGTTTTGTTTAGATTACAATTTCTCACACAATCGTTTGACCATGAAGTCAGACAACTTGCAGGTCAACTTATCGATCTGGATGCAATTATTGAATAGTTTTAATCGGTTTATAAATGTTTGTTATGCTATTATTTACTATTTTTAAAATCATTATCTAATTTTTTATATTTCATAGTATATTGGAAATCGCAATCAAATAACACTCAAAACTTATTGATATTTTCAACACTTACAAAGTATTTATATTAAATTAAAATATTTTTTAAGATGATATGATATTATACCTCAAATGATTACTTTCATTAGCAAGTTTAAGTCTTAAGCGTTTAAATTTTCGTTAATAAAATGCGACGAACAAAGAAGAGAGTAAACAATTTATCAATAGAAAGTGAATATATAAAAAATACGGAAATCAAAGTAGGCCATGCATTTACACTTGATGAAAGATTAAAGATATTGTGAAATCATAGATGAATTTAGGTTATTATATCGTAATGATTATGGAAGAATGCTTAAATTTACGAAATGGAAACTTGTTTGTCTTTTCAGAAAGCAGCAAAATAGAATACTAAATTCTTTTCTTCTTACCAACCAAACTCATTTGGTCAAATGAACAAAATTTATTAAAACGGCCAATTTCCCTTTTAATAAAATTGTTAGAAGCTAATGAATCCATTCAGCATGATAATGGAGATTTATGAATAAAAAATTCGAACCGATTTTTAGATCCAAATTTAATCAAAATTTAACTAACAAACGATCAAAGAGTAAATTGGGATTAATAGTCTTTGAAATTTTCTAAGAATTTTTTTTCCATATACCGGTGATTTTTAACTTCAGAAAATTTATTTACAGTAATATTCACCGTATAATTTTTCTCATTGTATAAAAGTACACAAAAATTGAATGTATGAACCCCGTCAAATTTATCTCATATTTTATGAATATGTGTCGTATGTATGTAATCATTACAATTTCAAAAGACCTGTCTTTATTGATTAATTTTTTCAGAATAAAAAAGGCTTGATAATGAGTTCACTTTTGTTCGACAAGAATGAATCCAGACTCCTACAAGAAGATTGGCCAGAAACTCACCAAGCTTGAATATCAATCAGGATTTGCTGTCACACTCAAATACAAGAAGACAAAGACAACAGCTTCCTGCGATGAAGAATTTGCCACACCAGCCCTTACATCTGAATTCAAGGTCAAGAAGGTTGGCAAGATCCAGTGTGGATTCAAGGACGGAAAGTCACAGCTCATTTTCTCACCAAAGCTCGAAAAGCTCGATGCTAAGCTTGATTTCAACGCCATTGACAACTCATTCCTCTTCGAGTATGCCAAGAAGGTAAAACCAATCAACTCCCTCGTTACAATCAAGTACGATTCTGCTAAGAACGAACCATCCGTTCTTATTCAGCCAAAGTTCAAGCTTAACAAGATCAACTTCGATGCTAACCTCTTGTTCAAGAAGCCAGTCGAAAACTGCCCACCAGTTATCTTCCAGGCTCACGCTGCTTACAAGAAACTCTTCCTTTGCTCCTGCTTCAACGAAGAAGAGAAGGAATACCGCGCCGCTGCCTTTGCCAAGCTCTTCAAGGGAATCCACGCTGGTGCACTCCTCCACTTCGATCCTCTCGCTGAGAAGCAAATGAAGGCTGTCGATGTCTTTGCCAAGTACTCCTTCAAGAAGGGCAAGATCGCCGCCATCACAACACTCCTCGGAGAGAAGCCAGTCGTCAAGGTTAACGCTAAGGCCAAGGTCGGAAAGAAGGCAAAGATCGGAATTAACACAGTTTACGGTGAAACAATCACAGGCGACTTCGGTGTTAAGGCTGACCTCAAGAAGTTCAAGTTGAACCTCATCGTCAACGCTAAGAAGGAATCCGACGAAATTTCTGAAGGTTTGATCGCTCAGACTGCCTTCAAGGTCAAGAGGGTCGGCAAGGCCAAGGTTGGCGTTGCTATCCCATCCATTCAGGAGGCTCAGAAGGCTCACTTATTCGTCAACCTTAAGATCAAGGACTAAATTTATATAAACATGGCAAAATCCGTAATGGGTGTATTTACGTAAACCGTCCATTTCATACAAATGACTTTTTTATAATAATTTTTTTCAGAATTAAATAATATTTTGAAATCTGAGCTTTTACGAAACATTTTAGACATCTCTTAATTGACTAAGTAGAAAATTGCTTAGAAATTGCCTCAATAGAAAGAATTAACAGTAATTGTTTTCTATTATAGAGGCAAGAGCAGTGACTTCTTATAATATCAGCAATATGTGTCCCTTAAACCCAAGTTCAACAGCATATGAAGCTCAGATTGTATATCTAAATTTGAAAAATTTCCTAATTGAGCAAGATCAGGCAATTTATGTAGCGAATTTAGAGATTTCTTTTGAACCCTAATAGTCAAGATGATTTGGTGGAATAAACTGATTTCCAATGTTTTTTGTACGTTAAAATTAGAAAAATTGATGACCGCGTTTGGGAAAATATTTCGAGCGCGGAATAATATAGAAGATAAGTTTTTTGAAGCAGTTGAAGCAGCCCAAAAAACTGCACAAAAGGAATTCGAAGCTTCTGAAACAATTAAAAGAGCATGGCACAGATTTAAGCAAAAGAAACAACAGAAAAAGCTAGAAAGAAGTGCAATTATAATACAGAAAACATGGCGAATGCATCACGCTACAACTATAGTAAACGTACTTCGTGCAGAAAAATATCGGCAAGAAAGAGTTGATTTCTTTAACAAACAAGCGACGAAAATTCAAAAAGTATGGAGAGGATACTATGATCGTAAACATGTTTTCAATTTCGCTAAACAGAAAGAATATCTCGAGCAAGTTAAACAGACTAATGAAAAGATGGCTCATTTGCTCGAAGGTTATTATGCGGAAACAAATGAAACAATTGCTCGTGCAGAATTCGAAAAAGAAGCTCGCAAACAAGAAAATATCGCCCTTAAACAGCATTACTTGGTTTCAACTTCGGCTATTCCTTCAGTATTCCAGCCGCCGGCGTTTAACAAGGATGCTGGAGCTCTTTCTGCGGTTGAGAATTTCATTCGAACTGTTAATAAGGCAAAAATATGCGTGCCAAGTGTTGGTCCACGCTAATTTTATTAAAATTGTTTTGTATTTTCTTTTCAATGACATTATTTTTTTATTACCATTTGATTTCATTACATCTGATTTGTTCTACACTTATATACTTGATTTCAAAGGAATTATTATAGGTAGCATCCAAAGGTGGGTATCAATGAGTAATTTTCGTTTTGAATTTATCAAAAACTCTTGAAATTGAAGAGATCATGAGAACAGAAGCTCGCATGGTTTTGTGACTTATGATTTGGTGATTTAATTGATCAATATGAATTCAATTGATTCGGCCGTCATTCAATGTGTCTTTTAAGCCATATTGTTATACAAAATCAAAAAACATACTTCATCATATTAGAATTTGTTAGATTTTTTAAGACAATGACAATTTGTAGGTTAACGATTCTCAAATTCACAACTGATCATCACGATAAGCATAATTTTGGAGCAGAAATTATGAAACCATGAGCAATATACTTGTTCTTTCATCAAATGCGTTTGATTAGAATCACCCCCTCAAACATCACTTTACATGGCAAATTGAACCCTATTATGGGAATTTCAGGTTACCAATTTGAAATCTAGCATCTCCATATGATGGATAACCTATCAATAGAGAAATAATATCTGGCATAATAATTTTGGAACGATACGTTTAAATCGTATAAAAATGGTGTGCCCTTATTCCTGTAATAAATATTTTAAAATTTCTACTCAATTTTTGATGGTTCGAATTTGATTGAGAATGCCCTTTCAATAAATTGAAGGCCTCAGAAAAATTATATCATAATTTAGCTGCAAGAATGGGCCTCTTTCGCAAGGAACTCTTGTATGCTGTAATTATTCAATTCACATCATTCTCATTCGGTTTTATCTTAGCTATTGCATCTCCAGCTGCAGATTGGTATAAGGAAAATTGGAACATCAGTGATACACTTATCACATACTATCAGTCACTTCCATCTGCAACTGCTATTGCTGGTACATACGTTCTTGCCGCTTTATTCCACTTCTTTGGACGAAATATGACAACAACAATTGTCAACATTTTCACAATTCTCACATGGGTTATGCTCTTGTTCGTTACCAAGACCACATTCTGGCTTGCTCTTGTTGCAAGAGTTATGCAGGGTATCTCAATGGGTGTTTCATCAGCTTTAGCTCCATTGCACCTTTCTGAAATTGCTCCAGAAGATTCTAAGGGCTTCTATGCATCAATCAACACAGCCTCCATCACATTGGCCATCATTATCTTCTTCTGCTGTGCTGAATTCTTGAAACCAAACGAACTCAACTATATTGCCATTGCTGTTCATGCCTTACAGACCTTCACAATTTGGTTTGTTCCAGAAACAAAGCCAAAGGAAGAAAAGCACGAAGATCAGACTGTCAAGGAATCCATTTGCCAGCCACAGTACATCAAGCTTGTCTGTGTTGCTATCTCCATCATGTTCATCCAGCAGTTCTCTGGTCCAAACGCTATCACAGTCAACTTCTTCCAGGTTTTGAAGAAGGCCAAGCTCTCAATCAAGGAAGGTTTCGCTGCTTCCATCATCATGACAACACAGATCTTATCCACAATCTTCTTATCTGGCTACGTCGACAAGTTCGGCAGAAAGATCTTGTGGATCATCTCCTGCATGTCTGTTGGCATTACACTCGGCCTCTTCGGTCTCAGCCTTCAGTTGAACTGGAACCCATTCATTGGCATTGTTGACCTTTGCATCTTCCAGATCGCTTTCGGCTTAGGTTTAGGCCCAATGCCCTGGTACTTAGGCCCACAGATGCTCCCACCACAGTTCGGTGGCACAATTGCATCTATCTGCACATCTACAAACTGGCTCTTCTCCTTCGCTATCATCCAATTGTACAGCCCAATGGAGAAGTTCATCAAGACATGCGGATGCTTCTACTTCTTTGCAGGAATCGCTATTGTCGGTGGTATTTACGGATACTTCTTCATCAAGGACAACAAGGATTCTTCCAAATACGAAGAAATTTAAAAGAAATTTCTTTACTTTAGATAGTAAAACTTTCAAACTATAAAATTTTAACCCTTTTTTACATATAAACCTCATCAAATCAATATCTTCGATCAAATTTAGTGTTTGTAATGATTTATTGTTTAACATCTATCTTGGTAACAATCAGAAGGATGTTTTATTATCATTTGTTTTATATTTTTGATAGAATTCTTTCTTGTCGGAATAGAATAAAAGCAGTAAACCTATTCATTAGACGCATTACAAAGCTTTGCGCAACATGTATCATCAATTCCAATGTCGCTTAAGCCATAAACCATCGTTTCGTGCATGTTTATTTTCAATATATTTTGACATGATTAGCATTTATATTGTAAATTCTTTATCTACATCTGTACTTTCAACAACACAGACTCTCATACCATAATCCATTCTTTCTTGGATTTGTGTTTTATTTAAATCCTTTCATGAATTTTGTTAAACTTACGATCCAAAGCTTTTGTTGATAAGTAATAGATACTGTGAGATTAATGAAAACAAACATAATTTATTTTTAGTTCAAAAAAACAAAGAAATTATAAATTTAATTTTTTTCTTATGTAACAAGTTTCTTTGGAGATCCTTGTGATCTAGCACTTGTTCTTGTCTCTTCCAGAGCCGATTTCTTTCTTACGTAACTTAGTTTCTCCTCTCTAATCTTCTTAATTTCCTCAGATCTCTTAGTTTCCATTGCCACTCTTGATTCTATTGCTTTTCTCATCTGGTCCATCTTTCTTGTCTGAAATGCCTTTTCCTTTTCTCTCCTCTTTATCTTCTCCCTCTCCAAAGACTCCAAATCGCTGAAAGAACTTTTTCTCAATGGAGGAAATGGGTCATGTTCTTTAATTGACTTAGGAATTCCTGCTTTCCTCATACCATATTCTCCATTCATGATCTGGCGTTCCAAAGCAATGACTTTTTTCGCTTCTTTTACGCACTGATTTTTATATGCGAGCCATTGTGCAGCTCTTTGTTTTTCTATCCACATCTCTATAATCTGCTGGTCATCAGGTTGGTCAAGGATCCTTTCTTTGATCTTCTCCAGGTTGTTTTGTGTAATTGCCGATGTCAAATCGTTTAATTTCAAATTGTGTAAGAGACAAGGTTCGGAAACTTTGAGTGTACATTGATGTTTGATCCATCCATCCTCTAATCTTGGGTCTGGAAACATTGTTTTCGGTCCAAGTTCAGCTATCTGAATTAGATGCTGGCCGTGAGGGAGTCTGACGCTGAGAACATCGTCTTTTATGTCCTTGGAGTCGTTCCCTTTGTATTCTGAGAAGTTTACATAACGGTGAACGGTTAATTTTCCTTGAGCAACGACAAAAAAGCCCTGTGTCTTGGCTTTTTCGTTGTCCCAGAAGGTCTTTATCTCGTTCTCGGACTTCCCGTTGGGATCGAACTTGACGGGGACTGTAATTGGCGCGGTATGCTGCTTATCGAGAATTGTTCCAGCGGGTAAGTTGAAATCTACGGTGTTTTCGGCAAGGCGGATGAATGTATCGCCTTCTTCGCCGTTGGCATCGCGTACTGTATGTAAAATGGAGAACTCTTTGATGTGAGAAATGATATTTGCACGTTTAACAAGCTGAGTACGAGCAAAGAACTTGGCAGTATCACGATAGATCTGGTTATCAACACGAATAAGAATACTTGGCTGCGAGATATAGATCGTAGCGTTACGCGGACAATCGTTAATGAGAGCGACAGATCCGAATTCGAGTTTGGGACCAGCAGTGAATACAGCTCTGAAGAATTTGTCTGGTCCGTGAGCTTCTTTTAGCTTTTGAACCATGATTGGAGGCATATCCGCCATAAATGCATCATCTGTAATGACTTTAACGACTTTACACTCGCCAGTAACGACAATAAACCAACCATTAGGCTCATCATCCTGTTTGAAAAGAATTGTGTTTGCTGGTCTTTCATCATAAACCATTTGTCGACAAACTTCACGTCTCATTTGCTCTGAGTGAACAGCATTTGTGAAGCATGGCCATTTTCCAACTGTTGACAATAGAGTATCTACATCTTGATCTGTTCTTTCGGGAGATGGAATTTTTAATGCTGCAATCATTTGATCAATTGTCTTTTCGTTCGCATGATCGACATTTTTCTTGCGTGGAACTAATAATACTTTGGGGCGAAGTCGGCAAGTAATCTCCAGTTCTGCTGTTCGCATTGTTTTTTTAATTTTGTGAATTAGAAAAATTTTGCACGTTATTTTGTAATGCATGTAAAAACATCAAAAAAGCAATAAATTGAGTTGGTTTTTATGATACAAACTGTTTTTCCTATGAAATATTAGCTTTAAAGCCATTTTTTAAGATTTCATTGGATGATTTTCCACAAAATATTCAGCTGGCGATCTGAATAGAGTCATCCCATGCTATCATGAAGAAATATGAACTGTTGAAATCCATGCTTAATTGCAAAACTCAAATTTCATTACAAAGATATTTAGTTTTTTTACTGATTTTTTATTAATTTTTATTTTTGAATCGAAAAACTTTGAGAATCAGAGTTTTTAAATCTGCAGAATGGGCTAATTTTTGATATATATACGAATAATTATAAAGGATTTAGGATCCAAGATTTAAATAACACAATAATTATGCTTTGCAAAATATATTTCACTTAGGAAACCATTGATTTGCTAAAAACATATTGGCAAATAAAGTTACAAGACAGATGCTAGTTGGCTCAGCATCTTTGAAAAATTTTATATAGAATAATGATAATTACATTGCATCATAAAACAGTTAGAGTGCCATAAGCTTTTAAATGTTATTTAAGCCAGTTTCATTGTTTGCATTCTTTGAGATCGATGTCTTTCCAATTTTATTATATTTTTTCAAGGAAAATAATGAGTACGTTAAGCAAATTTCAAGTACGAAGCTGATTCTTCATTTGTTTTTTCTTAGATTGAATTTTTGAATGATAAAAATTGAATACTTAAACGTACATATTTTTAGGATGAGTTCTGAAGTCTCTGCTAAGTCTCCAATGAGGACACCAGTAAAGTCACCACACTTAACTAACCAAGATTCAACTAAGCGTGCGCTTAAAAGGAAAGAACACGAACTAAACAAGCAAGAACTTCTGAATTTGAAGGAACAGAACCTTAAATTAGAAGCAAAGGCGGCTGAATTAAAGAAAAATAAGAGCACATTATCTCATGCAATCAAGGCTGAGCAAAGTTTGGCCTCAATCCGTGAGAAAGAATACAGAGATGAATTAAATATTCAAATTTCCCTTGAGAAACAGAAGATGAACATTCAAATCAGTGAAGTTAGGAATGCTAAAGATTTGGAGCGCCAAAACACTGTGAAGAATTTACAAAACTCGACAGTTCAAATTGGATCCTTCATTAAAGAATCAACTGCTCAGTTAAATGCTTACAAGCCTCTTAACAACGAAGAAGTAGAGCAAATGAAGTCAAAATACCATTCAATGATTGTAAATTGGAATTCAAATCATCAGTTGAGCGAAACTGAAGTTCTAAATCTCAAATTAAGAAAGACATTGTGCTCTATTCGTGAACATTCAAACTTTAATGTAGCACCTAAGCCAAAATTAGGCATTGAATTAACAAACTCATTTGAAACAAATTATGATATGATTCCTAAACATGAAGAACGTCAAACTGCAACAACATATACAAAGATCACTGTTGCCAAGCCAATCTTATTCGCTTCTCAATAAGCAAATATTTGTAATTGATTTCACTAAATTATTGTTATATTTGAAATGAAATTATCACCTTTTTAAAGAAAGTATGTCACCCCACTATGAGACATATTTCGTTTTCGACTCCATGTTCAAATATTTTGTAGGTTCGAAATTTCCCTTTTCTAAGGATACAGTATTGTATTAACTCAACAGAAATATATTCATTACACACTCAAGTTTATGTGGGCACATATTTCTATAGAAATCTTCCGGTTGCAAGATATAGACTGCCAAAGTTCCCTATAAGTTGATTTAGGTATGCTCATGGAGTATTTATCAATAAAAGATAATTCTACTCTACTAGTATCAGAACCTACCAATAACAATTATGTAAAACGAATGAAACCTCTGTCAATAATATTTTATTTATTAAATCAAGGTTTTATCTTTAACTTCATTAATCGCAAACATATTGGTATACACAATATATTTTGGAGTAATTATATATTCTGGTAAAAAAAAAAGAAAATTTGTTGATTTTGAAACCTCTATAAACATACATGATTTTACATAGATCTAAAATGATTCGAAAAGCATAGCATAAAATACCATATCATTCAACCTCTTCTGTTTCATCATGATGAGCCTCATATTCACGTTTCAAAGATCTAGCGTATTCTTCACGATGTAATTGCTCGATATCGATGTCATTAACCTTGAGAGTGGACTCGTAACAACCTAATTTCTCGCTTCCTTCCCTAAAAATCATTCGAATTGTATAATCTCCGATTGGAATTGTAGCAGGCACTGGCAATAGAACGGCATAGACAACTTGTGAAAATGACGCAGGACAAATAAGAATACCAGGACGACAGAGCTGGTCGATTTTTCGTGTGTAAGGAATTCTTCCGTTTGCTAATTGAATTTCAAGATATGGTTCTTGCACTTTATGATTAAGCTCTGCAATTAAGTGAAGAACAAATGTCATTCCTCGGGTTTCGATTGCGGTAGAAACATCGAACTTTTTAATTTGAAAATATTGTTTTGCTTGGCCTGGACATTGCCTAAATTCACTTGTACCGAATGCCTTTGCAGTTCCAATTAAAAAAAGAAACATCATTTTCGAAACTTGTCACTTTTTTAAAAATTTACATTCTTCTTATCTTCAAGATTTGACAAAATATATATACAGTGCTGTATATGGATAGTATATTTTTAGAAGTTTTAACCTTTCTGATTATTTCATTATTTAATTTTTGAAGATAAACAAATCAAATTCAAGTTTAGATTTTTTAAACATCATATAAATCTATTTTTTTATTCTTATAGTTACCACTTGGTACGATGAGTCCAATCAATATAATCGATGCATGAAAAATCATTATTTCCCTGATTTATAAATATTGGCAATGTTGCAACCAATCCCATGAAACTCATGAATCTGAGAAATCGTGTTAAGATGGAAAATTCAACATCATCAATCAATAAATCATAAACTTGATAAAGAAGAGTAAATCTCTTTCTGATTTCAAGTCTTTCATCATTAAGATCAGCTTCAACAATTTCAGTTAATCCATCAACTGGTTTAATCATTTTCTTTGGAATCTGAATTGGACCAACATCTGTATCTCCTTCTAATGGATCTTTCTTCTTTTTCTTCTTATCTTTTTCATCTTTCTTATCATCCTTTTTATCTTTATCTTTATCTTTTTCTTCATCTTTGTTGTCTTTATCTTTTTCTTCATCTTTCTTCTTTTCTGATTTTGTTTTATCTTTGCCATCTTTAATATCTTCTTTATCGGAGATATCTTCATCATCAACATTATCATCTTCGATAATTTCTTCTTTCTTAGATTTTGATTTTGATGAAGAACTTTCACTTTTTTCTTTTGATTTACTTTCTTCATCACTGTGACTAAAATCACTCATATCATCTTTGTGTTTATTCTTCTTACTCTTCTTCGAATAAGAATCTTCATCTTCATTGTGATCGTAGTCATCACTTTCTGAGGAATAATTATCTAATAAATCATCATCTTTACCTCTCTTTGAATTAGGATGTTTTCTCTTTGAATTCTTCTTCTTTTTATCTTTACTTTTCTCTTTCTCTTTGTCCTTGTCTTTCTCTTTATCTTTATCATTATTTTTGCTTCCTTCTTTCTCTTTCTTCTTTCGTTCTTTCTCTTCTTTCTCAAGACGCTCTTTCTCGCGTTTGATTCGAATTTGATCGTTGTCAGTAAGTCGTGTTGGATCAACAAGTTTCTTTTTATCAAGCATGCCAAAAACAATTGCACCAACTGTTGCTGCAACACCAACAATATCTGCAACCAAAACAATATAAGAATTGACTTTCTCTGGAACAGGTTTGTAAACGTTAACTGTTGCAACAATACCAACAACTGCATTAACTAAATACAAAATCATATCAATAATGTTGTTGAGAAATGCAAAATATGGTCGGCGAACTAATGTCAATATAAACATCAGAATGTGTAAAACTGGAAGACAGCCAATGATGTTTTTGTGTGCAAAGTTTGCCAATGTAGTAACAAGTAAAACAAAGAATCTTAACAATTGCCCAGTATGGATTGAAATATGTCAAATCTTTGCAGAACTTAGCTCCAACTGTTTCAACTCTGATCATCAAACAATGCCATCTGTATTCTTTAGAATCTCCATATGCAGCCATTGTTTTGAATTGTTTTCTCGCTCTGTTGATTAAAAAGAAATATAAAACAGGACATCCAATCATAACAAATGCAATGGCCCAATACAAGAACAATGTATAAGTGGGCAATATTTGATAATCAAAGTAAATTGATGGCTCTGATTTAACAACACGAACTGGATTACCAGAACATAAATAAGGACACGTTTTAGTGATTTCTGAATAAGGATCAAGCGAGGCATTTAATGCATTAAATGTTTCTTCTAAAATTCCTGGATTGTTTGACATGAATTTTGTAAATTTTCTGAACACAGAAGCAGATGTGTTAGGACTTACTTGGTCATTAATGAAGTTTTGAATTCCAGGGTATTTATACTTCAATATTGGCCCGCATGGAATGCAATGACCTTTTGTCTTAAGTAATGCATCTTCGCCTCTATATGCTCCCCAGTAATATCCTTCTGGACATTGAACAGATGTACTGTAAATTATTTGTAAGAAATATGTCAAAATTGGAACGTAGAAAATATCCAAGAACAATGCGAATACTGTAAATGTCAACTTTTTCAATATGGATTTTAGTTTGAGTCTCAATCTTCGTGACCATTCGCAAAGACCCAATAATCCAGGTATCAAAAATACGACTGCAAAAAACGATAAAACAGCTGTGGCAATTAATGTGATTAGATTTTTCAGTGCACCGGCCCATTTCTTGATTTTGGCTGTGACTGGAAACTTATCGAAATCAATTGCTGAGCCAATGTTTTGCAAAAATGTGATTAATGACATAATTGCACTAGTTTGACTCAAATTTCCCATAACAAAATGTAAGAATTTTTCATCTCAAAATCATTGTCACTTTTTAAAATATCATTGACTTTTATGGTAAAACTTATTTAAGAAAAATAGAATAAGTTTAAAGGAAAAAAAAATTAGCATCATAATTTCAACAAAATTTATATATATTTGGAATCAATGCTTATTAGATATCATTAATTTCTCTATAATATTGCAAATGAATTTTATAAACGAGTCGATTTTGTTGGATGGGAAATCGGAATAATTTTAAGACTTCTATTCGGGAATTGGAATTATATCTAAATTTTTTACATTATTCAAGAATTTCAAAGAAAATATTTCTTAATTGAATATTGATGAGTAAAAAAAATGGATTTATATTACATACATTCTGATTATAGCAATATTTCCATATTAGAATAAACATTTTACACCGCTGTGCTCTCAATCTTTTGAGAAGATTTTACACTACTGATATATATATATATTATTTGTTCCAATATTCTACATTTATAAATTTAATTTTTGAACAGGTTATTATCGTCACAGAACATGATTTTTACCATCTTACTCATATATACCAGCAAAGATTATGCACGTATTGACCCTGATTGCTATTATGAAGATGGATACGATGAAGAGAAGAGCTATCATTTACTTGAAATTCCGCCAGGGAAAAAATATTGCTTCGATTACAGTGCAATTTTTGCATCAAACACTTCAATACAAGGTGAGTTTAATGATGGTCAAATAAATCCTACAATGGAAGATCCATTTCTATGGGTTAGAAAAATCCCTGATAGAAATGATATATTTTCAATGATCTACGCTTCCAATAGGAATGAGCCTTTTTTACTCCAAATGATCAAAGTTGAAAATTCCGATTTCAGTGATAAAAAACTACATTATTCAGTTTTTTCAACAATACTACATTTCAGTCAAAGATTTGTACCAACATATTCTCCTTATAGTCGAAATTTGATAATTTTAGTTTTTGATGGAAAAAAAACTCGCGCTTTTACACGTGATTCATCATCGCATACTTACGTGAATTATTATTTCCCATCACTTGCTAATGTCGTTCAATTATTTCCGAAAAATCAAATGTTTGTTTTTCCAGATACACCAGGAGCATATACAAAGGAAGAAGTTGAAAAATTTACAAAATCACATTATCCATTTTATGAAGAATACAAATTTGATCGATATGATTTAACAGAAGCTACAGCTAAATGTGCAAATAGCGAAATTTGGGCTCCAGAGTTTGTGGAACAAGGCCATGATATTGGATTGAGATATACTGATTCAAAAACATTTACAATTAAACCAGGAAAAGCACAATGCTTATATGGAAATTTCGTATTGGATAGTAAACAAGATTACATGGCAACTATTGAATATGTAGATACATCTGATTTTGATTTGTATAATCAAAATCTCAAAAAAAGTAACAAGAAATATGAAAATCCATTTAGTATAACAACAGAAAGACCTGATGAAAGAAATGCTCAATTAATAAAATTAGAATGTAAATCATTGAGAAAGCCGTGCCAAATACAAGCAATTAGTGTTTTACCTCCTATTCAAAGAAGACATATAATGATACCAATGAAGATTGAATCAATATTTACAACAAATTCAAGTTTGTCACTTGAAAAAGAAATCATCATCAATGATGAAGAAATCGAATTGTTTACAATCACAGTTCACAACAAAAACAAATTTAAAGTTAAAGTGAGTAGTGACAATGATCAAATCAAAAACTTATTGTCAACATCAGACAGTTACACAACAGACGAAGTTACACATAATACAGTAACTATTTATCCATATTATGATTTGTTCAAATTCATTCGAGATGAAGAAAACATTTCTAATTTCAAAATGAATGCTAAAGTTAAAGTTGAAGTAGAACCAATAGAAACTGTTAGTGATGAAGAAGAAATCATTGAAGATAACTTATTCTTAAGATTACCTTCAAATGGAGGAGGAAAAACAAAACAAGAAGTTACTGAATTCAACAAAGAAGAAGAAGAATTAGATAAAGGACATGGAGGATTGATTCTTTCTATATCAATTGGTCTTACAACAGTTCTTTCACTTGCAATCATCATTTATTCTGTAATTATGCATATTATTTATAAGAAGAAAGACCAACAGAAGGAACAATTGGAAGAACAATTACTTTCTGATATAGGTGTTCAAGAACCAATTCCTTACAGACCTAGTGATAATAAACCAACAGTTAATGATAAAGAAGAAGAAAAAGAGGAGGAGGAAGAATAACTACTTGAAAATGAAGAACCACCTAAAGAAGAAAAAGTTGATAAGGAAGTCAATGAATCTGATTCAAATAGTGATTCATCTCAAGAACCAAATGCAAAACTTTTGCTAGATTCATCTGATCTAAAGAGTTATTCATATTCGATTAAGGATAATAATAATAAACCGAATGACATGTTATTAAATGCACAAAATCTACCTCCACAAACAAATCAAGAACAAAAGGCATCCGTATTTGGAGATTCATTTGATTCAAAGAGTTATTCTTATTCGAATAATAACAAACCAAATGACATGTTTGTCAATGCTCCACCAATTCTACCTCCTCCATTAAATCAAGAACCAAAACCATCTGTTTTCGGAGCATCATTTGATTCGAATAATAATAAACAAAATGACATGTTTGTCAATGCTCCACCAATTCTACCTCCTCCATTAAATCAAGAACCAAAACCATCTGTTTTCGGAGCATCATTTGATTCGAATAATAATAAACAAAATGACATGTTTGTAAATCCACCTAGCATAGCTCCTCAGACAAATCAAGAGCCCAAACCATCAGTATTTGGAGAATCTTATGATTCGAGGAGTTATTCATACACTGATCAAAGAAAGTCAAATGATGAACGAAGCGAAAGTTCAGATTCTGATTCAGGCGATAAGAGCTATTCGACAACTAATTCTGTTTCATATACAAGTATTTTCTGATTGCAGAAATGAAATAAAATATATTAATGTTTTACATAAATTAATCTTCAAGTAACTTATTTAATATTGAGTAATTTCGATATCAAATACATAGGTTTTGGATCGCGTAAATACAATTTCTTAAGTGTATTTGTATTTTAAATAGTTTTCCTATCACCGTGATGAATTCGCACTCGTTTCATCTTTTTGTTTTGCAATAAGACTTTAAAAAGCCATGCACTAGTCGATGTATCATATGTTTCTATTGATATTTCGTACTTTCATTCATTATGTTATGTTATTGAATATCAAATTATGAACAATTCCATGTCCTTTAACAGAGTTTATCATCTTTTTTATGAAATATATATAAATTTATTAATCATAGGTCATGATTTTGCGTTCAAATGTTTAAAAGTTATAAAGCAGATGAAGACTTCGATGAAATTCGATTAAAGTATGTTGATGATTTATGCGAAGATATCAATCGCATTTCTTTCACAGAAGATATCTCCTTTTTTAGCGAGAATGGCGAGATTCAAAACTATAATTCCGAGAATAATCCATTTATTAATATTACTTTAGAAGAAATCGTTAGTATTATGCAAGGAAACAATGATCAAGTTATAAAACAAGTATTTGGAGCATTTATTGGCAATTTTTCAAACAATATTATCCCTTACACACAAGATTTTAGAGAAAGTGGATTTATATACGAATTGACTAAACTCATCAATCATAAATCTTACACAATTTACTCTCTAGCCCTTAGAATATTATTTGAACTTGCCTCATGCGAAGAATTTGTAGATGATATGACTACAGATGGATTTTGGGAAATCATTAAAAAGAATTTGAATGAAAATCAATCAGATGATCACAGAAAAATTCAATTAGTTTTATTATTACTTCAAAGAGTGATTCATTATTCAGAAGCTGTTCGAAGCTATTTTATTTCAAATCATCTCCTTGATAATCTTCTATCGCTCGTTGAATTAGATAGAAATTCCTATTCAGGAATAATTTGCAAATTATTACAAATTCTTGCAATGGAAGATTTCGTTGAAGATGACGTAGAATACGTCTATACAGCATATGCAAACATTTTCAGCATCACATTTCAAGTACATCCTACAAAATCCTTACAATTTATGCTAAATCTTTCCAGGTATGATGATTTCTATGAAATAATGACAAACAATGCTTTAATTAAAGAGTTCATACAATACTTAGGCACTTGTTCTTATGATTTGTTGAATTATTTGCTTGGTATTTGTATAAATTTTGCTCAATCATGCCCATTTTTGTTTACAAGAGTTTTTCTTAGATTACTTTACATATTTAGAACTCCAAATCAAGAAAAAAATATACTTATAGGAATTTCGACACTATTTACTGTTTTAATTCCAGAATATACACAGTTCAATCCTGAAGATGCGGATACGGAAGAATTTGCTCCATATCTCGGCGGAAATTACAAATTTATTCCGGAAAATTTTGAAATTATTAATGATGAAACGTATAATGGTCCAGAAGAAGGATCTCAAACAATCGGATTGATGCAAGTATCGATATTAATTGATATATCAATGGTTGTAATCAGAGAATTCAGTTTACTTCCTTCATATCAAGCACAATCCTTAGTTCTTAGTCTATTTGAAGTATTGCGTCTGCAGAATCCATTTATAGTACTCACGTTGCTTAGCGAAGTTTCTACTTGGAGAGCTGATGAAGAATCTTCAATAGAATATCAAGATAAAAGTTTAATGGAAACATTAAATACAGCCCTTGAAATGGAAAACCCTGTTATTAATTACAGATGTTTGCGTTGCCTTATTGATTTGTTTGATCTTGAGGAAAAAGAAAACGGAACTTCTGGTTTATATGATGAATTTAGCGAATGTGGTGGAATTGATACAGTTGCTGACTTAACTCAAAGCGAAGATGAAGATGTTCGAGAAATTGCAACTTATTTCATGCACAAAATCGCCCCTGATGATTTTTAATTATTTTGTTTGTAATAAAGACTTGTTATATATCGAATTTATTCGTTTATATCACATTTTATCTTATAATTCCGTAGCATTCCATGAAAGGGAAGTAATGTATTGAAAAATAGGATACTTAAATTTAAAATTATCTAATATACTTTCAATGGGCCAATGAGAAGAGTATTTTATGAAATTCAAAGATATTTTGATAAACAAAAATTTAAATAATGCCATGCCAACGAAAAGGTACATATAAATTTGTATTTATTATTGGATTTTTAAGTGAAAATCATTCCGGACGCATAAATATGAGTGCTAACAAAGATGTATCGATAATAAAAGATGATGTTAACTTATTTGCTATAGATTATTTACATGGAAAACAAGAGGATATATTTTATATATGTAATTTTGAGTTTATTCGGAATTTAAAAATAAAATTGGAACAAATATTCAAAAATTGATAATCATATGCAAGGCGCTAATGAATTAGATCAAGAGTTTTCAAAATATAAGTATATTGGCTGCTAATAACCTAAGTTTTTAATGCATTTCCAAAAACAAGAATTATAAAGGCGTTAATTGAACATTTTATAAACTACTGTAAAACCTTAAGTTAGAATATGGATAAGTTTCAGAGTATTTATTAATATTTGAGGAATAAATAAAACTCCGGAATTAATTTATTGAAAACAGAGAAAAACCCGCGTCAAATCCTTTTTCCTATGTCATTGTTTGGGTGATGTGTTGGGTTCTTATCGAAAAATTCATCATGGGTTCTTATCGAAAAATTCATCATGGGTATTAGTCCATGTATTAGTCGACGAATTTCTCAAAAAATTAACTTGGTTCAAAATGAAAGGTATGGTCATGATAATTCATCCTTTCGCATTAAAAGTTCATACTTTTATGATTTAACCCCTGTTTCCATGAATTTCCGAATAAGGTTATTTTCAAAATTGAAAAGTTCTTAGAACTCCCAATGTAAGGGTTTCGTTTTGCTAAAATTGTCACTTTTATAGCATACTTGTTTTTGGATGTTTTGCGAAACCAAAAAAAAAACTATGATATACAATGTGTGTGTAAAGAAAATACTTTATTTACTAGTTAAAAAATCATTTGGTATTGATCAAGTTATTTTTTCTGGATAAGATATTATATGGATAATTGGATAGAAAATACAATTATATAATCTTGTACCTGGTTTAATTAAGCTAATTGTCATCAGAAACTTGTAATTTTTATGAATTTCAGATTTTCTTTTCATTACTGCTTTTCTTAATAGGTCAAGTTCTTATTTAAAAAAAAAAAAAAAAAAAAAAAAAAAAAAAAAAGAAAGGTAGTGGGGCCTCCAGGCGCGTTGCGCCCTCTAGCCCTGAAGTTTTTTTTTCTTGGGATGGGCCTCCAGGCACTTCGTGCCCTCTAGCCCATAAAAAATTTTTGAGAGTCGTCGCCGTTGACTTTTTTTGTAGAGCACTCAAAATAGTATAACTTTGTCCGGACAAGTAAGGGTCTATCGTCGCTACAGGAAAAGTTACGGGCGTTCCAAGGAAGTATACTTTGAGAAGACTTTCCCCCTTATAGAATGAGATAGGACCGTTATTTTACAAAACTGACAACACTTTGACCGAGTAGTTTTTTGTGCTGAACAAAAAGTGTCATATAAACATCTGTCGAAAACCGCTTTTTAACTTCACTTAAAATGCCACATAAGCTACGTAAGAATATACGTAAGAGGAAGAGAGCATTGAAACATCCAATAGTAAAACTGACACCACAACAACAGTTGCAACAACAAATGCTGAATGACCCCACTATGTTGCAACAAATGTCAAGCAACCCTATGCTCTTAAACCGAGTTCTTGGTGCACAGAGTGGAGGTTTAAGAGCAGCACTTTTAGCGAAAATGGCAGGCTATGGTGGAGCTGCAGACGGAACAGCCTATAACCCTCAAAGTCAAATGAATTTGAGTTCACTCAAAAATCAAATATCAGATGTCAAAAAGTCAAACATAGACATACAGAAGCAAATAAGTGAAAACGAAAAGAAACTAGAATATGACAGACACACAAAGAAACTCAATGAGTTAAACGTAGAGAAAAAGAAGAAAGAAGAACAACTGAAAGAACTAAGTACAGAGGAATATGCGAAAAAAGTGTCAGAAAAAGCAGCAGAAGTAGCAAAAATGGAACAAGATGTCATAAATTTGAAAAACCATACTACTCAATATAAAGTACTGAAAGATGAAGAGATAAAACAAAAAGCCCTGAAGACATATATGGATAGCGATGAGTATAAAAAAGAAGTTGAAGCAAATGTAGTTAGTATCCCTAAGTCGTGTACGGTGGCACTGCGCGCTCCTTACCCATTATATATGAATTTGACACTTTACGAAACCGTTAATGTATATTTTACAACACAAACGACAACACCAACTTAACCTTAAATATTTGCAAAACCGTCTGACACATAAATGACTTCACTAATGACTTCACTAACGAACTCACTAACGAATTCACTACCGTCCTCACTAAATAAAAAATAACCTTATTTTTATTTTTTTTTTAAAATTTTTTATTTCATTACAAAGACATGTCCGACTACATTTACTATGACTCTTTCCCAGAACGTTTCCGTGAACTATTCAAGACCCAAGTAAAACTGAGAAACATGCATTTTAACAAAGATAGACCCATTGACGATGAAAGAAACCCTGAATATATTACAATCCCTTATGACGCAAAGTTCATTGCATACATTCCTTATGGTCGCAGAGGAACGAAAACTATTTCAACAAAGAACAAAAATTATTTCTGGAGCGATGAAGAAAATTGCCTTATCTACATAAATGCATACTTAAATAAAGCTACATATTGTACAAAAGAAGGTTGGACTGGATTTGAGCTCTACATATACGACGACGATGGAAACAGACGCTGTGTATACCCATACGATAATATGTACCATTGTTTTCATCAAGCATTAAACGAATACATAGTCAGTAAGGGTCTCATTCCTGCTGAGTAGAAATGTTATATTTTTGTTCTGTCATTTATATAAAAATAAACTTAAAAAATAATGATATCACTACCTTCACACGTATGAAAACATAGCACAAAAATAAATTTAGGTGAAGTGGTGAGATCTCACCTCTTTTTTCACCTCTTTTTTCACCTTGTTGAATTCATTGCTTTATAACTCTCTTCCTTTCTCCAACTCTTCTAACTTCTTCCTAAGTTCAGCAATGTTGTCCTCATGAAGTTTAATCTTTCTCAAAATTCCTTCTTTATCTAATGGTTGCTTTATCTTTCTAAACTGAACTCTACCATCCTTCATAGTATGAATGTAAAAACCTTCTGGAATAGTTCCTGATTTAATGTATTCTACCAAAAACTTTTGTTTCATTGCTTCAGTGACTTTATTTGTCATTTTACTCTAAGGTGAAGCTAGCACAGCGATAATGGATTTCATGACTTTTTAGTATTTCATGCAATCTTAACAGATAGCCTTACAAGTACTTCCAGTGTCCCTAGCTGTCCCTCCTTTTTATATAACTCCATGACATTTATAATCTCGCGAAACTTAACAGGTAGCATAACAGATTAAAATCAGATGAGGTTTTGAACCAAAATTTCTAAGCAACGTTGTCAAGGATTTTGAGGAACTAGGGACAGAGTGTGGCAAAGTCCAAGATTTAATTTATCTTCATCTGTTTCATCAGCTATCTCATCTAATATGCCAATATTTTATTCATAACTCGTGGCAAACTCACTAACTTTCATTATGTTCATCTGCATGCTTCATCTGATAGAAAGTATGACTTTCATTAACTCTGTGAGATAATGAAAACTACTAGGGACAGAGACCATGGCAAAGTTTATGACTTTCATTATTTCCAGAACTTAATGAAAACTACTAGGGACAGAGACCATGGCAAAGTTCATGATTTAATTTATTCTCTCACTAACAACAAATACAAAACTCCAACACTAACGACAAAAATAAATGTCCTCACTTCTTAACAAAGTAATATGTGCTTCTTACACCACCATAGCTCAAACGTTTCTTTTCAAACATCGATTGAAACTTATTTTGAGCCACTGGCTTTAGTCTCTTTTTCTTCAAATACGCCAAGAAATCTTCTTCACATCTTTTCACTTCATAGCCTTCTTTAAACTCCTCCTTGTTAAGTTCTATGAAATCCTTTATCTCATTCTTTGTTGCAATGGCTTCTTCACGAACGACATCATGAACGATTTCAACTGTTCTCATGTATGACCTCCTCACTGTTCTCATGAACTATTTCATCATTGTTCTCATGAACGACCTCCTCACTGTTCTCATGAACTATTTCATCACTGTTCTCATGAACGACCTCCTCACTGTCTTTCATAAGCGTTTCAAAGTCTCCTTTACTCATTACTTCAATCTCATGCTGTTCACAATAGTACTTAAACTCACTGTATATGTCTTTGTTGTATGTTATATTGCTTCCCATGTACTCCATGAATTTTTCAAGCACTTCCTCATAATTCACTGTTTCTTTCTTTCCACGACCTTCTAATATCATACTTGCTTCGTAAATATAACTTCTTGCAGAACCGTCTCGCTTTCTACTTCTTTTCACAAATTCTCTCATCTTGCCACCAAATACATTTGAACTACATGCAAAGAATTCATTCTCCTTCGCAAATTCTTTATATCTTCTGTAGCACTCTGTACAATTCCATCCGGATACAAACTTTTCATAGAACTCCTCGTAAAACATTTGGTAAGGTGTTTTGTTCATTTCGATGAGTTCTTGTTTAGCCCTGGTGAATGGTATCTTCCTTACATCAAATTCACTTAAATCTTTCCTCATGAAGTACGTCAGTAAGTTTGAATAAAACTCTTCATTAAAGCTTTCAATGAGATTTGAGAAATATTCGTAATTTCCTTTGTATCTGCTGCTTACGTCAATGACAACAAATCTTCTGTCGTCTTTGTCAATCTTTACTGAGTTGAAGTTGTTAGATATCATGATGATATTACAAACATTCTCTATCTTTCTTACTGGCTGACACTTCTGATTTAAGTCCAACTGAGTCTCTGTTACTATTGACTTTAGTGCGTCGTGGTTCATGACCTTAGACGTATCGCATGAGCTTAGTTCATTGCATACGATGAGCTTCATGTTCTCAATAGCAGCATTGAATCTACCAACCACATTCTCTATTGCCGTTATATTATTGTTGGCGTACTTGCTAATGAGCTCGCATAGAACATTACTAAGTACATTCTTACCAGTTCCTTGCTTTCCTATTAACAAAAGTACTGTTCCAGTCTTTCCACAAGGATTTTGAACGATGTAGGCGAACCAGTTCAAAACATACTCATAAAGCTCTTCATCCTCATTACATATGACATCGTGAACATGTTTCAAATATCCTTCAATAACGCTTTCATCTACTTCATTCAGTACCTCATACTCATATCCTCTGAAATAGCTGTAAATGTCATCTCTTTCGTCAAAGAATCTCATGCCTGACTTCATAAGATAGTTCTTGTTCTGACCCGCTTCATAAATCATCAGTGCGTTCACATCCTTCTCCTCAATACGTCCTACATAAACACTCTTCATGAGCTTATTGAATTCCTTGCTATCTACTGACACAAGTGTTGTTGTGTCTCGTATTCCATCATAATCTTTCACTAGATATGTCATACGTGCTCCGTCAATAACGACAACACATCTTCTTAAGTCATTTATAACACTAACTATGTCAATACCTTCTTCACTCATGTACTTATTTCTTCTCAAGTCCTTTAGTGTGAAAGTGTCTCTAAGTTCTATTTCAAGCAATTCATTTACATGTCCTTTGCAATACTTCTCTATAAAATATTTCTGTCGTTCTTTACTAAGTTTCTTAACAGCTCTGAAGAACCATGTGTTTTGACTCAAACATCCTTCACAACTTCTCTCATTCATTCCTAGTTCTTTCATGTCATTATCTTCAACCTCTATGGTCTCATTGACTAAGGTCAAAGGGTTCTTAGTCATTGCTGGTCTTAACTATCGAAAACTTCATATAAACTTTACAAAAACAGGTGCTGCTTATGTTTGTATGATAGATACAGAAAACAAGAGAGTAATCTTATGCATAAACAAATTCAAACGCTTGTACGGCTTCATGTAGGACAAACATTATTTTTCAACACTAACGCCAACACGTAGGACAAACATTCATGACTAACATTACTGTATAACATAAATGTTTTGTCATGATTTCTTCATCGTATATGTTTTGTCATGACTTCATCGTAATGAACGTATATTCTTTGTCAAACATGAACGTAAATGATTTGTCATGATTTAATCGTACATGTTTTGTCGAAACTTCTTCATCGTAATGAACGTATATTCTTTGTCAAACATGAACGTAAATGATTTGTCGAAACTTCTTCATCGTACATGTTTTGTCATGATTTCTTCGTTTATGTTTTGTCGAAACTTCTTCATTGTAATGAGCGTACATGTTTTGTCGAAACTTCTTCATTGTAATGAGCGTACATGTTTTGTCGAAACTTCTTCATCGTAATGAACGTATATTCTTTGTCAAACATGAACGTAAATGATTTGTCGAAACTTCTTCATCGTACATGTTTTGTCATGATTTCTTCGTTTATGTTTTGTCGAAACTTCTTCATTGTAATGAGCGTACATGTTTTGTCGAAACTTCTTCATTGTAATGAGCGTACATGTTTTGTCGAAACTTCTTCATTGTAATGAACGTATATTCTTTGTCAAACATGAACGTAAATGATTTGTCGAAACTTCTTCATCGTACATGTTTTGTCATGATTTCTTCGTTTATGTTTTGTCGAAACTTCTTCATTGTAATGAGCGTACATGTTTTGTCGAAACTTCTTCATTGTAATGAGCGTACATGTTTTGTCGAAACTTCTTCATTGTAATGAGCGTACATGTTTTGTCGAAACTTCTTCATCGTAATGAACGTATATTCTTTGTCAAACATGAACGTAAATGATTTGTCGAAACTTCTTCATCGTACATGTTTTGTCATGATTTCTTCTTTATGTTTTGTCGAAACTTCTTCATTGTAATGAGCGTACATGTTTTGTCGAAACTTCTTCATTGTAATGAGCGTACATGTTTTGTCGAAACTTCTTCATCGTAATGAACGTATATTCTTTGTCAAACATGAACGTAAATGATTTGTCGAAACTTCTTCATCGTACATGTTTTGTCATGATTTCTTCGTTTATGTTTTGTCGAAACTTCTTCATTGTAATGAGCGTACATGTTTTGTCGAAACTTCTTCATTGTAATGAGCGTACATGTTTTGTCGAAACTTCTTCATCGTAATGAACGTATATTCTTTGTCAAACATGAACGTAAATGATTTGTCGAAACTTCTTCATCGTACATGTTTTGTCATGATTTCTTCGTTTATGTTTTGTCGAAACTTCTTCATTGTAATGAGCGTACATGTTTTGTCGAAAACTTCTTCATTGTAATGAGCGTACATGTTTTGTCGAAACTTCTTCATCGTAATGAACGTATATTCTTTGTCAAACATGAACGTAAATGATTTGTCGAAACTTCTTCATCGTACATGTTTTGTCATGATTTCTTCGTTTATGTTTTGTCGAAACTTCTTCATTGTAATGAGCGTACATTTTTGTCGAAACTTCTTCATTGTAATGAGCGTACATGTTTTGTCGAAACTTCTTCATCGTAATGAACGTATATTCTTTGTCAAACATGAACGTAAATGATTTGTCGAAACTTCTTCATCGTACATGTTTTGTCATGATTTCTTCGTTTATGTTTTGTCGAAACTTCTTCATTGTAATGAGCGTACTTTTGTCGAAACTTCTTCATTGTAATGAGCGTACATTGTTTTGTCGAAACTTTCATCGTAATGAACGTATATTCTTTGTCAAACATGAACGTAAATGATTTTCGAAACTTCTTCATCGTACATGTTTTGTCATGATTTCTTCGTTTATGTTTTGTCGAAACTTCTTCATTGTAATGAGCGTACATGTTTTGTCGAAACTTCTTCATTGTAATGAGCGTACATGTTTTGTCGAAACTTCTTCATCGTAATGAACGTATATTCTTTGTCAAACATGAACGTAAATGATTTGTCGAAACTTCTTCATCGTACATGTTTTGTCATGATTTCTTCGTTTATGTTTTGTCGAAACTTCTTCATTGTAATGAGCGTACATGTTTTGTCGAAACTTCTTCATTGTAATGAGCGTACATGTTTTGTCGAAACTTCTTCATCGTAATGAACGTATATTCTTTGTCAAACATGAACGTAAATGATTTGTCGAAACTTCTTCATCGTACATGTTTTGTCATGATTTCTTCGTTTATGTTTTGTCGAAACTTCTTCATTGTAATGAGCGTACATGTTTTGTCGAAACTTCTTCATTGTAATGAGCGTACATTTTGTCGAAACTTCTTCATCGTAATGAACGTATATTCTTTGTCAAACATGAACGTAAATGATTTGTCGAAACTTCTTCATCGTACATGTTTTGTCATGATTTCTTCGTTTATGTTTTGTCGAAACTTCTTCATTGTAATGAGCGTACATGTTTTGTCGAAACTTCTTCATTGTAATGAGCGTACATGTTTTGTCGAAACTTCTTCATTGTAATGAACGTATATTCTTTGTCAAACATGAACGTAAATGATTTGTCGAAACTTCTTCATCGTACATGTTTTGTCATGATTTCTTCGTTTATGTTTTGTCGAAACTTCTTCATTGTAATGAGCGTACATGTTTTGTCGAAACTTCTTCATTGTAATGAGCGTACATGTTTTGTCGAAACTTCTTCATCGTAATGAACGTATATTCTTTGTCAAACATGAACGTAAATGATTTGTCGAAACTTCTTCATCGTACATGTTTTGTCATGATTTCTTCGTTTATGTTTTGTCGAAACTTCTTCATTGTAATGAGCGTACATGTTTTGTCGAAACTTCTTCATTGTAATGAGCGTACATGTTTTGTCGAAACTTCTTCATTGTAATGAGTGTAAATGATCCAAAAATAATGTTTAGGGTAGAATGTTAGATCTCACCTCTTTTCTCACCTCTTTTCTCACCTCAGCCGCTAAGCGGCGAGACCCAAAGGGTCTTGAATTTTCATGATTTCTTCATCGTAATGAACGTAAATGACCCAAAAATAATGTTTATGTTAGAATGTTAGATCTCACCTCTTTTCTCACCTCTTTTCTCACCTCAGCCGCTAAGCGGCGAGACCCAAAGGGTCTTGAATTTTCATACGGAATCTCTTCCCTCGGTTTTCCGAGGGAAGCAATCATATGAGGAAATTCTTCTAAAATTTCTTTTATCTGTTGGTTTTCAAACCAATGATATGCTTGCTTTGTAGAACGAAGAGTATTATAAGGCATTTTGTGAAGAATATAGCAATCGCCTGAATTCAGACGGTTGCTTTTTATACAAAATTCACGCAGGAAAATTCTTGAGTTTTGGTTGAAAGAATACGGTCGAGCCAAAAGTGGCTCAACCTCAAACAAACATTTTATGAGCTTACTAAGGCATTTATGAATGAATTCAAAGGTATTTGCATACATCCTGACCTCGTTCATTTTGTTGCTGAATTCAGCAAAAATAATGTTTACGTTAATGTTTTCACTGTTACCATGTTACCATGTGCTACCAGGTTAATTAACTTCTCTTAAAATTACTGACAACATGACATTTAGACAACAGTCCAGGAAATAAACTTCTTCGTAAATGTTTTGTCATGATTTCATCGTATATGTTTTGTCATGATTTCATCGTATATGTTTTGTCATGATTTCATCGTATATGTTTTGTCATGATTTCATCGTATATGTTTTGTCATGATTTCATCGTATATGTTTTGTCATGATTTCATCGTATATGTTTTGTCATGATTTCATCGTATATGTTTTGTCATGACTTCATCGTATATGTTTTTGTCATGATTTCATCGTATATGCTTTGTCATGATGATTTCATCGAAACTAAACGTATATGTTTTGTCGTGATTTTATCGTAAATGTTTTGTCATGACTTCATCGTATATGTTTTGTCAAGATTTCATCGTAATGAGTGTAAATGAACCAAAAATAATGTTTACGTTCATGTTTGACAACACAGCAGGGGAAGGCAGTTATGAATTATTTTTGAAGAACTGAAGGTGTCACTACGTCACCATGTGTCACTCGGTTAATGAACTTCTCTGAAAAAATGAGACAACATGACATTTTGACAACAACACAGGAAATAAATGTTTACGTAAATGTTTTGTCATGATTTCTTCATCGTAATGAGCGTAAATGATCCAAAAATAATGTTTAGGTGAAGAGGTTAGATCTAACCTCTTTTCTCACCTCTTTTCTCACCTCAGCCGCTAAGCGGCGAGACCCAAAGGGTCTTGAATTTTCATGATTTCTTCGTAAATGATTTGTCAAACATGAACGTAAATGTTTTGTCATGATTTCTTCATCGTAATGAGTGTAAATGTTTTGTCAAACATGAACGTAAATGATTTGTCATGATTTCATCGTAAATGTTTTGTCAAACATGAACGTAAATGATTTGTCAAACATGAACGTAAATGTTTTGTCAAAACTTCATCGTACATGTTTTGTCAAGACTTCTTCATCGTAATGAACGTATATTCTTTGTCAAACATGAGTGTAAATGATTTGTCATGATTTCTTCATCGTAATGAGTGTATATGTTTTGTCATGACTTCTTCATCGTACATGTTTTGTCATGATTTCTTCATCGTAATGAGCGTATATGACCCAAAAATAATGTTTAGGGTAGATGGTTTTTAGGTTATTCAATAATGACTTATTTTTGAAGAACTGAGGGTGCTACCATGTTACCATGTGCTACCAGGTTAATGAACTTCTCTGAAAAAATGAGACAACATGACATTTAGACAACAGTCCAGGAAATAAACTTCATCGTATATGTTTTGTCATGATTTCTTCATCGTAAATGTTTTGTCATGACTTCTTCATCGTACATGTTTTGTCATGACTTCTTCATCGTAAATGTTTTGTCATGACTTCTTCATCGGAATGAGTGTAAATGATCCAAAAATAATGTTTAGGGTAGATGGTTAGATCTAACCTCATTTCTACCCTCATTTCTACCCTCAGCCGCTAAGCGGCGAGACCCAAAGGGTCTTGAATTTTCATGATTTCTTCATCGTAAATGTTTTGTCATGACTTCTTCATCGTACATGTTTTGTCATGACTTCTTCATCGTAAATGTTTTGTCATGACTTCTTCATTGGAATGAACGTAAATGATCCAAAAATAATGTTTATGTTAGAATGTTAGATCTAACCTCATTTCTACCCTCATTTCTACCCTCAGCCGCTAAGCGGCGAGACCCAAAGGTCTTGAATTTTCATACGGAATCTCTTCGTAAATGTTTTGTCATGATTTCTTCATCGTATATGTTTTGTCATGATTTCATCGTATATGTTTTGTCGAAACTTCATCGTAATGAACGTATATTCTTTGTCAAACATGAGCGTAAATGTTTTGTCATGATTTCTTCATCGTATATTCTTTGTCAAACATGAGCGTAAATGTTTTGTCAAACATGAACGTAAATGATCCAAAAATAATGTTTAGGGTAGATGGTTAGATCTAACCTCATTTCTACCCTCATTTCTACCCTCAGCCGCTAAGCGGCGAGACCCAAAGGGTCTTGAATTTTCATACGGAATCTCTTCGTAAATGTTTTGTCATGATTTCTTCATCGGAATGAGCGTAAATGTTTTGTCGAAACTTCTTCGTAAATGATTTGTCGAAACTTCTTCATCGTAATGAGTGTATATGCTTTGTCATGATTTCTTCATCGTAATGAGCGTAAATGTTTTGTCATGATTTCTTCATCGTATATGTTTTGTCATGATTTCATCGTAATGAGCGTATATGTTTTGTCAAACATGAACGTATATGTTTTGTCATGATTTCTTCATCGGAATGAGCGTATATGACCCAAAAATAATGTTTATGTTAGAATGTTAGATCTAACACCTTTTCTAACATGTTTTCTAACATGGAGGATTTCATTAGATATACACATTCTTCCCTAAACATTATTTTAGTTAAAGTCCATCAAATATTTTTAGGATACTTTCACCAAATAATGTGTATATCAGATGAAACAGTAAAGTATTATATCTATTAAATCGTCTATGATGTAAATTGTGTATATCAGATGAAACAGTAAAGTATTATATCTATTAAATCGTCTATGATGTAAATTGTGTATATCAGATGAAACAGTAAAGTATTATATCTATTAAATCGTCTATGATGTAAATTGTGTATAGAATGAAATGAAGGAAGAATGTGTATATCTAATGAAATCCTCCATGTTAGAAAACATGTTAGAAAAGGTGTTAGATCTAACATTCTAACATAAACATTATTTTTGGGTCATATACGCTCATTCCGATGAAGAAATCATGACAAAACATATACGTTCATGTTTGACAAAACATATACGCTCATTACGATGAAATCATGACAAAACATATACGATGAAGAAATCATGACAAAACATTTACGCTCATTACGATGAAGAAATCATGACAAAGCATATACACTCATTACGATGAAGAAGTTTCGACAAATCATTTACGAAGAAGTTTCGACAAAACATTTACGCTCATTACGATGAAGAAGTCATGACAAAACATTTACGAAGAGATTCCGTATGAAAATTCAAGACCCTTTGGGTCTCGCCGCTTAGCGGCTGAGGGTAGAAATGAGGGTAGAAATGAGGGTAGAAATGAGGTTAGATCTAACCATCTACCCTAAACATTATTTTTGGATCATTTACGTTCATGTTTGACAAAACATTTACGCTCATTTGACAAAGAATATACGATGAAGAAATCATGACAAAACATTTACGCTCATGTTTGACAAAGAATATACGTTCATTACGATGAAGTTTCGACAAAACATATACGATGAAATCATGACAAAACATATACGATGAAGAAATCATGACAAAACATTTACGAAGAGATTCCGTATGAAAATTCAAGACCCTTTGGGTCTCGCCGCTTAGCGGCTGAGGGTAGAAATGAGGGTAGAAATGAGGGTAGAAATGAGGTTAGATCTAACCATCTACCCTAAACATTATTTTTGGATCATTTACGTTCATGTTTGACAAAACATTTACGCTCATGTTTGACAAAGAATATACGATGAAGAAATCATGACAAAACATTTACGCTCATGTTTGACAAAGAATATACGTTCATTACGATGAAGTTTCGACAAAACATATACGATGAAATCATGACAAAACATATACGATGAAGAAATCATGACAAAACATTTACGAAGAGATTCCGTATGAAAATTCAAGACCTTTGGGTTCGCCGCTTAGCGGCTGAGGGTAGAAATGAGGTAGAAATGAGGTTAGATCTAACATTCTAAACATAAACATTATTTTTGGATCATTTACGTTCATTCCAATGAAGAAGTCATGACAAAACATTTACGATGAAGAAGTCATGACAAAACATGTACGATGAAGAAGTCATGACAAAAACATTTACGATGAAGAAATCATGAAAATTCAAGACCCTTTGGGTCTCGCCGCTTAGCGGCTGAGGGTAGAAATGAGGGTAGAAATGAGGTTAGATCTAACCATCTACCCTAAACATTATTTTTGGATCATTTACACTCATTCCGATGAAGAAGTCATGACAAAACATTTACGATGAAGAAGTCATGACAAAACATGTACGATGAAGAAGTCATGACAAAACATTTACGATGAAGAAATCATGACAAAACATATACGATGAAGTTTATTTCCTGGACTGTTGTCAAAATGTCATGTTGTCTCATTTTTTCAGAGAAGTTCATTAACCTGGTAGCACATGGTAACATGGTAGCACCCTCAGTTCTTCAAAAATAAGTCATTATTGAATAACCTAAAAACCATCTACCCTAAACATTATTTTTGGGTCATATACGCTCATTACGATGAAGAAATCATGACAAAACATGTACGATGAAGAAGTCATGACAAAACATATACACTCATTACGATGAAGAAATCATGACAAATCATTTACACTCATGTTTGACAAAGAATATACGTTCATTACGATGAAGAAGTCTTGACAAAACATGTACGATGAAGTTTTGACAAAACATTTACGTTCATGTTTGACAAATCATTTACGTTCATGTTTGACAAAACATTTACGATGAAATCATGACAAATCATTTACGTTCATGTTTGACAAAACATTTACACTCATTACGATGAAGAAATCATGACAAAACATTTACGTTCATGTTTGACAAATCATTTACGAAGAAATCATGAAAATTCAAGACCCTTTGGGTCTCGCCGCTTAGCGGCTGAGGTGAGAAAAGAGGTGAGAAAAGAGGTTAGATCTAACCTCTTCACCTAAACATTATTTTTGGGTCATTTACGCTCATTACGATGAAGAAATCATGACAAAACATATACGTAAACATTTATTTCCTGTGTTGTTGTCAAAATGTCATGTTGTCTCATTTTTTCAGAGAAGTTCATTAACCGAGTGACACATGGTGACGTAGTGACACCTTCAGTTCTTCAAAAATAATTCATAACTGCCTTCCCCTGCTGTGTTGTCAAACATGAACGTAAACATTATTTTTGGTTCATTTACACTCATTACGATGAAATCTTGACAAATCATTTACGATGAAGTCATGACAAAACATTTACGATAAAATCACGACAAAACATATACGTTTAGTTTCGATGAAATCATCATGACAAAGTACATACGATGAGGTCATGACAAAACATATACGATGAAGTCATGACAAAACATATACGATGATGAAAATCATGACAAAAACATATACGATGAAGTCATGACAAAGCATATACGATGAAATCATGACAAAACATATACGATGAAATCATGACAAAGCATATACGATGAAATCATGACAAAACATATACGATGAAATCATGACAAAACATATACGATGAAGAAATCATGACAAAAACATATACGATGAAATCATGACAAAACATTTACGAAGAAGTTTATTTCCTGGACTGTTGTCTAAATGTCATGTTGTCAGTAATTTTAAGAGAAGTTAATTAACCTGGTAGCACATGGTAACATGGTAACAGTGAAAAACATTAACGTAAACATTATTTTTGCTGAATTCAACAACAAAATGAACGAGGTCAGGATGTATGCAAATACCTTTGAATTCATTCATAAATGCCTTAGTAAGCTCATAAAATGTTTGTTTTGAGGTTGAGCCACTTTTGGCTCGACCGTATTCTTTCAACCAAAACTCAAGAATTTTCCTGCGTGAATTTTGTATAAAAAGCAACCGTCTGAATTCAGGCGATTGCTATATTCTTCACAAAATGCCTTATAATACTCTTCGTTCTACAAAGCAAGCATATCATTGGTTTGAAAACCAACAGATAAAAGAAATTTTAGAAGAATTTCCTCATATGATTGCTTCCCTCGGAAAACCGAGGGAAGAGATTCCGTATGAAAATTCAAGACCCTTTGGGTCTCGCCGCTTAGCGGCTGAGGTGAGAAAAGAGGTGAGAAAAGAGGTGAGATCTAACATTCTAACATAAACATTATTTTTGGGTCATTTACGTTCATTACGATGAAGAAATCATGAAAATTCAAGACCCTTTGGGTCTCGCCGCTTAGCGGCTGAGGTGAGAAAAGAGGTGAGAAAAGAGGTGAGATCTAACATTCTACCCTAAACATTATTTTTGGGTCATATACGCTCATTACGATGAAGAAATCATGACAAAACATGTACGATGAAGAAGTCATGACAAAACATATACACTCATTACGATGAAGAAATCATGACAAATCATTTACACTCATGTTTGACAAAGAATATACGTTCATTACGATGAAGAAGTCTTGACAAAACATGTACGATGAAGTTTTGACAAAACATTTACGTTCATGTTTGACAAATCATTTACGTTCATGTTTGACAAAACATTTACGATGAAATCATGACAAATCATTTACGTTCATGTTTGACAAAACATTTACACTCATTACGATGAAGAAATCATGACAAAACATTTACGTTCATGTTTGACAAATCATTTACGAAGAAATCATGAAAATTCAAGACCCTTTGGGTCTCGCCGCTTAGCGGCTGAGGTGAGAAAAGAGGTGAGAAAAGAGGTTAGATCTAACCTCTTCACCTAAACATTATTTTTGGGTCATTTACGCTCATTACGATGAAGAAATCATGACAAAACATTTACGTAAACATTTATTTCCTGTGTTGTTGTCAAAATGTCATGTTGTCTCATTTTTTCAGAGAAGTTCATTAACCGAGTGACACATGGTGACGTAGTGACACCTTCAGTTCTTCAAAAATAATTCATAACTGCCTTCCCCTGCTGTGTTGTCAAACATGAACGTAAACATATATTTTTGGTTCATTTACACTCATTACGATGAAATCTTGACAAAACATATACGATGAAGTCATGACAAAACATTTACGATAAAATCACGACAAAACATATACGTTTAGTTTCGATGAAATCATCATGACAAAGCATATACGATGAAGTCATGACAAAAACATATACGATGAAGTCATGACAAAACATATACGATGAAATCATGACAAAACATATACGATGAAATCATGACAAAGCATATACGATGAAATCATGACAAAACATATACGATGAAATCATGACAAAGCATATACGATGAAATCATGACAAAACATATACGATGAAATCATGACAAAACATATACGATGAAGAAATCATGACAAAACATATACGATGAAATCATGACAAAACATTTACGAAGAAGTTTATTTCCTGGACTGTTGTCTAAATGTCATGTTGTCAGTAATTTTAAGAGAAGTTAATTAACCTGGTAGCACATGGTAACATGGTAACAGTGAAAACATTAACGTAAACATTATTTTTGCTGAATTCAACAACAAAATGAACGAGGTCAGGATGTATGCAAATACCTTTGAATTCATTCATAAATGCCTTAGTAAGCTCATAAAATGTTTGTTTTGAGGTTGAGCCACTTTTGGCTCGACCGTATTCTTTCAACCAAAACTCAAGAATTTTCCTGCGTGAATTTTGTATAAAAAGCAACCGTCTGAATTCAGGCGATTGCTATATTCTTCACAAAATGCCTTATAATACTCTTCGTTCTACAAAGCAAGCATATCATTGGTTTGAAAACCAACAGATAAAAGAAATTTTAGAAGAATTTCCTCATATGATTGCTTCCCTCGGAAAACCGAGGGAAGAGATTCCGTATGAAAATTCAAGACCCTTTGGGTCTCGCCGCTTAGCGGCTGAGGTGAGAAAAGAGGTGAGAAAAGAGGTGAGATCTAACATTCTAACATAAACATTATTTTTGGGTCATTTACGTTCATTACGATGAAGAAATCATGAAAATTCAAGACCCTTTGGGTCTCGCCGCTTAGCGGCTGAGGTGAGAAAAGAGGTGAGAAAAGAGGTGAGATCTAACATTCTACCCTAAACATTATTTTTGGATCATTTACACTCATTACAATGAAGAAGTTTCGACAAAACATAAACGAAGAAATCATGACAAAACATGTACGATGAAGAAGTTTCGACAAATCATTTACGTTCATGTTTGACAAAGAATATACGTTCATTACGATGAAGAAGTTTCGACAAAACATGTACGCTCATTACAATGAAGAAGTTTCGACAAAACATAAACGAAGAAATCATGACAAAACATGTACGATGAAGAAGTTTCGACAAATCATTTACGTTCATGTTTGACAAAGAATATACGTTCATTACGATGAAGAAGTTTCGACAAAACATGTACGCTCATTACAATGAAGAAGTTTCGACAAAACATGTACGCTCATTACAATGAAGAAGTTTCGACAAAACATAAACGAAGAAATCATGACAAAACATGTACGATGAAGAAGTTTCGACAAATCATTTACGTTCATGTTTGACAAAGAATATACGTTCATTACGATGAAGAAGTTTCGACAAAACATGTTACGCTCATTCAATGAAGAAGTTTCGACAAAACATGTACGCTCATTACAATGAAGAAGTTTCGACAAAACATAAACGAAGAAATCATGACAAAACATGTACGATGAAGAAGTTTCGACAAATCATTTACGTTCATGTTTGACAAAGAATATACGTTCATTACGATGAAAGAAGTTTCGACAAAACATGTACGCTCATTACAATGAAGAAGTTTCGACAAAACATGTACGCTCATTACAATGAAGAAGTTTCGACAAAACATAAACGAAGAAATCATGACAAAAACATGTACGATGAAGAAGTTTCGACAAATCATTTACGTTCATGTTTGACAAAGAATATACGTTCATTACGATGAAGAAGTTTCGACAAAACATGTACGCTCATTACAATGAAGAAGTTTCGACAAAACATGTACGCTCATTTACAATGAAGAAGTTTCGACAAAACATAACGAAGAAATCATGACAAAACATGTACGATGAAGAAGTTTCGACAAATCATTTACGTTCATGTTTGACAAAGATATACGTTCATTACGATGAAGAAGTTTTCGACAAGAAACATGTACGATTAAATCATGACAAATCATTTACGTTCGATGTTTGACAAAGAATATACGTTCATTACGATGAAGTCATGACAAAACATATACGATGAAGAAATTCATGACAAACATTTATGTTATACAGTAATGTTAGTCATGAATGTTTGTCCTACGTGTTGGCGTTAGTGTTGAAAATAATGTTTGTCCTACATGAAGCCGTTACAAGCGTTTGAATTTGTTATGCATAAGATTACTCTTTTGTTTTCTGTATCTATGCATACAAAATAAGCAGCACCTGTTTTTGTAAAGTTTATATGAAGTTTTCGATAGTTAAGACCAGCAATGACTAAGAACCCTTTGACCTTAGTCATGAGACCATAGAGGTTGAAGATAATGACATGAAAGAACTAGGAATGAATGAGAGAAGTTGTGAAGGATGTTTGAGTCAAACACATGGTTCTTCAGAGCTGTTAAGAAACTTAGTAAAGAACGACAGAAATATTTTATAGAGAAGTATTGGCAAAGGACATGTTAAATGAATTGCTTGAAATAGAACTTAGAGACACTTTCACACTAAAGGACTTGAGAAGAAATAAGTACATGAGTGAAGAAGGTATTGACATAGTTAGTGTTATAAATGACTTAAGAAGATGTGTTGTCGTTATTGACGGAGCACGTATGGACATATCTAGTGAAAGATTATGATGGAATACGAGACACAACAAAACTTGTGTCAGTAGATAGCAAGGAATTCAATAAGCTCATGAAGAGTGTTTATGTAGGACGTATTGAGGAGAAGGATGTGAACGCACTGATGATTTATGAAGGCGGGTCAGAACAAGAACTATCTTATGAAATCAGGTAATGAGATTCTTTGACGAAAGAGATGACATTTACAGCTATTTCGAGGATATGAGTATGAGGTACTTGAATAAGTAGATGAAAAGCGTTATTGAAGGATATTTGAAACATGTTCAGATGTCATATGTAATGAGGATGAAGAGCTTTATGAGTATGTTTGAACTGGTTCGCCTACATCGTTCAAAATCCTTGTGGAAAGACTGGAACAGTACTTTTGTTAATAGGAAAGCAAGAACTGGTAAGAATTGTACTTAGTAATGTTCTATGCGAGCTCATTAGCAAGTACGCCAACAATAATATAACGCAATAGAGAATGTGGTTGGTAGATTCAATGCTGCTATTGAGAAGATGAAGCTCAATCGTATGCAATGAAACTAAGCTCATGCGATACGTCTAAGGTCATGAAAGCCACGACGCACTAAAGGTCAATAGTAACAGAGACTCAGTTGGACTTAAATCAGAAGTGTCAAGCCAGTAAGAAAATAGAGAATGTTTGTAATATCATCATGATATCTAACAACTTCAACTCAGTAAGATTGACAAAGACGACAGAAGATTTGTTGTCATTGACTGTAAGCAGCAGATACAAAGGAAATTACGAATTTTTCTCAAATCTCATTGAAAGCTTTAATGAAGAGTTTTATTCAAACTTACTGACGTACTTCATGAGGAAAGATTTAAGTGAATTTGATGTAAGGAAGATTACCATTCACCAGGGCTAAACAAGAACTCATCGAAATGAACAAAACACCTTACCAAATGTTTTACGAGGAGTTCTATGAAAAGTTTGTATCCGGATGGAATTGTACAGAGTGCTACAGAAGATATAAAGAATTTGGCGAAGGAGAATGAATTCTTTTGGCATGTAGTTCAAATGTATTTGGTGGCAAGATGAGAGAATTTGTGAAAAGAAGTAGAAAGCGAGACGGTTCTGCAAGAAGTTATATTTACGAAGGCAAGTATGATATTAGAAGGTCGTGGAAAGAAAGAAACAGTGAATTATGAGGAAGTGCTTGAAAAATTCATGGAGTAAATGGGAAGCAATATAAATACAACAAAGACATATACAGTGAGTTTAAGTACTATTGTGAACAGCATGAGATTGAAGTAAATGAGTAAAGGAGACTTTGAAACGCTTATGAAAGACAGTGAGGAGTCGTTCATGAGAACAATGATGAAATAGTTCATGAGAACAGTGAGGAGGTCGTTCATGAGAACAATGATGAAATAGTTCATGAGAACAGTGAGGAGGTCATACATGAGACAGTGTGAAATCGTTCATGATGTCGTTCGTGAAGAAGCCATTGCAAAAAGAATGAGATAAAGGATTTCATAGAACTTAACAAGGAGGAGTTTAAAGAAGGCTATGAAGTGAAAAGATGTGAAGAAGATTTCTTGGCGTATTTGAAGAAAAAGAGACTAAAGCCAGTGGCTCAAAATAAAGTTTCAATCGAGTTTGAATGAAAAACGTTTG